>NC_083329.1:83622560-83953560 GCF_963455315.2 Globicephala melas | reverse complement strand
GAGAACAGAGAGTCCTGAAAGAAAGAGAGCTTGTCCAAAAGAAGGAGGTGGGAAAGTCCCATGGCAATGAGATAGCCTGGGCAAAGCATGGTCCTGGGGAACCTGGACCACTCCATGCTGAAGAATCACAATGGATTCCTTCTTTGTGCCACCAACAACAAGAACCTCACAGCAAATCGACTACTGCAATGTCAAATTTGAAGTCAGGCCAGGCCTAGAGAAACCCATAGGCAGTACACTCTTGGAGCTCAGCCTTAGAACATGTCTAATGGATCAGTGTCATCAGGAAAGGGAAACAGAAGAATAAGAAAGGCAGTTGGGGGCTCCAGTTGACAAAAAGTGATTTCAATGGCAAAGGTAAAGCATGTGCACGATTAAAAGGCAATGGAACGAACGTGAGAAAACATTGATTTGCTATCGATCAAAGTGATGAGAGAGATGACCTGGAAAGCAGACCGAGAAGTCATGAAAGGCAAGACTTCGAGACACAAAAACCCTAACCAAAGCTGAACTCTAACAGTGTGTGTGTATATATGTGCACCTGTAGGTGTTCTTTATATAATATACCTAGATTATATATAATAAACATATTGTATATGAAGAAATTATTATATAGAATAAGTGTAACATACATAATATATATATGAAGGGCAGTATGTATAATATATATATAATATATATCATATATTTTTCTACTTAATACCCATATAATACAAATCTATAATGAATCATACATAGAGATACAAATACGTGTGCATTCACACACACATACATGCATAAACCACAAGTTCACAGGAGAGAACTGAGTAGAAGTCATAGACTTTTCCCAAGTCCTTCTGTAGGTGAGGACCAAATCACAGTTTCCATTCATTCTGGAGGGATGGGGATATCCAAAAGGATATGTGACAGGGAGGTAAGAATGCTTGGAGCCAATGTATGTGCAACCCATCCACGAGACAAAGAGGACACATGTGGACGTGAATCTACCTACAACAGGAGGACCTGGGAGGTTGTAAGCCAGAGGGGTCGATGTCTGTCATTCCTTGATGTTCAGCCCTCACTTGACAGGACAGGGATATAGGCCAGAGGATGAGTGACACTCCCCAGATACCAGAGCAGTCCCAAGCATGTTTCAGCTGGATTTTGTGCTAGGCCAGCCCCTGAGAAAATCCTTCCTTGGTTAGTGTGAACCTGTGCTCCATGTGATACCAGCCCTCCATGTGATATCAGCCTGCAGGTTTGACAGGCACTGTAGGTGCTTCTAGGCCTACCCACATAATGCCTCCCCTAGGAGATTGATGCAAAAATGAGTGCCACTTTCAAGATGGGGAGATTCGGGAGGAGTGGTCCATGGCTTCTACAGGGCCACATCACTGATGACATGGAGGATGGAAGCCAGTTTTGAAAGCAGCTGTGTCCACAGAACTGGGGCCATGGCTCTTCCCATGTCATGTTTGTGTCAATGTTCTGGGCCAGGGACCCCAGGAAATGACCTAATTTCCCTGGCAATAGAGCCAAGAGAAAGTAGAACATGGGGAACGAGACATCAGCATCCTAAAGGAGGCCACTCCCCAGTTCACCTGGCTATAAACATGGCTCTGTTGAGTCCCCATGTGCTGGTGCTGTGGCCTCAGGAAAAATCACGATGAGCGTGAGTCTCTAGTGCTCTTGATGTGGGTCTGGTCTCACATGAGTTGCTTTCAGCCAGTGTCTGGGAGGAACACAAAAACAAGCCTAGGAGCCCAGGCCTGTCCACCAACCTGATGACACCCTGCTAGCCACCTGTCCTTGCCTTTTGTGTTGAATAATATTGGACATGGGTGATGCTGTCCTGTGGAATGGGTCTGCTTTCAGAATGGGACAGCTCATGGGTGGTAAAAACCCAGTGGACCGGACACATACACAGCCATGTATCAAGCTGGAAGTACCATATGAAGTGAGCACAGGCTGAGCCTTTAACCCGAGGTTTATGCCTAAAGATCTAGGTGGTTCTCTTTCGTCCCATGTGGATATGTGCTCCAACCAAGTTCTGTGCCTGGCCTCAGAGCAGAAGGTCGAGTGTGCAGAAGAAGCAATGATAATGTCCAGGAGAGGCCCGGATCCAGCCAGGCTTTGCAGGCCCTTCTCCTGTTCACTGTCATGGTAGAACGCCACGTTGGATGTTAGTGAGGAGCTCACCCATGTGGACACCAAATGCCTCTCCCCCAGTGTTGGGCCGAGTCAGCCAACACACCCCCCACCCCCACTGCCCACAAAGGCCAGTGGTGGCTCCGGAATGTGTGGCCATGGACAGTTCTCTCTAACCAGGTCCCAGGGGTCTACCAGACCCAATCCTCGGTTATGAAGAAACAGCAGCACAGCCAGATCTGATATTGAGCATCATGCTAAGCTTCCCAAGGAGTCAGCTACAGGACCAGGAGCACATGAAGGAAGAGCACAAAGTGAGCAGGATGACGATGAATCCTATCTCACCGCATGGTGAGATCCCAGAGCTTGGTCTTGGGCATGTACTGAAAGCTGACCTCAGACTACCAAACTGGTGGACTGCAATTTGCCAACACATAATGAATGGAGGATTGGTTGCAATGGAGTGAAAGGTCTGATGGAAATCCCACCTCCCCAACCCAAGCAAAAGAATTTTCACAGATGGTAGAGCAAATTATGCCCAGGAGAGAGTGGGAGACCGACAGAGGAACAGTTCAACAAGATGAGGCCCATGGGGCCATGGCCTAGTCCTTCCCTTCATGGATGACTCAGAGAGATGGAGAAGGAGGAAGGAAGAGATGGCCAGCTATTGCATACACATACTCTAAAACTTGTATGCTGGCTACACTCATTTATCCAGGCAATGGAATGCTTCACCATAATAAAGCCATGGAAAGAAGAAAGACGAATTTTCCAACAGTATAGGAAAGACAACAATTGACCTGGTTCTTTGAACAGAAAATACTGATGGTGACCCAACTCCAAGAGAAAACAAAACAAAACAGAACTCAGGAAACTCAATTCATTATCAGGGTAAAACTTCACTGACACTACTGAAATTCTTTGAATTTATGTACACAAACAGCACTACCTGAATGAGAAAGGAAGGAGACAACCTCGTGGAAAATTACAGTAAGAGCACAAAGAAAGTGCCGAGGCGACCATCTAACCCATGACGGACAAGACACCTCACTGAGAAAATGGGACGAGAGACACAATGATGAAAGAAAATGAAGACGCACACTCCCAGCATGGAATGATAGGTAGTGCTCATGACCGGAAGTGTCATGTTGTGCAAATGATTCCACACTCTCGAGGAGATCCAGAGAATTGATGCCATTCCATTCAAAATACCTATGGATTGTCTCAGACAAGGAAAACCAAGAATTCCCAAATGTGTCTGGAAACAAAAGATCCTCGAGAGTGTCCATACACTCTTCAGCACAAAGTTCAGACTTCAGACATCCAAGCTGGCTAATCTGCAACTTGACGGCAAACCTACCATCATCAATACAGCATGGAATTGGCACACAAGACATCCACATAGATGCAAGGAAGAGAACTGAGAGTCCCAAAAGAAAGTGAAGCTTGTCCCATCAGAGGAGATGAGAAAGTCCGATAAAGACAAGATAGCGTGTACAATGCATCGTCCTGGGGAAACTGGACCATTCCATATGTAAGAATCAAACTGGCTTCCTTTCTCATGGCACCAAAAAATGACCCTCTCACCATATGAACTATCACAATGTCAAATCTGGAGTCAGGCCAGGCCCACAAGAAACCCACAGGCTTGTGGGACCTCAGCCTTAGAAGCATGTCTAATGGATCAGTCTCCTCAGGAAAGGGAACCGAAGCACAATAAAGGCAGTTGGGGCTCCAGTCATTGGGAAAGGGATTTTGATGGCAGAGACAAAGTGCACGATGAAAAGGCAGTGGAGCAAACGCATGAGAAAACATTGATTTTTAAATGACGAAACTGATGAGGGGGATCATCTGGAGAGCAGACCAAGAACTCGCAAAATGCAAGGCTTCGAGACACAAGAACCCTAAATGAAGCTGAACCCTAATAGTGTGTGTGTGTGTGTGTGTGTGTGTGTGTATGTATGTGCACGTGTAGGTATTCTATACATAATATACCTAAATTATATATAATAAACATATGCTATATCAATAATTTATTACATAGAACAAGTTTAGGATACATAATATCTATGTAAAAGGCAATATGTATAATATATATATTATGTATCATATATTTTTCTTCTTAATACCTATATAATACATACGTATAATGAATCACATGTAGAGATAAAAACACGCATGTGCTTACATGCACATACACACATAAACCACAAAATCACAGGAGAGAACTGAGTAGAATTCACTGACTTTTCCCAAGTTCGTCTGTAGGCAAAGACCAAATCACAATGTACATTCATTCTGGAGGCGTAGGAATATCCACAAGGGTATGTGACCTGGAAGCATGAATACTGGGAGCCAATGCATGGGCAATCCACCCCAGAGACGAAGAGGACACGTATGGACGTGAATCTAACTCCAACAGGAGGACCTGGAAGGTTGTATGCCAGAGGGGTTGATGTCTGTCGTTCCTTGATATTCAGCCCTTGCTTGGCAGGATGGTTATATAGGCTAGAGGACAACTGCCACACCGCACAGCCCAGAGCAGATACAAGCCTGTTTCAGCTGGATTATGTGCTAGAGTATCCCCTGTGACAATCCTTCTTTGTTCAGTGTGCACCTGTGTTCCATGTGATACCAACACTCAATATGATACTAGCCTACATGTTTCATAGGCACTGTAGGTGTTTCTAGGTATATCTGCCTAAAGCTTTCCCTAGGAGGTCGAAGCCAAAAAGAGTGCCACATTGAAGATGGGGTGATTTGGGAGGAGAGTCCCATTGTTTGTACAGATCCAGATTCCTGATGACATGGAGAAGAGCAGCCAGTTTTGAAAGCAGCTCTGTCCACAGAGCTGGGGCCATGGCTCTTCCCATGTCATGTTGGTGTCATGGTTCTAGGCCCAGAACACCAGGAAGTAACAACTTCCCTAGCAATAGAGCCCAACAGAAACTGGGCTCTGGGAAACAAGGCATTGACATCCAAGAGGAGCCACTCCCCAGTTCATGTGGCTGTAATAATGGTTCTGCTGTGTCCCCATTTCCTGGGGCTGTGGCCTCAGGAAACTTCACAATCATCATGAGCCTCCAGGGCTGTTGATGTTGGGTTAGGTCCCAAGTGAGTTGCCTCAGGTCATTGTCCAGAGGAACCCAAAGACAAGCCTGGGAAACCCAGGTCAATCCACCAACCAGATATCACACTGGTAGCAATCTGTCCCTTGCCGTGTTGGGTGAAGTGATATTGGGGTTCAGTGTTCCTGTCCTGTGGGGTGGGTCTGCCTCCAGAATGGGCAGGTTCATGGGCGGTGGGAAGCCCATTGGGCTGGACACATACAAGCTGGCTGGTCCGCATGGAGTGAGCCCAGGCAGTTCCTATAAAACAAGGATTATGCCAAAATTTCTAGGTGGTATTCTTTGGTCTCGGGTGGATATGTGACCCGACATAGGTCTGTGCCTGACCTGGGAACAGAAGGTTGAGAAAGCAGAAAAAGCAATGATACTGGCCAGGTGGGGTCCTGATTTCTCTGGTCTTGGCAGGCCCTTCTGCTGGTCACTGTCATGGTAGAAACAACGTTGGAGATGGGTGAGGAGCTCACCACTGTGTACACACAAATCCTCTGCCCGACTGTTGGGCTGAGTCATGCCAGTGTGCTCCCCACCCCCACTGTCCACAAAGGTTAGTGCCGGCTGCAGAATGTGTGATGATGTAGGGTTCTCTGTAACCACAATGCAGGGGTTCTTCGGTGCCCAATCCTGGTTTAGGAAGAGATCACAGCACAGTCACATCTGACATGGAGCAGCATGCTAAGCTTTGCTGCAAGTCCGGTACAGGCACCGGAGCACACGAAGGAAGAGTACAAAGTGAGCAGGATGGCGATGAATCCTGTCACCACATGGTGAGATCCCAGAACTTGGTCTTGGGCATGTACCAAAAGCTGACCTCAGACCACCCAACTAGTGGACTGCAATTTGCCAACACAAAATGAACAGAGGATTGGTCACAATGGAGTGAAAGGTCTGATAGAAATCCCACCTCCCCAACCCAAGCAAAAGAAGTTTCACAGATGGTAGAGGAAATTATGCCCAGGAGAGAGTGGGAGACCGACAGAGGAACAGCTCAACAAGATGAGGCCCATTGGGCCATCGTCTAGTCCTCACCTTCCTGGATGAATCAGAGAGATGGAGAAGGACAAAGGAGGAGCTGGACAGTTGTTGCATACACCTATCTCTAACACTGGTATGCTGCCTACATTCATTCACCCAGGCAGAGGAATGCTTCACCATAATAAACTCTTGGAAAGAAGAAAGAAGAATTTTCCAACAGCAGAGGACACATCCCAATTAACCTGATTCTCTGCACAGAAGATGCTTACGGTGACCGTCCCCCAACAGAAAAATAACCAAAACAGAACAGAACTCAGAAAACTCATTTCAATAGCAGGGTACAATCTTCACTGACACTACAGAAATTGCTTGAATTTCTGTACACAAACAACACTATCAGAATGAGAAAGGGAGGAGACAACGCCGTAAACAATGATGGTAACAACAGAAAGAAAATGCTTAGGAGACCATCTAACCCACGACCTACAAGGCACGTACCTCAGAAAATGGGATGATAGAGACATTGATGAAAGAGGATGTAGACAACACATACCCAACATGGAATGATACTTAGTGCTTATGGACCGGAAGAGTCCGTGTTGTTCAGATGATTCCACACTCACGAGAAAATCCACAGAGTCTATGCCATTCCTATCAACATACCCACAGATTGCTTCAGACAAGGACAACTGAGAATTCTTAAATGTGTCTGGAAATGCAAAACACCCTCGAGAGTGTCCATACACTCTTCAGCAAGAAGTGCAGATTTCAGACACCAGGCTGCCTGATCTACAACTAGACAGACTGCAAACCTACCATCATCAAGACAGCATGGTACTGGCACACAAGACATCCATGTAGATGCAGGGAAGAGAAGGGAGACCCTGAAAGAAACCCAATATAGTCCTATCAATGAAGGAGAGAAAGTCTGATGGGGAAAAGGATAGCCTGCACAGTGCATGGTCCTGAAGAACCTGGACAGCTCCATGCCTAAGAATCACACTGGATTCCTTCCTTCTCCCACCAACAACAAGAACCTCACACAAAATTGACTACTGCAATTTCAAACCTGAAGTCAGGCCAGGCCTAGAAGAAACCTGTAGACAGTACAGTATTCTGGGACCACAGACAGTATTCTGGGACCTGTAGACAGTACAGTATTCTGGGACCTCAGACAGTATTCTGGGACCTCAGATATAGAAGCATGTCTATGGATCAGTCTCCTCAGGCAAGGGAAACAAAATCACAATAAAGGCAGTTGGGGCTTCAGTCGACTGAAAACAGATTTCAATGACAAAGGCAAAGCATCTGCATGACGAAAATGCAGCAGATCCACGTGACAAAATATTGATTTGCAAACAAGGAACCGGACGAGGAGGATCATCTGAAGAGCAGACTGAGAAGTCCCAAAATGCAAGCCTTCGAAACACAAAAACCCTAAACGAAGCTGAACCCTAAGAGTGTGTGTGTGTTTATGCATGTGTACCTGTAGGTATTCTATAAATAATATACCATAATTATATATAATAAACATATTCTATATCAAGAATTTATTAAAAAGAATAAATTTAGATTACACTATATATTAAAGGCAATATACATCCTATATATTATTTATCATACATTTTTCTACTTAAAAGCTATATAATACATACATATACTGAATCATACATAGAGATACAAATACTCGTGTGCTTCCATGCACATATACACCTAAACCACAAGATCACAGGAGAGAATTGAGTAGAATTCACTGACTTTTCACAAGTTCGTCTGTAGGCGAGGACAAATTCAAAGTGTACATTCATTCAGGAGGCGTCAGGATATCCACAAGGATACGTGACCTTGATCATGAATACTGGGAGCCAATGCATGGGCAACCAACCCTGAGATCAAGAGGACACATATTGACATGAATCTACCTCCAACAGGAGGACCTGGAAGGTTGTATGCCAAAGGGATCGATGTCTGTCATTCCTTGATGTTCAGCCCTCACTTGGCAGAATGCTGATGTAGGCCAGAGAACGAGTGACACTCCCCAGATCCCAGAGCAGACTGAAGCCAGTTTCAGCTGGATTAGGTCCTAGGCCAGCCCTTGAGACAATCATTCCTTTGTTCAGTGTGCAGCTGTGGTCCGTGTGATACCAGCCTTCCATATGATACCAGCCTATAGTTTTGACAGGCACTGTAGGTGCTAATAGGTCTGTCCACCTATTGTCTTCCCTATGAAGTTGATGCCAGATTGAGCACCACTTTGAATATGGGGATATTCGCGAAGAGAAGCCCATGGTTTTTCTGGGCCACATCCCTGGTGACATGGAGGAGAGCAGCTGGTTTTGAAAGCCGCTCTGTCCACAGAACCAGGGCCATGGCTCTTCCCATTCATGTTTGTGTCACTCTTCTGGGTCTGGGACCCCAGGAGGTAATCTAACTTCCAATGCAATAGAGCCCAACAGTAGCTGGAACCTGGGGAATGAGGCATCGACATCCTAGAGGAGGTTGCTCACCAGGTCACCTGGCAGTAATCATGGCTCTGCTGTACCCACATGTGCTGAGGCTGTGGCCTCAGAAAACGTCACAATTAGGGTGAACCTCCAGGGCTGTTGATATTGGGTCAAGTCTCACGTGAATTGCCTTCGGCTATTTTCTGGGAGGAACACAAAAACAAACCTGGGAGCCCCAGGCCAGTCCACCAACATGATGCCAGCCTGGTAGAAATTTGTCCCTTGCATCTTTTGTGGAGTGATATTGAGCATGGGTGTTCCTTTCCTGTGGGCTGGTTCTGCCTACAGAATGGGCAGGCTCATGAGGGGTGAAAAGCCCAGTGGCTCTATACATTCACAGTCATGTCCCACACTGGCTGATCCACATGATGCGAGCCCAGCTGCACCTTTAACCTGAGGTTTACGCCAAAACCTCTAAGTGGTACTATTTTATCCGAGGTGGATATGTGAACTGACCTAGGGCTGCACCTGACATTGGAGCAGGATGTCGTGTGGGCAGAAAAGCAATGATAATGCTGGTTGGGACACTGATACCTCCGGAATTGGTGGGCCCTTCTGCTTGTCACACTCATGGTAGATTCCCTTGTTGGAGACCGGCAAGGAGCTCACGGAGGTGGACACCCAATGCCTCTCCCCCAGTGTTGGGGTGAGTCACTCCAAAGTGAACCCCACTGCCACTCCCCACAAAGAATAGTGCTGGCTCTGGAATGTATGGCCATGGAGTGTTCTCTATAACAAAAGACCAAGTATCTATGTGGCCCAACCCTTGGTTATGAAGAGACCACAGCACAGCCAGATCTGTCATTAAGCATCATGCTAAGCTTCCCAGAGAGGCAACTACAGGGCTCAGAGCAAACAAAGGAAGAGCACAAAGGTGAGCAGGCCAGGGTTGTATCCTGACCCCACAGGGTGAGATCCCAGAGCCTTGTCTTGGGCATGTACCAAGGCTGAACTCAGACCACTCGTCTGGTGGACTGCAATTTGCCAATACATAACAAACAGAAGATTGATCTCAATGGAGGGAAAGGTCTGAGGGAAACCACACACCTCCAACCCTGGCCACAGAAGTTTCAAAGATGGTGGAGCCAATTACGCCCAAGAAGGATGGGCAGACGGACAGAGATACAGCTTACAGAGCTGAGTCCAAAGGGGCCATGTTCTGGTCCTCCCCTTCTTGGATGACTCAGAGAGATGGAGAGGGAGTAAGGAGGAGATGGCTAGTATTGCATACACCTACCTCTAACACTGGTAGGCTGGATACATTCATTCACTGACTCAGAGGAAGGCTTCGTGATAATAAAGGCATGGAAAGAAGAAAGAAGAGTTTTCCAACAGCACAGGAAAGACCCCAATTGACCCAATTCTCTGCACAGACAATGCTGATGGCAACCGTCCCCCAAGAAAAAACAAAAACAAACCAAACAGAACTCAGGAAACTCAGTTTGATAGCAGGGTACAAAACTTCAATGATGTTACAGCAATTGCTTGAATTTCTGTACACACACAACACTATACAAGTGAGAAAGGAAGGAGGCAACCCCATGGACAATGATGGTAAGAGCACAAAGAAAATGCCTAGGAGACCACCTAACCCATGAGCTACAAGACACGTTACTCAGAAATCGGGACGAGAGACACATTGATGAAAGAAAATGAAGACAACACACGACCAACATGGAATGATAGGTAGTGCTTATGGACTGTAACTATCAGTTTTGTACAAATGATTCCACACTTATAAGGAAATCCAGAGAATGGCTGCCATTCCTCTCAAAATACCCACAGATTGTGTCAGACAAGGACAACCAAGAGGTCCCAAATGTGTCTGGAAACACAAAACACCCTCGAGAGTGTCCATACTCCCTTCAGCAAGAAGTGTAGATTTCAGACACCCAAGCTGCCTCATCTCAAACTAGACTGCAAACCTACCATCATCAAGACGGCATGGTATTGGCACACAATACATCCACATAGATGCAAGGAAGAGAACAGAGAGCCCCGAAAGAAAGCCAGGCTTGTCTGGTCAAAGGAGGTGAGAAAGCCCGATGGGGACAAGATAGCCTGCACAAGGCATGGTCCTGGGAACATGGACCATTCCATACCTAAGAATTACACTGGATTCTTTCTCGTGCCACCAACAACGGCATGACAAACCACAAAAACAACCACATGACAAATCGACTACTGTACTGTCAATCTGTACTCAGACCATGCCTAGAAGAAACCCCTAGGCAGTACATTCTTGCACCACCACCTAAGAAGCATGTGTAATGGATCAGTCACCTCAGGCAAGGGAATGAGAAGCACAATAGAGGCACTTGGTGCTCCAGTCGACTGAAAAAGGATTTTGACGGCAGAGGCAAAGTGTCCACCTGACCAAAAGGTAGCAGAGTGAACGTGAGAAAACTTTGATTTGCCAACAATGAAACTGACGAGGGGGATCATGTGGCGAGCAGACCGAGAAGTCGCAAAAGGCAAGCCTTTGAGACACAAAAACCCTAACCAAAGCTGAACACTAACAGTGTGTGGGTGTGTATATATGTGCACCTGTAGGTGTTCTATGTATAATATACATAGATTATATATAAAAACATATTCTATATCAAGAATTTATTATATAGAATACGTTTAGGATATAATATATATATATATTAAGGACAATATGTATAATATATATTATGTATCATAAATTTATCTACTTAATACCTATATAATACATACCTATAATGAATCATACATAGAGATACAAATATGCATGTTGTCTCACTCACACGTGCATAAACAACAAGATCACAGGAGAGAACTGAATAGAAGTCACTGACTTCTTCCAAGTCTGTCTGCAGGGGAGGACGAAATCACAATGTCCATTCAGTCTGGAGGGGTGGGAATATCCACAAGGTTATGTGACCTAGAGGCAAGACTGCTGGGAGCTAGTGCATGTGGAACCCACACCGGGGACAAATGGGACACATGTGGACGTGAATCTACCTGCAACAGGAGTACCTGGAAGGTTATATGCCCGAGGGTTCGATGTCTGTAGTTTCTTGACGTTCAGCCCTCACTCGGCAATATGGGGATGTAGGCCTGAGAACAAGTGACAATCCCCAGATCACAGAGCAGTCACAAGCCGGTTTCAGCTGGATTCTGTGCAAGGCCAGCCCCTGAGACAATCCTTCCTTGGGTCAGTGTGCACCTGTGCTCCATGTGATACCAGCCCTCCCTATGATACCAGCCTACAGGTTTAGCAGGAACTGTAAGTGCTTCTATGCCTATTTGCCTAATGGCTTCCCTAGAGGGTTGATGCAATAATGAGTGCCACTTTTCAGATGGGGAGTTTCGGGATGAGATGCCCATGGTTTGTACAGGGACACTTCCCTGATGACATGGAGGAGAACAGCCCGTTCTGAAAGTAGCTGTGTCAACAGATCCAGGTCCACAGCTCTTCCATATCATGTTTGTATCACAGTTCTGGAGCAGGGACCCCCAGAAGTGACCTAACTTCCCTCAAAATAGAGCCCAACACAAACTAGAGCCTAGGAAATGAGGCATCAACATCCTAGAGGAGCCCACTCACCAGCTCATGTGGCTGTAATCATGGCTCTGCTACGTCCCCATGTGCAGTGGCTGTGGTCTTAGGAAACTTATCAATCAGGCTGAGCTTCCAGGGTGTTGACCTTTGGTCAGGTCTCACGTGAGTTGCCTTGGGCCATTGTTTGGGAGGAACCCAATGACACCCCAGGTGCCCCAGGCCATCCCCCAACCTGATGCCACACCGGTAGCAATCTGCCCCTTGCCTTGTTGTGTGGAGTGATACTGGGAGTAGGTGTTTCTGTGTTGTGGTATTGGTCTGCCTCCAGAATGGGCAGGTTTATGCAGGGTGAGAAGCCTGGTGGATGGACACATCCACAGCCATGTCCCAAGTTAGCTGGTCCACATGAAGTGAGCCCAGGCTGCGCCTTTAACCCGAGCTTTATGCCAAAACTCTAGGTGGTTCTCTTTTGTCCCAGGTGGATATATGATACTAACTACATCTGCTATGACCTGGGAGCAGAAGGTCGAGCAGGCAGAAGAAGCAATGATAAAGGCCGGTTGGGGTTCTATTCCTCCAGTCTTGGCCGGCCCTTCTGCTGGTCACTGTCATGGTAGAGACCTATGCTAGAGATCAGCGAGGAGCTCACAGATGTGGACACCCAATGCCTCTTCCCGAATGTTGGGCCAATTCACACCAACGTGCACCCCACCACCACTGCCCACCAGGTCCAGCACAGGTTCTGGAATGTGTGGCCATGGAGGGTTCTATGTAACCAGGTGCCAGGGGTCTATGGAACCCAATTTTGTGTTATGAAAAGACCATAGCACTGCCGGATATTACATGGAGCATCATGCTAATCTTCCCCCTGAGTCAGGTACAGGACACTTAGCACAACAAGGAAGAGCACAAAGATGAGCAGGCCAGGGATGAATCCTAACCATACAGGGTGCTGTCCCAGAGCATGGTCTTGGGCATTTACCAAAGGTTGACCTCAGACCACGCATATGGTGGATTACAATTTGCCAACACATAAGGAAGAGAGGACTGGTCTCAATGGAGCAAAAGGTCTCATGGATATCCCACCTCCCCAACCCCAGGCACACAAGGTTCACAGATGGTAGAGCAAATTACACCTGGGAGGGAGGTGCAGACCAACAGAAATATAGATCACCCAGATGAAGGCCATGAGGTCATGGTCTAGTGTTCCTTTTCCTGGACGACTCAGAGAGATGGAGAGGGAGGAAGGAGGAGGTGACCTGTTATTGCATACACCTACGTCTAACACTGGTACTCTGGCTACATTCATATACCCAGGCAGAGGAAGCCTTCATCATAATAAAGGCATGGAAAGAAGAAAGAAAAATTATCCGACAGCAAAGGAAAGTCCAATTATCCTGATTCACTGCACAGAAAATGCTGAGGGTGACCCTCCTTCAAGAGAAAACAAAACGAACCAGAACAGAACTCAGGAAACTCAGTTCGATAGCAGGGTACAAACTTCACTAGCACAAAAGAAAATGTTTGAATTTCTGTACACACACAACACTATCTGAATGAGAGAGGAAAGAGACAACCCCGATGACCATGATGGTAAGAACATAAAGAAAATGCCTGGGAGACCATCTAACACACAGCCTACAAGACACATGTGTCAGAAAACGAGATGAGAGACACACTGAGGAAAGAAAATGAAGACAACACACATCCAACATGGAATGATAGGTAGTGCTCATAGACTGGAAGGGTCTGTCATGTGCAAATTATTCCACACTCACCAAGAAATCCAAAGAGTTGATGCCATTCCTCTCAAAATAGGTATGGATTGTCTCAGACAAGGACAACCAAGATTTCTTAAATGTGTCTGGAAATTGAAAAGAATGTTGAGAGTGTCCATACACACTTCAAAAAGAAATGCAGATTTCAGACACCCAAGCTGCCTGATCTCTAACTAGACTGCAAACCTACCATCATCAAGACAGCATTGTGTTGGCACACAACACATCCACATAGATGCAAGGCAGAGAACAGAGAGCCCCGAAAGAAAGAGAAGCTGTCCAATCAAAGGAGGTGAGAAAGTCCGATGGGGAGAATATAGCCTGTGCAATGCATAGTCCTGGGGAACCCGGACCACTCCATGCCAAATAATCACACTGGATTCCTTTCTCATGCCATGAACAAAAAGAACCTCACACCAAAAAAAAAAAAAAAAAAAAAAAGAACTTCACACCAAATCAACTATAACAATGTCAAATCTGAAGTCAGGCCATGCCTAGAAAGAACCATTAAGTAGTACATTCTTGGACCTCTACCTTAGAAACATGTCTAATGGATCAGTCTTCTCAGGAAAGGGAAAAAGTAGTATAGCAAAGGCAGTTGGGGCTCCTATCGACTGGAAAGTTATGTCACGGCAAAGGCAAAGCATCTGCACGAGAAAAGAGGGTGGAGCAAACATGAGAAAACATTGATTTGCAAACGGTGATACTGACCATGGGGATCACCTGGAGAGTAGACCAAGAAGTCACAAAATGGAAGTCATCAATACACAAAAACTCTAATCGAAGCTGAACCTTAACAGTGTGTGCGTGTATATCTCTGCACCTATAAGTGTTCTATGTATAATATACCGAGATTATATATAATGAACATATTCTATATCAAGAATTATATAGAATAAGATTAGGATACATAATATATATATATATTAAGGACAATATGTATAATATATATTATGTATCATAAATTTTTCTACTTAATACCTATATAATGCATACATATAAAGAATCATACATAGAGATACAAACATACGTGCCTACAGGCGCACACACACACATAAACCACAAGATCACAGGAGTGAACTGATTAGGAGTCACTGACATTTCCAAAGTCCGTCTGTAGAGGAGGACGAAATTACAATGTCTATTCACTCTGTAGGGGTGGGGATATCCACAAGGCTATGTGACTTGGAGGCAAGACTGCTGGGAGCCAATGCATGTGCAACCCACCCGGGAGACCAAGAGGACACATGTGGACGTGAATCTACCTTCAACAGGAGGACCTCGAATGTTGTATGCCAGAAGCGTCGATGTCTGTAGTTTTTTGACTTTCAGCCATCGCTTGGCAGGATGGAGATATAGGCCAGAGGACGAGTGACACTCCCCAGATCCCAGAGCAGTCCCAAGACTTTTCAGTGTGATTCTCTGCAGGGTAGACACTGAGACAATCCTTCTTTTGTTCAGTTTGCACTTGTGCTCCATGTGATACCAGCCCTCCTTTTGATACCAGCCTACAGGTTTGACAGGCACTGTAGGTGTGTCTAGGCCTATCTACCTAAAGCCTTCCCTAGGAAGTCGATGGCAAAATGAGCACCACTTTGCAGATGGGGAGATTCGGGAGGAGAGGTTCATGGTTTGTACAGGGCCACATCCCTGATGACATGGAGGAACACAGCCATTTCTGAAACCAGCTCTGTTCACAGAATCAGGGCCATAGCTCTTCCCATGTCTGGTTTGTGTCATTGTTCTGGGCCAGGGACCACAGGAGGTGACCTAAATTCCCTGGCAATTGATAGAAACTGGAATCTGGAGAATGAGGCCTGGACATCCTATTGGAGCCCAATCCCCAGGTCACATGGCAGTAAACATGGATCTGCTTTGTCCCCATGTGCAGGGGTTGTGGTCTCAGGAAATGTCACAATTGTGGTGAGCCTACAGGGCTGGTGACATTAGGTCAGGCCTCAGATGAGTTGTCTTGGGCCATTGTCCAGGAGGAACCCAAAGACAAGCCTGGGAGCCCCAAACCAGTCTACCACCCTGATGCCACCCTGTTAGCAATCTGTCCCTTGCCTGGGTGTGTGGACTGATATTGTGGGTGTATGTTCCTGTCCTGTGGTGTGGGTCTCCAAACAAAACAGGCTGGCTCATGAGGGGTGAGAAGCCTGGTGGGCCGGACACATTCACAGCAATGTCCCAAGCTGGCTGGTCCACATGGAACATGCCCAGGCAGTGCCTTTAAAGTGAGCCTTATGCCAAAAACTCTAGGTTGTTCTCTTGGGTCCCAGATGGATATGTGATCAGACATAGGTCTGTGCCTGACCTGAGAGCAGAAGGTCAAGTGGGTAGAAGAAGCTATGATAATTGCAGCATGTGTCCCTGATCCCTCTGGGCTTGGCAGGCCCTTATGCTGGTCACTGTTATGATAGAGCCCCACGTTAGAAATTGGAGAGGAGCTCAATGATGTGGACACCCAATGCCTCCTCCTGAGTGCTGGACCAAGTCATGCCACACCCCACCCCACCCCCACTGTCCACAAGGGTCAGGGCCGGATCCAGAAGGTGTGACCACAGAGGATTCTCTATAACAGGTCCCAGGGTTCTACGGGGCCCAAACCAGGGCTATGAAGAGAGCTCAGCACAGCCGAATCTGACCTGGAGCATCATGCTAAGTTTCCTCCCGAATCATCTACTGTACCCAGACCACACCAAGGAAGAGCACAAAGGTTAGCAGGACAGGGATGAATCCTGACCCCACAGGATGAGTTCCCAGAGCCTGGTCTTGGGCACGTACTAAAGGGTGGCCTCTGACTACCCACTTGGTGGACTGCTATTTGCAAACACATAATGAACAGAGGATTGCTATCAATGGGTGGTAAGTTCTGAAGGAAGCACCCCACCCAAACCCCAGCCACAGAAGGTTGACAGATGGTAGAGCAAATTTCCCCCAGGAGGGTGGGGCAGACTAACAGCAGTACAGCTCACAGAACTGAGGCCCATGGGACCATGCACTATGCCTCCCCTTCCTGGGTGGCTCAGAGAGATGGAGAGGGAGGAAGGAGGAGACAGCCAGTTATTACATACACCTACCTCTAACACTAGTACACTGTCTATATTCATTCATCCAGGCAGAGGAGGGCTTTGCCATTATAACATCATGGAAAGAAGAAAGAAGGATTATCTGACAGCAGAGAAAAGACTCCAATTGTCCTGAATCTCTGCACAGAAAATGTTGAAGGTGACAATCTCCCAAGAGAAATCAAAATAAAACAGAACAGAACTGAGGAAACTCAGTTCGGTATAATGGTAAAACTTCATTGACGCTAAAGAAATTACTTGCCTTTCTGTATACACACAACACTATCCAAATGAGAAATGAAGGAAACAACCCTGTGGACAATGGCGGTAACAACACAAAAGAAAATGCCTAGGAGACCATCTAACTCACGACCTACAAGACTCGTAACTCAGAAAACGGGATGAGAGACATATTGATGAAAGACAATGAAGATGACACACACCCAAAATGGAATGATAGGTCCTGCTCATGGACCAGAAGAGTACGTCCTATGCAAAGGATTCCACACTCTCAAGGAAATCCAAGAGTCGAAGCCATTCCTCTCAAAATACCCATGGATTGTCTCAGACAAGTACAACCAAGAATTACCAAATGTGTCTGGAAATACAAAAGACCCTCAAGAGTGTCCATACATGCTTCAGCAAGAAGTGCCGATTTCAGATGCCTAAGCTCCCTGATCTCCAACTAGATGACAAACCTACCATCAACAGGACAGCATGGTATTGACATACAAGTTATCCACATAAATGCAAGGAAGAGAATGGAGAGCTCCGAAGGAAAGCCAAGCTTGTGCAATCAAAGGAGGTGAGAAAGTTCGATAGGGACAATATACCCTGTTCCAATCGTGGTCCTGGAAAAACTGGACCACTCCATGCATAAGCATCACACCGATTCCTTTCTCGTGTAAACCAACAACAAGAACTTCACACCAAATCGACTACCACAATGTCAAATCTGAAGTCAGGCCAGGCCTAGAAGAAACGCATAGGCAGTACATTCTTGAACCTCAGCCTTAGAAGTATGTCTCTTAATCAGTCTCCTCACGAAAGAGAAACAGAAGCACAATAAAGGCAGTTGGGGCTCCAGTCGACTGAAAAGGATTTCAACAGCAAAGGCAAAGCGTCCCCACGACAAAAAGGCAGCAGAGTGAACGTGAGAAACCACTGATTTGCAAACGATGTAACAGACGAAGGGGATCAACTGGAGAGCAGACCGAGAAGTCGCAAAATGCAAGCCTTCGAGACACAAAAACCCTAACCGAAGCTGAACCCTAACAGTGTGTGTGTGTGTGTGTATGTGCACCTTTAGATATTCTATACATAATGTATCTAGATTATATATAATAAACATACTCTATATCAATAATTTATTATATAAATAAGTTTAGGACAAATAATATATATATTAAAGGCAATATGTATAATATATATATTTCATATCATAAATTTTTCTACTTAATAGCTATATAATATAATGAATCATACATAGAGATACAAACACATGTGCACTCACACGTATACACATGCATAAACCACAGGATCACAGGAGAGAATTGAGTAGAAGTCATAGACTTTTCCCAAGTCATTCTGTAGGTGAGGACCAAATCACAATGTCCATTCATTCTGGAGGGGTGGGGATAAACACAAGGATATGTGACCTAGAGGCAAGACTGCTGGGAGCCAAAGCATGGGCAACACACCATGGAGGCCAATAGGACAGATGTGAACATGAATCTACCTGCAACAGGAAGACTTCGAAGGTTGTATACCTGAGTGGTCGATGTCTGAATTTTCTTGACATTCAACCCTCACTCGGCAGGATGGGGATGAAGGCCAGATGACGAGTGACACTCTCCAGATCCCAGAGGAGCCCCAAGCCAGTTTCAGCTATATTCTGTGCTAGGCCAGCCTCTGAGACAATCCTTCCTTGGTTTAGTGTGTACCTGTGCTCCATGTAATACCAGCCCTCCATGTGACACCAGCCTACAGTTTTGACAGGCACTGTAGGTAATTCTAGGTTTATCCGTCTAATGTCTTCCTTTGAAGTCAATCCCAGAATGAGCGCCATTTATCAGATGGAGATATTTAGGAATAAAGGACCATGATTTTTACAAGGCCACACCCCTGATGACATGAGGGAGAGCACCCGGTTCAGAAAGTTGCTATGTCCACAGGGCCGGGACCATGGCTTTTCCCATGTCATGTTTGGGTCACTGTTCAGTGCCAGGGACCCCAGGAGATGACCTAACTTCCCTGGCAATAGAGCCCAACAGAAACTGGAACCTGGGGAATGAGACATTGACATCCTTGCCGAGCCCACTCCCCAGATCACATGGTTGTATACTTGGCTCTGCTGTGTCTCCATGTGCTGGTGCTGTGGTCTCAGGAAACGACACAATCAGGGTTGGTCTCCAAGGCTCTTGACGTTGGGTAAGGTCTCACGTGGGTGCTTTTGGCCATTGTCTGGGAGGAAAAAAAGACAAACCTGGAAGCCCCAGGCCAGTCCACTGCCCTGATCCCACCCAGTTAGCAATTTGTCCCATGCCTGGGTGTGTGTAGTGATATAGAGCATGGGATTTCCTGTCCTGTGGGTTGGCTCTGAATCCCGAATGGTCAGGCTCATTAGGGGTGAGAAGCTCAGTGGGCCAGACACTTCTAGGCCATATCCCAAGATGGCTAGTCAGGATGGAGCAAGCTCAGGCAGCAGATTTAACCCCATGTTTATGCCAAAAGCTCTAGGTGGCTCTCTTTGGTCCCGTGTGGATATGTGATCCTACCTGGGCCTGTGCCTGATGTGGGAGAAGAAGGTCGAGTGGGCAGAAGAAGCAATGATAATGGCTGGGTGGGTCCCTTATCCCTGCAGTCTTGGTGGACCTTTCTTCTTGTCACTGTCATCATAGAGCCCCACATTGGAGATCAGTGAGGAGCTCACCGATGTGGACACCCAATGCATATCCCTGAGTGTTGGGCTGAGTCACACTACTCTGAACCCCACCCCCACTCCCCACAAGGGACTGTGCCAGCTCCAGAAAGTGTAGCCATGGATGGTTCTCTGTAACCAGGGATTGGGGGTCTTCGGGGCTAAATCCAGAGCTACAAAGAGATGTCAGCACATCCGGATCCGACTGGGAGCACCATGTTAAGGTTTACCCTGAGTTAGTAACAGGACCCAGAGCACACCAAGACAGAGCAAAGAGGTGATCAGGCAGGGTTTGGATCCTCAGGCACACAGGGTGTGAGCTCCCAGAGTCTGGTCTTGGGCTGGTATGAAAGGCTGAGCTCAAATTGACGGCCATTTGCCAACATATAATGATCAGAGGATTGCTTGCACTGGAGGGAAAATCTGATGTAACCCCCAACCTCCCAAACTCAGCCACAGAATGTTCACAGATGGTACAGCAAATTATGCCCTGGAGGGAGGGGCATACAAACAGAGGTACAGCTCATGGAGCTGAGGCCCATGGGGCTATGGCTTAGTCCTCCCCCTCCTGGATGACTCAGAGAGTTGGGGAGGGAGGAAGGAGCAGACGTCCAGTGATTGCATACACCTACCACTAACACTGGTATGCTGGCTACATTCATTCACCCAGGAAGAGGAATTCTTTGCCATAATAATGGCATAGAAAGAAGAAAGAAGAATTATTCGACAGCAGAAGAAATATTCCAATTGACCTGATTCTCTGTACAGAAAATGCTGAAGGCAACCCTCACCGAAGGAAAAAAAACACAAAATGAACAGAACTCAGGAAACTCAATTCGATAGCAGGTTAGAAACTTCACTGACACTAAAGAAATTGGTTGCCTTTCTGTGCACACACAACACTATCTGAATGAGAAAGGAAGGAGAAACCCTGCAGTCAATGACGTTATCAACACAAAGAAAATGCCTAGGAGACCATCTAACCCACGTACTACAATTCATGTAACTCAGAAATCAGCATGACACACACATTCATGACAGAAAATGAAGACACACACCCAACATGGAATGATAGGTATTGCTCATGGACTGGAAGGGTCCGTCTTGCACAAATGATTCCACACTCTATAGGAAAGCCAGAGAGTCGATGCCATTCTGCTCAAAATACCACAGATGTGTCAGGCAAGTATAAGCAAGAATGCCCAAATGTCTCTGGAAACACAAAATATCCTCAAGAGTGTCCATGCACACTTCAGCATGAAGTGCAGATTTCAGACGTCCCAAGTTGCCTGATTTCTAAATGGACTGAAAACCTACCATCATCAAGATAGCAAGGGATTGGCACACAAGATATCCACATAGATGCAATGAAGAGAATGGAGAGCCCCAAAAGAAAGCCAAGCTACTGTAGTCAAAGGAGGTGAGAATGTCCGATGGGGACAAGATAGCCAGTGCAATGAATGGTCCTGGGGAAACTGGACCACTCCTTGCATAAGCATGACATTATATTCAATTCTTGTGTCACCAACAACAAGAACCTCACATCAAATCGACTACCACAATGTCATATCTGTAGGCAGTCCAGGCCTAGAAGAATCCCATAGAAAGTACATTCCTGGACCTCAGCCTTAGAAGCATGTCTTTGAATCAGTCTCCTCTTGCAAGGGAAACAGAAGCACAATAAGGCAGTTGGAGCTCCAGGCAAAGCCTCTGTTGCAAATGATGAAACTGATGAAGGGGATCATCTGGTGAGCAGATGGAGAAGTCACAAAACGCAAGCCCTCGAGACACAAAAACCCAAACTGAAGCTGAACTTTAACAATGCGTGTGTTTGTATGTATGTGCACCTGTATGAATTCTATACATAATATACCAAGATTATACATAATAAACATATTCTATATCAAGAATTTATTGTATACAATAAGTTTAGGATACATAATATATATATTAAGGGCAATATATATTATATACATATTATGTGTCATAAATTTTTGTACGTAATACCCATATAGTACATTCATATAATGAATCATTTGTAGAGATACAAGTACACATGCACTCATGCACACACACACACGCATAAACCAAAAGATCACAGGAGAAAATTGAGTGGAAGTCAGAGACTTTTCCCAAGTTTGTCTGTAGGTGAGGACCAAATCACAATGTCCATTCATTCTAGACGGATGAGGTATCCACAATGATATGTGTCCTGGAGCCAAGCCTGCTGGGGGCGAATGCATGGGCTAACCAACCCAGAGACAAAGAGGAGACATGTGGTCATGAATCTACCTGAGACAGGAGTACTTGGAAGGTTGTATGCAAGAGGGGTCAATATCTCTATTTTCTTGATGTTCAGCCCTCGCTTGGCAGGACTGGGATGTAGGCCAGAGGACGTGTGACAGTCCCCATATTCCAGAGTATTCCCAAGCTCTTTCAGCTGGATTCTGTGCTAGGCCCACCCCTGAGACAATCCTTCCTTGGTTCAGTGTGCACCAGTGCTCCATGTTATACCAGCCTTCCATGTGATACCAGCCTACAGGTTTCACAGGAACTGTAGGTGCTACTAGGTCTATCTGCATAATACTTTCGCTAGGAAGTCAATGCCAGCATGAGCACCAATTTGCAGATGGAGAGATTCTGGAGGAGAGGCTCATGGTTTGTACAGGGCCACATCCCTGATGACATGGAAGAGAGCAGCTTGTTCTGAAAGCAGCTGTGTCCACAGAGCCAGGATCGTGGCTCTTCCCATATAATGTTTTTGTCACTGTTCAGGGCCTGAGATACCAGGAAGGACCTAAATTCCCTGGCGACAGAGCCAAATAGAAACTGGAACCTGGGGAATGAGGCATCAACATCCTAGAGGAGCACAGTCCCCAGCTCATGTGGATGTAAACATGGTTCTGCTGTGTCCCCATGTCCTGGGGCTGTGACCTCAGCAAAAGTCACAATCAGAGTAAGCCTCCAGGGCTGTTGACATTCGGTCAGTTCTCATGTCAGTTGCCTTGGGCCATTTTCTGGGAGGAACACAAAGACATGCATTGGAGCATCAGACAAGTCCACCACCCTGATACCACCCTGGTGGAAATCTGTCCTTTTCTTGTTCTGTGGAATGATATTGGGAGTGTGTGTTCCTGTTCTGTGGGGTGGTCTGCCTCCAGAATGGGCAGGCTCATGAGGGGTGAGAAGACCAGTGGGTTGGACACATCCACAGCCATGTCCCAAGCTGGTTGAACAGCATGGAGCGAGCCCAGGCAATGCCTATTACCTGAGGTTTTTGCCAAAAACTCTTTCATCCGGGTGGATATGTGATCTGACCTAGGTCTTCACCTGAGCTCAGAGCAGAAGGTCGAGTGGGTAGAAGGAACAATGATAATGCCCAGATGGGACCCTAATTCCTCCTGTCTTGTCGGGCCTTTAGGCTCTTCACTGTCCTGGTAGAGCCCCACATTGGAGATTGGCAAGGAGCTCACCGATGTGGACACCCAATGCCTCTCCCAGACTGTTGGGCTGAGTCACGCCACACGCACTCTATCCCCATGGCCCACATGGGCCAGCACTGGCTCCGTAAACTGTGTCCCTGGAGGGTTCTCAGTAACCAGTGCCCAGGGTCTACGTGACTGAATCCTGGGCTACAAAGAGAACTCAGCACAGGCAGATCTGACCTGGAGTACCATGCAAAGCTACCCCAGGAGTCATCTACAGGACCTGGATCACACCAAGGAAGAGCACAAAGGTGAGCAGGTAAGGGATGAATCCAGACCCCACAGGGTGAGCTCCCAGACCCTAGACTTGAGCACATAACAAAGGCTGGCCTCAGACGACCCATCTGGTGGACTGCAATTTGTCAACATATTATGACCAGAGGATTGGTCTGACAGGAGGGAAAGGTCTGATGGAACCCCCCGCCAGCCCCAGCCACAGAAGGTTCACAGATGGTAGAGCAAATTACGTCCAGGAGGGAGGGGCAGATGAACAGAAGTACAGCTCACCCAGCTGAGGCCCATAGGGCCATGGCCTAGCCCTCCCCTTCCTGGATGACTCAGAGAGATGGAGAGGTATTAAGGAGAAGACAGCCAGTTATTGAATACACCTACCTCTAACACTGGTACTCTGGCTACAATCATTCAACCAGGCAGAGGAAGCCTTCGCCATAGTAATGGCCTGGAAATAAGAAAGGAGAATTATCCGCCAGCAAAGGAAAGACTCCAATCGACCCGATTCTCTGTACATAAAATCATGAAGCCTTCATTCTCCCAAGAGAAAACAAAACAAAACAGTACAGAATTAAGGAGACTCAGTTTGATAGCAGGGTACAAACTTCATTGATGCTACGAAATTACTTGCCCTTCACTACACACAAAACACTATCCAAATGAGAAAGGAAAGAGACAGCCCAGTGGACAATGATGATAACAACAAAAAGAAAATGCCTAGGAGACCATCTAACCAACGACCTACAAGACACGTAACTGAGAAACCGGGACAAGAGACACGTTGATGAAAGAATATGTATAAAACCCACACCCATCA
Source organism: Globicephala melas (assembly GCF_963455315.2). Taxonomy (NCBI): domain Eukaryota; kingdom Metazoa; phylum Chordata; class Mammalia; order Artiodactyla; family Delphinidae; genus Globicephala; species Globicephala melas. Next base: position 83,928,998 of record NC_083329.1, on the reverse strand, counting down.
TGGAATGATAGGTAGTGCTCATGGACCAGAAGAGTCCGTCTTGTGCAAATGATTCCACACTCTTGAGGAAATCCAGATAGTCAATCCCATTCCTGTCAAAATACCTATGGTTTGCCTCAGACGAGTACAACCAAGAATTGCCAAATGTGACTGGAACACAAAGACCCTCGAGAGTGTCCATACACTCTTTAGCAAGAAGTGCATATTTCAGATCCACAAGCTGCCCAATCTCCAACTAGACTACAAACCAACCATCATCAAGACAGTATTGTACTGGCATACACAACATCCACATAGATGCAAGGAAGAGAATGGAGAGCCCCAAAAGAAAGCCAACCTTGTGTGGTCAAAGGAGGTGAGAAAGTCCAATGGAGACAACATAGCCTGTGAAATGCTTTGTCCTGAGTAAACTAGACCATGCTTTGTGTAAGAATCACACTGGATTTCTTTCTCTTGCCACCAACAAAAAGAACCTCACACCAAATTGATGACCACAGTGTCAAATCTGAAGTTAGGCAAGGCCTAGAAGAAACCATAGGCAGTACATTCTTGGACCTCAGCCTTAAAACATGTCAGTGCATCGGTTTTCTCAGGCAAGGGAAACAGAAGCACAATAAAGACAGTTCGGGCTCCATTCGACTGAGAAGGAATTTCGAAGGCATTGGCAAATTGTCCACACAATGAAAAGGCAGTGGAATGTACATTAGAAAACATAGATTTGCAAACAATGAAACAGTCGAGGGAGAGCATCTGGAGAGCAGTCTGAGAAGTCGCAAAATGCAAGCCTTCAAGACACAAAAACCCTAACTGAAACTGAACACTAACAGTGTGTGTGTGTGTGTGTGTGTGTGTGTGCACCTGTAGGTATTCTATACATAATATACCTGGAATATATAAAATAAACATATTCTATATCAAGAATTTATTATATAGGGGGGTGCTGGGAAGATGGTGGAAGAGTAAGACACAGAGATCACCTTCCTCCCCACAGATACACCAGAAATACATCTACACGTGGAACAACTCCTACAGAACACCTACTGAATGCTGGCAGAAGACCTCAGACCTCCCAAAAGGAAAGAAACTCCCCACATACCTGGGTAGGGCAAAAGAAGAAAAGAAAAAACAGAGACAAAAGAATAGGGATGGCACCTGCACCAGTGGGAGGGAGCTGTGAAGGAGGAAAAGTTTCTACACACTAGGAAGCCCCTTTGTGGGCGGAGACTGCGGGAGGCGGAGGGGGGAGCTTCGAAGCCACAGAGGAGAGCACAGCAACAGGGTTGCAGAGGGCAAAGCAGGAAGATACCCGCACAGAGGATCGGTGTTGCCCAGCACTCACCAGCCCGAGAGGCTTGTCTCCTCACCCGCCGGGGCAGGCGGGGCTGCGAGCTGAGGCTCAGATTTCAGTTGGAGCGCAGGGAGAGGACTGAGGTTGGCGGCTTGAACATAGCCTGAAGGGGTTAGTGCACCACGGCTAGCCGGGAGGGAGTCCAGGGGAAAGTCTGCACCTGCCGAAGAAGCAAGAGACTTTTTCTTCCCTCTTTGTTTCCTGTGCGCGAGGAGAGGGGTTTAAGAGCGCTGCTTATAGGAACTCCAGAGACGGGCGCAAGCCGTGGCTAAAAGCATGAACCCCAGAGATGGGCGTGAGCCGTGGATAAAAGCGCGGATCCCAGAGATGGGCGCGAGCTGGGGCTAAAAGCACAGACCCCAGAGACAGGTGGGAGACACTAAGGCTGCTGCTTCCGCCACCAAGGGGCCTGTGTGTGAGCACAGGTCACTATCCACACCCCTCTTCTGGGGAGCCTGTGCAGCCTGCCACTGCCAGGTTCCCGGGATCCAGGGACAACTTCCCCGGGAGAACGCACGGCGGGCCTCAGGCTGGTGCAACGTCACGCCGGCCTCTGCCACCACAGGCCCACCACGCACGCCATGCCCCTCCCTCCCCCCCGGCCTGAGTGCGTCAGAGCCCCCGAATCAGCGGCTCCTTTAACTCCGTCCTGTCTGAGCAAAAAACAGACACCCTCCAGGGACCTAAACACAGAAGCAGAGCCAAATCCAAAGCTGAGCCCCTGTGAGCTGTGAGAACAAAGAAGAGAAAGGGAAATCTCTCTCAACAGCCTCAGAAACAGCGGATTAAAGCTCCACAATCAACTTGATGTACCCTGCATCTGTGGAATACATGAATAGACAACAAATCATCCCAAATTGAGGAGGTGGACTTTGAGAGCAAGATCTATGATTTTTTCCCCTTTTCCTCCTTTTGTGAATGTGTATGTGTATGCTTCTGTGTGAGATCTTGTCTGTATAGCTTTGCTTCCACCATTTGTCCTAGGGTTCTATCCGTCCATTGGTTTTTTTTTAATTGTTTTTCTTAATAATTAATTTTAATAACTTTATTATACTTTACCTTCTTTCTTTCTTTCTTTCTTCTTTCTTTCTTTCTTTCTTTCTTTCTTTCTTTCTTTCTTTCTTTCTTTCTTTCTTTCTTTCTTTCTTTCTTTCTTTCTTTCTTTCTTTCTTTCTTTCTTTTTCTTTCCTTCCTTCCCTCCTTTAGACAACGAATCATCCCAAATGAGGAGGTGCACTTTGAGAGCAAGATCTATGATTTTTTCCCCTTTTCCTCTTTTTGTGAATGTGTATGTGTATGCTTCTGTGTGAGATCTTGTCTGTATAGCTTTGCTTCCACCATTTGTTCTAGGGTTCTATCCGTCCATTGTTTTTTTTAAATTTTTTTTCTTAATAATTAATTTTAATAACTTTATTATACTTTATCTTCATTCTTTCTTTCTTTCCTTCCTCCCCTCCTTTAGACAACGAATCATCCCAAATTGAGGAAGTGGACTTTGAGAGCAAGATTTATGATTTTTTTCCCCTTTCTCTTTTTGTGAGGGTGTATGTGTATGCTTCTATGTAAGATTTTTGTCTGTATAGCTTTGCTTCCAACATTTGTCCTAAGGTTCTATCTGTCCTTTTTTTTTTTCTAAATAATTATTTTTTAATACAATAACTTTATTATACTTTATTTTATTTTACTGTATCTTCTTTCTTTCTGTCTTTTTTCCTTCCTTCCCTCCTTCCTTCCTCCCTCCCTCCTTCCTTTCTTTCCTCCTTGCCTTCTTTCCTTCTTTTCTTCTTTCTTTCTTCCTTCCTTCCTTCCTTCCCTCCTTTCTTTCTTTCTTTCGTTCTTTCTTTCTTTCTTTCTTCATACTTCTACTAATTCTCTCAACTTTTTCTCACTTTTATGCTGAGCCGTGTGGATGAAAGGCTCTTGGTGCTCCAGCCAGAAGTCAGGGCTCTGCCTCTGAGGTAGGAGAGCCAACTTCAGGACACTGGTCCACAAGAGACCTCCCAGTTCCACATAATAACAAATGGCGAAAATCTCCCAGAGACCTCCATCTTAACACCAGCATCCAGCTTCACTCAACGACCAGCAAGCTACAGTGCTGGACAACCTATGGCAAACAACTAGCAAAACAGGAACACAAACCCACCCATTAGCAGAGAGGCTGCCTAAAATCATAATAAGGCCACAGACACCCCAAAACACACCACCAGACCTGGACCTGCCCACTAGAGAGACAAGATCCAACCTCATCCACCACAACACAGGCACTAGTCCCCTCCAACAGGAAGCCTACACAACCCACTGAAACAACCTTAGCCACTGGGGACAGACATCAATAACAACGGGAACTACGAACCTGCAGCTTGCAAAAAGGAAACCCCAAACACAGTAAGATAAGCAAAATGAGAACACAGAAAAACACACAGCAGATGAAGGAGCAAGATAAAACTGCACCAGACCTAACAAATGAAGAGGAAATAGGCAGTCTACCTGAAAAAGAATTCAGCATAATGATAGTAAGCATGATCCAAAATCTTGGAAATAGAATGGACAAAATGCAAGAAACAATTAACAAGGACCTAGAAGAAATAAAGATGAAACAAGCAATGATGAACAACACAATAAATGAAATTAAAAGTATTCTAGATGGGATCAATAACAGAATAACTGAGGCAGAAGAACGGATAAGTGACCTGGAAGATAAAATAGTGGAAATAACTACTGCAGAGCAGAATAAAGAAAAAAGAATGAAAAAACTGAGGACAGTCTCAGAGACCTCTGGGACAACATTAAACACATTAACATTCGAATTATAGGGGTTCCAGAAGAAGAAGAGAAAAAGAAAGGGACTGAGAAAATATTTGAAGAGATTATAGTTGAAAACTTACCTAATATGGGAAAGGAAATAGTTAATCAAGTCCAGGAAGCACAGAGAGTCCCATACAGGATAAATCCAAGGAGAAATACGCCAAGACACATATTAATCAAACTGTCAAAACTTAAATACAAATAAAGCATATTAAAAGCAGCAAGGGAAAAACAACAAATAACACACAAGGGAATCCCCATAAGGTTAACAGCTGATCTCTCAGCAGAAACCCTGCAAGCCAGAAGGGAGTGGCAGGACATACTGAAAGTGATGAAGGAGAAAAACCTGCAGCCAAGATTACTCTACCCAGCAAGGATCTCATTCAGATTTGATAGAGAAATTAAAACCTTTACAGACAAGCAAAAGCTGAGAGAGTTCAGCACCACCAAGCCACCTTTACAACAAATGCTAAAGGAACTTCTCTAGACAAGAAACACAAGAGAAGGGAAAGACCTACAAAAACGAACCCAAAACAGTTTAGAAAATGGGAATAGGAACATACATATCGATAATTACCTTAAATGTAAATGGACTAAATGCTCCCACCAAAAGACACAGATCAGCTGAATGGATACAAAAACAAGACCCTTATATATTCTGTCTACAACAGACTCACTTCAGACCTAGAGACACATACAGACTGAAAGTAAGGGGATGGAGAAAGATATTCCATGCAAATGGAAACCAAAAGAAAGCTGGAGTAGCAATTCTCATATCAGACAAAATAGACTTTAAAATAAAGACTATTAGAAGAGACAAAGAAGGACACTACATAATGATCAAGGGATTGATCCAAGAAGAAGATATAACAATTGTAAACATTTATGAACCCAACATAGGAGCACCTCAATACATAAGGCAAAAACTAACAGCCATAAAAGGGTAAATCGACAGTAACACAGTCATAGTACGGGATTTTAACACCCCACTTTCACCAATGGACAGATCATCTAAAATGAAAATAAATAAGGAAAGCACAAGCTTCAAATGATACATTAAACAAGATGGACTTCATTGATATTTATAGGACACTCCATGCAAAAACAGCAGATTACACTCTCTTCTCAAGTGCTCATGGAACATTCTCCAGGATAGATCATATCTTGGGTCACAAATCAAGCCTTGGTAAATTTAAGAAAATTGAAATTGTACCAAGTATCTTTTCCGACCACAATGCCATGAGACTAGATATCAATTACAGGTAAAGATCTGTAAAAAATACAAACACATGGAGGCTAAACAATACACTATTTAATAACGAAGTGATCACTGAAGAAATCAAAGAGGAAATTAAAAAATACCAAGAAACAAATGACAATGGAGACACAATGACACAAAACTTATGGGATGCAGCAAAAGAAGTTCTAAGGGGGAAGTTTACAACAATACAAGCCCACCTTAAGAAGCAGGAAACATCTCGAATAAACAATCTAACCTTGCACCTCAAGCAATTAGAGAAAGAAGAACAAAAAAACCCCAAAGCTAGCGGAAGGAAAGAAATCATAAAAATCAGATCAGAAATAAATGAAAAAGAAATGAAGGAAACAATAGTAAAGATCAATAAAACTAAAAGCTGGTTCTTTGAGAAGATAAACAAAATAGATAAACCATTAGCCAGACTCATCAAGAAAAAAAGGGAGAAGACTCAAATCAATAGAATTAGAAATGAAAAAGGAGAAGTAACTACTGACACTGCAGAAATAAAAAAGATCATGGGAGATTACTACAAGGAACTCTATGCCAATAAAATGGACAACCTGGAAGAAATGGACAAATTCTTAGAAATGCACAACTGCCAAGACTGAATCAGGAAGAAATAGAAAATATGAACAGATCAATCACAAGCACTGAAATTGAAACTGTGATTTAAAATCTTCCAACAAACAAAAGCCCAGGAACAGGTGGCTTCACAGGCGAATTCTATCAAACATTTACAGAAGAGCTAACACCTATCTTCTCAAACTCTTCCAGAATATAGCAGAGGGAGGAACACTCCCAAATTCCTTCTACGAGGCCACCATCACCTTCATACCAAAACCAGATAAGGATGTCACAAAGAAAGAAAACTACAGGCCAATATCACTGATGAACATAGATGCAAAAATCCTCAACAAAATACTAGAAAACACAATCCAACAACACATTAAAAGGATCATACACCATGATCAAGTGGAGTTTATTCCAGGAATGCAAGGATTCTTCAATACACGCAAATCTATCAATGTGATAAACCATATTAACAAATTGAAGGAGAAAAACCATATGATCATCTCAATAGATGCAGAGAAAGCTTTTGACAAAATTCAACACCCATTTATGATAAAAACCCTGTGGAAAGTAGGCATAGAGTGAACTTTCCTCAACATAATAAAGGTCATATATGACAAACCCACAACCAACATCATCCTCAATGGTGAAAAACGGAAAGCTTTTCCACTAAGATCAGGAACAAGACAAGGTTGCCCACTCCCACCACTCTTTTTTTTAAATATTATTTTATTTGTTTATTATTTTTGGCTGCATTGTATCTTTGTTGCTGTATGCAAGCTTTCTCTAGTTACAATGAGCGGAGGCTACTCTTCTTTGGGGTGCGTGGGCTTCTCATTGCGGTGTCTTCTCTTGTTGTGGAGCAGGGGCTCTAGGCGCATGGGCTTCAGTAGTTGTGGCTCACAGGCTCTAGAGTGCAGGCTCAGCAGTTGTGGCACACGGGCTTAGTTGCTCCGTAGCATGTGGGATCTTCCTGGACCATGGCATGAACCTGTGTTCCCTGCATTGGCAGGCGGATTCTTAACCACTGCATCACCAGGGAAGTCCCTCACCACTCTTATTCAACATAGTTTTGGAAGTTTTAGCCACAGCAATCAGAGAAGAAAAGGAAATAAAAGGGATCCAATTGGGAAGAGAAGAAGTAAAGCTGTCACTGTTTGCAGATGACATGATTCTATACATAGAGAATCATAAAAATGCTACCAGAAAACTACTAGAGCTAATCAACGAATTTGGTAAAATAGCAGGATACAAAATTAATGCACAAAAGTCTCTGACATTCCTATATACTAATGATGAAAAATCTGAAAGTGAAATAAAGAAAACACTCCCATTTACCATTGCAACAAAAAGAATAAAATATCTAGGAATAAACCTACCTAAGGAGATAAAAGACCTGTATGCAGAAAAGTATAAGACACTGATGAAAGAAATTAAAGATGATACAAATAGATGGAGAGATATACTATGTTCTTGGATTGGAAGAATCAACATTGTGAAAATGACTCTACTACCCAAAGCAATCTACAGATTCAATGCAATCCCTATCAAACTACCACTGGCATTTTTCACAGAACTAGAACAAAAAATTTCACAATTTGTATGGAAACAGAAAAGACCCCGAATAGCCAAAGCAATCTTGAGAACAAAAAACGGAGCTGGATGAATCAGGCTCCCTGACTTCAGACTATACTACAAAGCTACAGTAATCAAGACAGTATGGTACTGGCACAAAAACAGAAAGATAGATCAATGGAACAGGATAGAAAGCCCAGAGATAAACCCACGCACATATGGACACCTTATCTTTGATATAGGTGGCAGGAATGTACAGTGGAGAAAGGACAGCCTCTTCAATAAGTGGTGCTGGGAAAACTGGACAGCTACATGTAAAAGTATGAGATTAGATCACTCTTTAACACCATACAAAAAATAAGCTCAAAATGGATTAAAGACCTAAATAAGGCCAGAAACTATCAAACACTTAGAGGAAAACATATGCAGAACACTCTATGACATAAATCACAGCAATATCCTTTCTGACCCACCTCCTAGAGAAATGGAAATAAAAACAAAAATAAACAAATGGGAACTAATGAAACTTCAAAGCTTTTGCACAGCAAAGGAAACCAAAAATCAAGACCAAAAGACAACCCTCAGAATGGGAGAAAATATTTGCAAATGAAGGAACTGACAAAGGATTAATCTCCAAAATTTACAAGCAGCTCATGCAGCTCAATAACAAAAAATCAAACAACCCAATCCAAAAATGGGCAGAAGACCTAAATAGACACTTCTCCAAAGAAGATATACAGACTGCCAACAAACACATGAAAGAATGCTCAACATCATTAATCATTGGAGAAATGCAAATCAAAACTACAATGAGATATCATCTCACACCAGTCAGAATGGCCATCATTAAAAAAATCTAGAAACAATAAATGCTGGAGAGGGTGTGGAGAAAAGGGAACACTCTTGCACTGTTGGTGGGAATGTGAATTGGTTCAGCCACTATGGAGAACAGTATGGAGGTTCCTTAAAAAACTACAAATAGAACTACCATATGACCCAGCAATCCCACTACTGGGCATATACCCTGAGAAAACCAAAATTCAAAGAGTCATGTACCAAGATGTTCATTGCAGCTCTATTTACAATAGCCCAGAGATGGAAACAACCTAAGTGCCCATCATCGGATGAATGGATAAAGAAGACGTGGCACATATATACAATGGAATATTACTCAGCCATAAAAAGAAAAGAAATTGAGCTATTTGTAATGAGGTGGATAGACCTAGAGTCTGTCATACAGTGTGAAGTAAGTCAGAAAGAAAAAGACAATTACCATGTGCTAACACGTATATATGGAATTTAAGAAAAAATAATGTCATGAAGAACCTAGGGGTAAGACAGGAATAAAGACATAGACCTACTGGAGAACGGACTTGAGGATACGGGGAGGGGGAAGGGTAAGCTGTTGCAAAGTGAGAGAGAGGCATGGACATATATACACTACCAAACGTAAGGTAAATGGCTAGTGGGAAGCAGCCGCATAGCACAGGGAGATGAGCTCGGTGCTTTGTGACCGCCTGGAGGGGTGGGATAGGGAGGGTGGGAGGGAGATGCAAGAGGGAGGGGATATGGGGATATATGTATAGCTATGTATAACTGATTCACTTTGTTATAAAGCAGAAACTAACACACCATTGTAAAGCAATTATACCCCAATAAAGATGTTTAAAAAAAGAATTTATTATATAGAATAAGTTTATGATACATAATATATATATATATATATATATTAAGGACAATATATTATATATATATATAAAATGTACCATAAATTTTTCTACTTAAAACCTATACAATACATACATATAATGTATCATACATACAGATACAAATATGGGTGCCCTCACTCGCCCAGACACTCATAAACCACCAGATTTCAGGAGTGAATTGTGTAGAAGTCACAGATATTTCCCAAGTCTGTATGTAGGCGAGGACCAAATCACAATGTCCATTCATACTGGAGGGCTGGGGATATCTACCAGGATATGTGACCTGGAGGCAAGACTGCTGGGAGCCAATGCATAGGGAACTCACTACTAAGAGGATACATGTGGACGTGAATCTACGTGCTACAGGAGGTAATGAAAGGTTGTATGCTAGAGTGGTCAATGTCTGTATTTTCTTGTTGTTCAGCCCTCAATTGGCAGGATGTTGATGTATTCCAGAGGACGAGTAACACTTCACAGATCCCAGAGCAGACCCAAGCATGTTTCACCTGGATTCTGTGCTGCACTAGGATCTGAGACAATCCTTCCTTGGTTCCGTGTGCACCTGTGCTCCATGTGATACCAACCTACAGGTTTGACAGGCACTGTAGGTGATTCTAGGCCTATCAGCCTATCGCCTTCACTAGGAAGTCAATGCCAGAATGAGCGTTACTTTGCAGATGGGGATATTCTGGAGGAGAGGTCCATGCTTTGCACAGGGCTACATCCCTGATGACATGCAGGAGGTCAGCTGGTTCTGAAAGCAGCTGTGTCCACAGTGCTGGGGGCATGGCTCTTCCCTTGTCATGTTTGTCACTGTTTTGGGCCAGGGACCACCAGAGTTGACCTAACTTCCCTGGCAATAGAGCCCAACAGAAACTGGAAGCTGGGTAACGAGGCCTCAACATCCTCGAGGAGCCCACTTCCCAGGTCACATGGTTGTAACATGGCTCTGCAGTGTCCTCATGTGCAGGGGTTCTGGCCTCCGGAAACGTCATAATCAGGGTGAGCCTCCAGGGCTGTTGACATGGGTCAGGTCTCACGTGAGTTGCTTGGGCCATTTTCCGGGTAGAAATCGAGGACAAGCCTGGGAGCCCCAGGCCAGTCCCCCAACCTGATGTCACACTGGTAGCAATCTTTTCTTGCCTTGCTGTGTGGAGTGATACTGGGGGTTGTGTTCCTGTCCTATGGGGTGGGTCTGCCTGCAGAATGGGCAGGCTCATGAGGAGTTAGAAGCCCAATGGGCCTGACACATCCACAGCCATGTCTCAACATGGCTGATCAGCATGGAGCGAGCCCAGGCAGCGACTTTAACATGAGGTTTATGCCAAAAATTCCAGGTGGTTCTCTTTGGTCCCTGTTGGATATGTGAACCGACCTAGTTCTGTACGTGACCTGGATCAGAAGGTTGAGTGGGCAGAAGAAGCAATGATAATGGCCGGATGAGGCACTGAAGCTTCCGGTCTTGTCAGGCCCTTCTGCTGGGCACTGTCATGCGAGAGCCCCATGTTTGAGATTGGCAAGGAGCTCATGGATGGGGACACACAATGCCTCTCTCTGAGTGTTAGGCTGACTCATGACAACACACACCCTACCTGCATGGCTCACAAGGGACAGTGCTGGCTCCAGAAAATGTGGCCATGGAGAGTTCTCTGTAACTAGGGTCCAGGGGTCTACAGGGCCGAATCCTGGTCTATGAAGAGACCTCAGCACAACTTCGTATGGTCTGGAGCATCATGCTAAGCTTCCCCACGAGTCAGATACAGGACCCAAACCACACCAAGGAAGATCAAAGGTGAGCAGGCCGAGGATGAATCCTGACCCCACAGGGTGAGATCCAGAGCCTGGTCTTGGTCATGTACCAAAGGATGGCCCCAAACCACCCATCTGGTGCACTGTGTTTGCCAGCACATAATGAATAGACATACAGCTCACCAACCTGAGGCCATGAGACCATGGCTTAGTCCTCCCCTTCCTGGATGACTCAGAGAGAAGGAGTGGAGGAAGGAGGAGATGGTCAGTTATTGCATACACCTACCTCTAACACTGGTACGCTGGCTACATTCATTCACCCATGCACAGGAAGACTTTGCCATAATATCGGCATGGAAGGAAGAAAGAAGAATTATCCAACAGCAGAGGAAAGATTCCAATTGAGCCGAATCTCTGCACAGAAAATGCTGAAGGAGAGAGTCCCCCAAGAGATTAAAAAAACAAACAAAACAGAACAGAACTCAGGAAACTCAGTTCAATAGCATGGTACAAACATCACTGACGGACAGAAATTGCTTGCCTTTCTGTACACACAGAACATTATCTGAACAAGAAAGAAAGGAGACCACATCATAGAAAATGACAGTAACGGCACAAAGAAAATGCCTAGGAGACCATTTATCCCACCACCTACAAGAGCTGTAATTCAAAAACGGGACAAGAGACATTGATTTAAAAAAATGAAGACGACAAACAACCAACATGGAATTATAGGTCGTCCTCAAGGACCGGAAGATTCCATCTTGTGCAAATGATTACACAATCTCTAGGAAATCCCAGAGTCGATGCCATTCCTCTCAATATATCCACGGATTGTCTCATACATTACAAGTAGGAATTCCCAAAAGTGTCTGGAATCACAAAATACACTGGAGAGTGTTCATACACTCTTGACCAAGAAGAGCAGATTTCAGACCCCCAAGCTGCCTGATCTCCCACTAGACGACAAAACTACACTCTTCAAGACAGCATGGTATTGGGACACAAGACATCCTGATAGATACAAGAAAGGAAAGGAGAGTCCCAAAAGAAAGCCAAGCTTGTGCGGTCAAAGGAGGTGTGAAAGTCCAATGGGGACATGATAGCCTGTGCAATGCATGGTCCTGGGGAAACTGGACTGCTCCATGCATAAGAATCATACTGGATTCATTTCTTGTGCCACCAAAAACTAGAACCTCACACCAAATCAATGAAGGCAATGTCAAATCTGAAATCAGTCCAGGCCTAGAAGAATTCCATATGAAGTACATACATGTACCTCAGCCTTAGAAGCCTGTCTGTGGTTTGGTCTCCTCAGGCAAGGGAAAGAGAAGCACCATAAAGGCAGTTGGGGCTCCAGTCGACAGAAAAGAGATTTCGATGGCAAAGACAAAGTGTATGCATGATGAAAAGGCAGCGGAGCGAATGTAAAACAATACTGATTTGCAAACGATGAAACTGATGAGGGGATTCATCTGGAGAGCAGACCGAGAAGTCACAAACGGCAAGCCTTCAAGATACAAAAGCCCTAACAGAAGCTCAACCCTAACAGTGTGTTAGTGTTTACGTATGTGCACCTGTAGGTATTCAGTACATAATATACCTAGATTATATATAATAAATGTATTCTATATCAAGAATTTATTATATAGAATAAGTTTACGATACTAATATATATATTAAGGGCAATATGTTTAACATATATATATATTATGTATCATAAATTTTTCTACTTAATACCTATAAAATACATACATATAATGAATCATACATAGAGATACAAATACACACATATAATGAATCATACATAGAGATACAAATACACATGCACTCTCTCTCACACACACACATAAACCACAACATCACAAGGGAGAATTGAGTAGAAGTAACAGAATTTTCCCAAGTCCGTCTGTAAGCAAAGATCATATCACAATGTCCATTCATACTACAGGGGTGGGGTTATCCACAAGGTCATGTGACCTGGAGGCAAGACTGCTGGGAGCCAATGCACGGGCAACCCACCCCAAACACCAAGAGGAAACCTGTGGATTTGAATCTAACTGCAACAGGAGGACCTGGAAGGTTGTATGCCAGAGGGGTCAATGTCCACAGTTTCTTGACTTTCAGCCCTCGGTTGGCTGGATGGAGATGTAGGGCAGATGATGAGTGACACTCCCCAGATACCAGAGCAGTCCCAAGCCAGTTTCAGCTGGATTCTGTATTAGGCCAGTCCCTGAGACAATCTTTCCTTGGTTCAGTGTGCACCTGTGCTCCATGTGATACCAGCCATCCATGTGATACAAGCCTACAGGTATGACAGGCACTGTAGGTGCTTCTAGGTCTATCCGACTAATGCCTTCCTTTGGAAGTCGATGACAGAATGAGTGCCACTTTGCAGATGGGGAGATTCGGAAGGAGAAGCCCATGGTTTGTACAGGGCCACATCCCTGATTAAATGGGGTCGAGCAGCCTGTTCTGAAAGCATCTGTGTCCACAGAGCCGGGGTCATGGCCCTTCCCATGTCATGGTTGTGTCACTCTTCTGGGCCAGGGACCCAAGGATGTAATATAACTTCCCTGGCAATAGAGCTCAACACAAACTACAACCTGGGGAATGAGGCATCAACAACTTAGAGGTGCCCATTCCCAGCTAACGTGGCTGTAAACATGGCTCTGCTTTGTCCCCTGTGCTGCGGCTGTGACCTCAGGAAACATCTCAGTCAGAATGAGCGTCCAGGGCTGTTGACTTGGGTCAGGTCTCACATGAGTTGCCTTGGACAATTGTCCGGGAGGAACCCAAAGACAAGCCTGGAAGCCCCAGCCCAATCCACAAACCTGATGCCATGCAGGTAGCAATCTGTCTGTTACCTGGGTGTGTGGAGTGATATAAGGGGACTGTGGGGTGGTTCTGCCTCCAGAATGGACAGGGTCATGACAGAAGAGAAGCCCAGTGGGCAGGACACATCCACAGTCATGTCCAAGTCTGAATGGTCTGCATGCAGTGAGCCAAGGCAGCACCTTTAACCAGAAGTTTACTCCAAAAATTTTAGGTGGTTCTCTTGAATCCCGGGTGGATATGTAATCTGACCTAGGTCTGTGCCTGACCTGGGAAAAGAAGTTAGAGTGGGCCAAAGAAGCAATGATAATGGCTGGGTGGGGCCTTGATCCTTCCGGTCTTGGCGAGCCCTTCTGCTGGTCATTGTCAAGGTAGAGCCCCATGTTTGATATCAGCAAGGAGCTCACCAATAGTGACACCCAATGCCTCTCCCCAAGTCTTAGTGCTGAGTCCTGCCACCCAGCACCCCACACCCACTGCTCACAATGGCCAGTCCCAGCTCCTAAATTTGTGGTCATGGAGGGTTCTCAGGAACCAGGGCCCAGGTGTCTATGGGGTCCAATCCTGGGCTATGAAGAGACCTCAACACAGGCGGATTGGACCTGGAACATTATACTAAGCTTCCCACCAAGTGAGTTACATGACCCAGAGCACACCAAGGAAGACCACAAATGTGAACAGGCCATAGATGAATCCTTACTCCATAGGGTGAGTTCCTAGAGCCTGGTCTTGGGCATGTACCAAAGGCTGGCCACAGACCACCCAACTGGTGGACAGCAATTTGCCAACACATAAATACAGAGGATTGGTCTCAATGGAGGAAAGATGTGATTGAACCCAACTTCACCAACCACAGAAGGTTCCCAGATGGTAGAGCAAACTAAACCTGGGAGAGAGGGCAGATAAACAGAGGTATAGCTCACTGAGCTGAGACCCATAGGGCCATGACCTTGTCCTCCCCTTCCTGGATGACTCAGAGATTTGGAGAGGGAAGAAGGAGGAGATGGCCAGTGTTTGCATAAGCCTACCTCTAAAACCGGTACATTGATCACATAATTCACCCAGGCAGAGGAAGTCTTCGCCATTATAAAAGCATGGAAAGAAGAAAGAAGAATTATCCAACAGCAAAGGTATACCCCAACTGACCTGGTTTTCTGCACAGAAAATGCTGAAGGTGGCCTTTCCCCAAGAGAAAACAAAACAAAACAGAAGAGAGCTCAGAAAAGTCAGTTCGATAGCAGGGTACAAACTTCACTGACGGTACAAAAATTGCTTACCTTTCTGTACACACACAACACTCTCTGAATGAGAAAGGAAGGAGAAAACTCCATGGACAATGAGGGTAAGAAAATGCCTAGGAGACCGTCTAACACAAGACCTACAAAACATGTAACTTCAGAAAACGGGACGAGAAACACATTGATGAAAGAAAATGTATATGACACACACCTAACATGGAAAGAAAGGTAGTGCTCATGGAAGAGAAGATTTCGTCTTGTGCAAATGATTCCACACTCTTGAGTAAATCCAGAGAGTCGACGCCATTCCTCTCAAAATAGCCACAGATTGTCTTAAGCAAGTACAACCAATAATTTCCAAATGTGTCTGTAAAGGCAAAAGACCCTCGAGAGGGTCCATACAGTTTTCAGCAAGAAGTGCAGATTTCAGAGCCCCAAGCTGCCTTATCTCCAACTAGACTGCAAACCTACCAACATCAAGACAGCATGGTATTGGCACACAAGACACCATTCAGATACAAGGAAGAGAACAAAGAGCCGTGAAAGAAAGCCAAGCGTGTATGGTCAAAGGAGGTTAGGAAGCCCAATGGGGACAAGATGGCCTGTGCAATGAATGGTCCTGTGGAAACTGGACTGCTTCAAGCATAAACATCACACTGGATTCCTTTCTTGTGGCACCTACAACAAGAACCTCACACTAAATAGATTATCATAATGTCAAATCTGAAGTCAGGTCAGGCCTGGAAGAAAACAATAGGAAGTTCATTCTTGGACCTCAGCCTTAGAAGCATGTCTGTGGATTGGTCTCTTAAGACAAGGGAAATTTAAGCACAATAAAGGCAGTTGAGGATCCTGGCTACTGAAAAGGAATTTCAATAGAAAAGGCAAAGCACCCATAGGACGAAGAAGAAGTGGAGCGTAAGTGAGGAAACATTGATTTGCAAATGATGAAAGTGATGAGGGGGATCATCTAGAGAGCAGACCAGGAAGTCGGAAAATGCAAGTATTAGAGACACAAAAGCCCTAAATGAAGCTGGACCCTAACAGTGTGTGTGTGTGTGTGTGTGTGTGTATGTGCACCTGTATGTATTCTATATATAATATGCCTAGATTATATATGATAAATATATTCTATATTAAGAATTTATTATATAGAATAAGGTTAGGATACATAATATATATATAAAGGGCAATATGTGTAATATATATAATATATTATAAATTTTTCTCCTTAATACCTATATAGTACATACATATATTCAATCATACATGGAGATACAAATACACATGCACTCACATGCAAACACATGCATAAGCCACAAGATCACAGGAGAGAACTGAGTAGAAGTCACAGACCTTTCCCATGTCCATGTGTAGGGGAGGACCAAATCACAATATCCATTCATTTTGTAGGGTTGGGTTTATCTACCAGCATGTGTGACCTGGAGGCAAGCCTGCTGAGAGCCAATGAATGGGCTACCCACCCCAGAGACCAAGAGGACATACGTGGACGTGAATCTACCTGCAAAAGGTGGACCTGGAAAGTTGTATGCCAGAGGGGTCAATGTCTGTAGCTTCTTGACTTTCAGCCCTCCCTCAGCAGGATAGGGATGTAGGCAAGTGGACGAATGACACTCCCAGAACTGAGAACAATCCCAAGCCAGTTTCAGCTGGATTCTGTGCTAAGCCAGAGCCTGAGACAATCCTTCCTTGGTTCAGGGTGCACCTGGCCTCCCTGTGATACCAGCCCTCCATGTGATACCAAACTACAGGTTTCACAGCCAGTGTAGGTGCTTCTAGGCCTAACCACATAATGCCTTCCATAGAAAGTCAATGCCAGAATGAGTGGCACATTGCACATTGGGAGATTCTGGAGGAGAGGCCCATGGTTTGTCCAGGGCCACATATCTGATGACATGGAGGAGAGCAGCTTTTTCTGAATGCAGCTGTGTCCACAGACCCGGGGCCAAGGCTCTCCCTATGTAGTCTATGTGTCACTGCTCTGGGCCAGGGACCACAGGAGGTGACCTAATTTCCTGGAAATACAGCCCAAGAGAAACTGGAACCTGGGGAATGAGGCATCAACATCCTAGAGGAGCCCACCGCCCAGGTTACATGGCTGTAAACATGGCTCTGCTGTGTCCCCATGTGCAGGGGCAGTGGCCTCAGGAAACATGACAATTAGGGTGAGCCTCCAGGGCTGTGGATGTGACCTCAGCACAGCTGGATCTGACCTGGAGCATCATGCTAAGTTTTTCCCCAAGTTAGATACAGGGCCTGAAGCTCATCAAGGAAGAGCACAAAGGTGAGCAGGCTGGGGTTGAATCCTGACACAATAAGGTGCATTCCCAGAGCCTGGTCTTGCACATGTACATAAGGATGCCCTCAGACAACCCATCTGGTGGACTGGAATTTACCAACACATAATGAACGAGGATTGGTCTCAATGGATGGAACAGTCTGATAGAACCCTCATCCCCCCAACCCCAGCCACAGAAGGTCCACAGATGGTAGAGCAAATTACACCTGGGTGTGAGAGTCAGATGAACAGAGGTACAACTCACCAAGCTGAGGCCCATGGGACCATAGCCTTGTCCTCCCCTTCCTGGATGACTCAGACAGATGGAGAGGGTGGAAAGAGGAGATGTCCAGTAATTGCACATACCTACCTCTAACACTGGTAGGCTGTCTACATTCACTCACCCAGGCAGAGGAAGGCTTCTCCATAATAACCACATCATAAGAAGAAAAGGAATATACGAAAGCACAGGAAAGATTCCAATTGACCCGATTCTCTGCACAAAAAATGCTGAAGGTGACCCTCTCAGAAGAGAAAACAAAACAAAATAGAACTCAGGAAACACAGTTTGATAGCATGGTACAAACATCACTGACGCTACAGAAATCTCTTGCCTTTCTGTACACACACAACACTATCCGAATGAGAAAGGAAGGAGACAATCCCATGGACAATGATGGTAACAACACAAAGAAAATGCCTAATGGACCATCTAAACAATGACCTACAAGACACGTAACTCAGAAAACGGGAGACACATCGATGAAAGAAAATGAAGACGACCCACACCCAACACGGAATGATAGGTAGTGACATCGACTGGAAGGGTTCGTCTTCTGCCAGTGATTCCACAATCTCGAGGAAATCCAGAGTTGATGCCATTCCTCTCAAAATACCCACACATTGTCTCAGACCAGTAAAATCAAGAATTCCAAAATGTGTCTGGAAAAGCAAAAGACCCTCGAGAGTGTCCATACACTCTTCAGCAAGAAGTGGAGATTTCAGACAGAGAAGCTGCCTGATCTCCAACTAGACTGCAAACCTGCCATCATCAAGATAGCATGGTATTAGCACACAAGACATGCACATAGATGGAAGCAAGTGAACAGAGAGCACCGAAAGAAAGCCAAGCTTGTGCAGTCAAAGGAGGTGAGAAAGTCCGATGGGGACAAGACAGCCTGTGCAATGCATGGTCCTGGGGAAATTGGACCGATCCATGCATAAGAATCACAGTGGATTCCTTTCTCAGCCACCAACAACAAAAACCTCACACCAAATCGACTACTGCAATGTCAAATCTGAAGTCTGGCCAAGCCTAGAAGGAACACATAGGAAGTACATTCTTGGACCTCAGCTCTAGAAGCATGTCTATGGATTGACCTCCTCAGGCAAGGGAAACAGAAGCACAATAAAGGCAGCTGGGTCCCCAGTCGACTGAAAAGTGATTACGACGGCAAAGGCAAAGCATCCGCATGAAGAAAAGGCAGTGGAGAGAATGTGAGAAAGCTCTGATTTGCAAACGATGAAACTGATGAGGTGTATCATCTGGAGAGCAGACCAAGAATTTGCAAAATGCAAACCTTAGAGACACAAAGCCCTAACTGAAGCTGAACCCTAATAGTATGTGTGTGTGTGTATGTGCATTTTTAAGTATTCTATACATTATATACCTAGATTATATATAATAATCATATTCTATATCAAGAATTTATTATATAGAATAAATTAAGGATACATTATATATCTATTAAGGGATATGTATAATATATATTATGTATCATAAATATTTCTACTTAATACCTATATAATATAAAAATATAATGAATCATACATAAAGATACAAATACGTGTGCACTCAAGTGCACACACACGCATAAACAACCAGATCATAGGAGAGAATTTAATAGAAGTCACAGACTTTTCCCAAGCCTGTCTGTAGACGTGGACCAAATCACAATGTCCATTCATTCTGGAGGGGTAGGGATATACACAAGGATAAGTAACATGGAGGCAAGCCTGTGGAAGCCAATGCATGGGCAACCTACCCCAGAGACCAAGAGGACATATGTGGACGTGAATCTACCTGCAACAGGAGGACCTGGAAGGTTGTATGCCAGAGGGGTCGATGTCCGTAGTTTCTTGATGTTCAGCCCTCGATTGGCAGGACAGGGATGTAAGCCAGAGGAAGAGTGATACTCCCCAAATCCCAGAGCAGGCCCAAGCCTCTTTCACCTGGATTCTGTGCTAGGTCACCACCTGAGACAATCCATCCTTGGTTCAGTGTGTACCTCTGCTCCATGTGGTAGAGCCCTCCATGTAATACCAGCCTACAGGTTTAACAGGCACTGTAGTTGCTTCTAGGCCTATCCGTCTAATGCCTTCCTTAGGAAATCAATGGCCGAATGAGCGCCACTTTGCTTATGGGGAGATTCGGGAGGAGAAGCCCATGGTTTGTACATGGTCATAACCCTGATGACATGGAGGAGAGCAGCCGATTCTGAAAGCATCTCTGTCCACAGAGCCGGGGCCATGGCTATACCCATGTCATGTTTGTGTCACTATTCTGGACCAGGGACCACAGGAGGTGACTTAATTTCTCTGGCATTAGAGCCCAACAGAAAATGCAACCTGGAGAATGAGATGTCGACATCCTAGGGGAACCCACTCCCTGGATCATGTGGCTGTAAATATGGCTCTGCTGTGTCCCTATGTGCAGAGGCAGCAGCCTCAGGAAACGTCACAATCAGGGTGAGCTCCAGGGCTGTTGACATTGGGTCAGTTCCCACGTGAGTTGCCCTGGGCAATTGTCTGGGAGGAACACAAAAGAAGCCTGGAAGCCCCAGGCCAGTCCACGACCCTGATGCAACCCAGGTAGCAATCTGTCCCTTGACTTTGTGTGTAGAGTGATATTGGGGATGGGAGTTCCTGTCCAGTGTGGTGGGTCTGCCTCAAGAATAAGCAGGCTCATGAGTGGTGAGAAGCCCACTGGGCCAGAAACATCCACAGCCATGTCCGTAGCTGGCTGCTCCAGATGGAGCGAGCCCAGACAGTGCCTTCAACCTGAGGTTTATGCCAAAATCTCTAGGCGGTTCTCTTTCGTCACTGGTGGATATGTGATCCGAATTAACTGTGTGCCTAACTGGGAGCAGAAGGTCGAGTGGGCAGAAGTAGTAATTATAATGGCCGGTTGGGGCCCTGATCTTTTCAGTCTTTGCCAGCACTACTGCTGTTCACTCACATGTTAGAGGCCTACATTAGTGATTGGCGAGGAGCTCACCGATGTGGACACCCAATGCCTCTCCCTGAGTGTTGGGCCGAATCACTCCACCATGCATCACAAACAAACGCCCATAAGGCGTCCATCATTGGCTCTGGAAAGTGTGACCATGGAGGGTTCACTTTAACCAGTGCCCAAAGGTCTATGGGCCCCAACCCTGTGCTATGAAGAAACCTCAGCACAGATGGATCTGACCTGGAGCATCATGCTAAGCTTCCCTTTGAGTCAGCTACATGACCCGGAACACACCAAGGAAGAGCACAATGGTGAGCAGGCCGACGATGAATACTGATAGAACAGGGTGCAATCCCAGAGCCTGGTCTTTGGCACATAGAAAAGGCTGCCCTTAGACCACCCATCTGGATTACTGTAATTTGCCAACACATAACTAACAGAGGAATGGTCTCAATGGAGGGAATGGTCTGATGGAAATCCCACTCCCACACCCCCAGCCACAGAAACTTTACAGATGGTAGAGCAAATTTTGCCTAGGAGGGAGGGGCAGACGAACAGAGGTACATCTCACAGAACTGAGGTCCATGGGGCCATGGCCAAGTTCTCCCCCTCCTGGATGACTCAGAGAGGTGGAGAGGGAGTAAGGAGGAGACAGCCAGTTATTTCATACACCTGTGTCTAACACTGGTACGCTGGCTACATTCATTCACCCAGGCAGAGGAAGTCTTTGCCATAATAACAGCATGGTAAGAAGAAAGAAGAATTATCCGACAGCAGAGGAAAGACTACAATTGACCCGATTCTCTGAACAGAAAATGCTTAAAGCAACCCTCCTGCAAGAGAAAACAAAACAAAGAAAACAGAACTCAGGAAACTCAGTTCGATAGCAGGGTACAAATTTCACTGATGCTACAGAAATTGGTTGCCTTTCCATACACACATAACACAATTCAAATGAGAAAGGAAGGAGACAACCCCATGAACAATGACGGCAACAACACAAAGAAAATGCCTAGGATACCATCTAACTCACGACCTATAAGACACGTAACTCAGAGAGCGGGATGAGAAACACATTGATGAAAGAAAATGAAGGTGACACCCCCCCAACATGGAATGATAGGTAGTGTTCATGGACTGGATGAGTCCATCTTGTGCAAATGATTCCACACTCTCGAGGAAATCCAGAGAGTTGATGCCATTCCTCTCAAAATACCCACGGATTGTCAAAGACAAGTACATTCAAGAAATCCCAAATGTGTCTGGAAACACAAAAGACCCTCGAGAGTGTCCATAAACTCTTCAGAAAGAAGTGCATATTTCAGATGTCCCAACCTGCCTGATTTCCAACTAGATGGAAAACCTAACAACATCAAGACAGCATGGTTTGGGCACACAAGATATCCATATAGATGCAAGGAAGACAACGGAGAGTCATGAAAGATAACCAACCTTGTGTGGTCAAAGGAAGTGAGGAAGTCCAATGGGGACATGATACCCTGTGCAATGAATGGTCCTGGGAAAACTGGACCATTCCATTCATAAGCATCACACTGGATTCCTTTCTCATGCCAGTAACAACAAGAACCTCACCTTAAATCAACTACTGCAATGTCAAATCTGAAGTCAGGCCAGACCTTGAAGAAAGCCATATGCAGCACATACTTGGACCTCAGCCTTGAAGCATGTCTTTGAATTGGTCTCCTTAGCCAAGGGAAACAGAAGAACATTAAAGGTAGTTGGGGCTCCAGGTGAATGAAAAGGATTTCGACAGCAAAGGCAAAGCTACATAGGACAAAAAGGCAGTGGAGCGGAAGTGAGAAAACTGATTTGCAAACGATGAAACTGATGAGGGGGATCATTTGGAGAGTAGACCGAGAAGTCACAAAATGCAAGCTTTCGAGACACATAAACCTTAACAAAAGCTGAACCCCAATAATGTGTATGTGTCTATTTATGTGCACCTGTAGGTATTCTATACATAATATACCTAGATTTTATATAATAAACATATCCTTTATCAAGAATTTATTATATAGAATAAGTTTAAGATACATAATATATATATATATATTAAGGGCAATATCTATAATATATATATATTATGTATCATAAAGTTTTCTACTTAATACCTATATAATACATACATATAATGAATCATATGTAGAGATACAAATATACGATTCAAAACCCGCAAGATCACAGGAGAGATTGAGTAGAAGCCACAGACTTTTCCCAAGTCTGTCTGTAGACAGACAATCCTCTGTTCGATATGTGTTCACAAATTGCCATTCACCAAATGGGTGTCCTGAGGCCCGCCTTTTGCACATGCCCAGTATCAGGTTCTTGGGGCTGATCATGTAGGGCCCAGGATTCATCCCCAGCCTGCTCACCTTTGTGCTCTGACTTGGTGTGTTCCACGTCCTGTAGATGACTCTGGGGGAAGCTTAGCGTGATGCTCCAGGTCAGAACTGGTTGTGTTGAGCTCTTTTCATAGCCCAGGATTGGGCCCTGTAACCCCCTGGGCCCTGGTTCCAGAGAACCCTCCATGGCCGCACTCTCTGGAGATGGCACTGTTCCTCTTTGGAAGTGGGGGCAGGGTGCAGGGTTGTATGACTCAGCCCCACACTCAGGGAGATGCATTGGGTGTCCACATCAGTGAGCTCCTAGCCAATCAGCAATGTGGGGCTCTGCCATGACAGTGTCCAGCAGAAGGGCCAGCCCAGACTGGAGGGATCAGGGCCCCACTCAGCCATTATCATTGCTTACTCTGCCACTCCACGTTCTGCTCCCAGATCAGGCACAGACCTATGTCAGATCACATATCCACCCGACACCAAAGAAAATCACCTAGAGTTTTGGCATAAACCTTGGGCTAAAGGATGCTGCTTGGGCTCACTCCACCCCAACCATCCAGTTTGGAACATGGCTGTGGACATGTCTGGCTCACCGGGCTTCTCATCCCCCTTGAGCCTGCAAATGCTGGAGGCAGAACCACCCCACAGGACAGGAACAACCACACCTAGCAACCCTCCACACACACAGACAAGGGAGAGATTGCTACCAGGCTGGTATTACAGTGCTGGCCTGCCATGGGGCTCTCAGGTGGCCTTTGGGGTCCACCCGACAATGGTCCAAAGCAACTCCCGTGAGACCTGACCCAACGTCAACAGCGCTGGAAGATCACCCTGACTGTGACCTTTCCTGAGGCCACAGCCAAAGCACATGGGGACATAGAAGAACCAGGTTACAACCATATGATCTGGGGAGGGGCTCCTCTAGAATGTGGATGCCTCATTCCCCAGGTTCCAGGTTCTTTTTGGCTTTATTGCCAGGGAAGTGAGGTCACCTCCTGGAGTTCCCTTGCCCAGACTGTTGACCCAACATGGCATGGTCATGACCGTGGCCCCAGCTCTGTGGACACAGCTGCTTTCAGTCCTGGCTTCTCTCCTCCATGTCATCAGGGATGTGGCCCTGTACAAACCATGAGCCTCTCCTCCCCAGTTTCCCCATCTGCAAAGTGGCACTCATTCTGTCATTGACTTCCTAGGGAAACAGGAAGGCCGATAGACCTAGAAGCCCCTACAGTCACTGTCATACCTGTAGGCTGGTATCACATTGAGGGCTGGTATCACATGGAGTGCAGGTGCACATGGCACAAAGGAAGGATTACCTCAGGGGCTGGCCTAGAACACAATCCAGCTGAAACAAGTTTTGTTCTGCTCTGGAATCTCAGGAGAATCACTCATCCTCCCGTATACATCCCGGTCCCACCAAGGGAGGGCTGAACGTTAAGAAACTTCAGACATCTACCCCTCTGGCATACAACCTTCCAGGTCCTCCTGTTACAGTTACATTCAGGTCCACACGTCTCCTTTTGGCCTCCGTGGTGTGTTGCCCCTGCATTGGCTCCTGGTAATCTTGCCTCCAGGTCACATATCCTTGCGGATATCGCCATCCCTGCAGAATGGATGAACACTGTGATTTGGTCCTCGTCTATAGACGGACTTGGGAAAACTCTATGACTTCTACTTGATTCTCTACTGTGATTGTGTGGTTTCTGTGTATGTGTGCCCGTGAGTGCATGCGTATTTGTATCTCTATGTATGATTCATAATATGTATGTATTATATAGTTATTAGGCAGAAAAATTTATGATACATAATATATGTATTATACATATAACCATTAATATACATATTATGTATCCTAAGCTTATTCTTTATAATAAATTATTGATATATAATATATTAATTATATATAATCTAGGTATATTATGTATGTTATACATAGAGGTGCCCATATATACACACACACACATTGTTAGTGTTCAGCTTCAGTTAAGGTTTTTGTGTCTCAAAGGCTTACTTTTTGTGACTTCTCTGTCTGCTTTCCAGATGTTCCCCCTTGTCAGTTCCATATTTTGCAAATCAATGTTTTCTCACATTCGATCTGCTGCCTTTTCTTCATTAGGATGCTTTTCTTGTGCTCTCAAAAGCACTTTTCAGTAGCCTGGAGCCCCAACTGCGTTTATTGTGCTTCTGTTTCCCTTTCCTTAGGATACTGATCCACAGACATGCTTCTAAGGCTGAGGTTCAAGATATACTTCCTATGGGTTTCTTCTAGGCCCGGACTGATTTCAGGTTTGACATTGCAGTAGTCAATTTGGTGTGAGGTTCTTGCTGTGTGTTGCATGAGAAAGGAATCCAGTGTGATGCTTGTTTATGGAGTGGTCCAGTTTCCCCAGGACCATTCATTGCACAGGCTATGGTGTCCCCATCGGACTTTCTCACCTCCTTTGGCCGTTCAAGCTTGGCTTTCTTTCAGGGCTCTCCATTCCCTTCCTTGCATCTATATGGATGTCTTGTGTGCAAATAGCATGCTGTCTTGATGATGGTAGGTTTACAGTCTACTTGGAAATCAGAGTTAGGCATATGCAATAATTAGCAATCTTCTCCATACTCCCTCTCCATTTCTCTAAGGCCTCCAGGAAGAGCATGGCTAGGTCAGGGCCCCATAGGGTCTCAGGTCGATGAGCTGGAACACTGTTCATTTGCCCGGCATCCTGGCAGTAATTTTCTCTACAATCTGTGACCATTCTCTGTCTGGGAGTTGGGGATGGAGTGGGTGGCTGTGCCATCAGATCCGTCCTCCTTTGAGACCAATCATCTTTTCCTTATGTATTGGCAAATTGCAGACAAACAGATGTATGTTGAAGGCCAGCCTTTGGTCCAGAAATAAGACCAGCCTCTGTGTGCTTACCCTGTGGGGCAGGGCATTCATACCCACCCTGCTCACCTTTTTGCTCCACATTGGTGTGCTCTGGGTCCTGCACCTGACTCGGGAGGAAGCTTGTCACAGTTCTCCAGGTCAGAGCATGCTGTGCTCAGCTCTTTTCATAGCTTAGGATTGGGCCCCATAGACTTTTGTTTCCTGGTTCCACAGCATCAGTGGCTATCAGTGCCACTGGAAATCAGTGTCCACATATAAAACAAGGGCAATCACAGCATCAATGGTTATCAGTCTCACTTGTAATCTGTGTCCATATATAACAAGGGCAGCCACTGCATCAACAGCTATCAGCCACCCTGGAACTCAGTGTCTACATATAATAAGGGGAAGCACAGATCCCCATCTAAGAGTCTCACTGGAAATCTTTGTACACATATAACAAGAGCACCACAGGTCAACGGATATCAGTTGCACTGGAAATCAGTGTCCAACTACAAGGGAAAAATAGCATCAATGGATGTCTGTCTCACTGGAAATGAGTGTCCACATATAACAAGTTCATCCACAGCATCAAGGAATATCAGTCTGACTGGAAATCATTTTCCACATATAACAAGGTCAACCACAGTTCAACTGCTATCTGTCCCACTGAAAATCACCCTCCACATATAACATGGGACACCAAGGTCATCGGCTATCAGTCACACTAGAAACAAATGTCCACATATAACAAAGGCAACCACAGCACCACCGGGTTTCATTCTCACTGGAAATCAGAGTCCACATATATCACATGCAAACATAGGTTAACGGCTATCAGTCTCACTGGAAATCAGTGTCCACATATAACAAGTGCAACAGCAGCATCATGGGTTATCAGTCTCACTGGTAAAGAGTGTCCATTTATAACAAGGGAAACCACAAGGCAACAGGTATCAGTCTGATTGGAAATTTGAGTTCAAAGATCAGAAGGGAAACCATAGCATCAACGGCTATCAGTTTCATAGGAAATCAGTGTCCACATATAACTAGGGCGAGCAGAGCAACAAAGGCAATCAGTCTCCATGGATATCAGTTTCCACATATATCAAGAGCAACCACAGCATCAACAGATGTCAGTCTCATGGGAAATCAGTCTCCACATAAAACAAGTGCAACAAGAGCATCAATGGCATTCATTCTCACTGGAAATCAGTGTTCACATATGAAAAGTCCAATGACAGCATCGAAGGCCATGAGTCTCACTGGAAATTTTTGCCCACATATAACAAGGGCAGCCACTGCATCAAAGGATATCACTCTCACTGGAAGTCTTGGTCCACATGTAACGAGGGCAGCCACAGTCCATCGGTTATCAGTCTCACTGGAAATCAGTGTCCACCTATAATAAGGGCAACAAAAGCATCAATGACTATCAGCTTCAGTGGAAAATATTGTCCGAATATAACAAGGGAAACCACACTTTAACAGCTATCAGTCTCAATGGAAATCAATGTCCACATATAAAAAGGGCAACCTCAGCATCAGTCGCTATCTGTCTCTCTGGAAATCAATATCTACATATAACAAGGGGAACTACAGGTCAAATGCTACCAGTCTCACAGAAAATCAGTGTCCGTATATAACAAGGGCAACCTCAGCATCAACGGCTATCAGTCTCACTGGAAATCAGTGTCCGCATATAACAAGGGCAAACACAGCATCAACGGTTATCAGTCTCAATGTTAATCAGTGTCCACATATAAAATGTGCAGCCACAGCATCAACAGCTATTTGTCCCTCTGGAATCAGGATACACATATAACAAGGACAGCCAGAGCATCGAATGATATCAGTCTTACAGGAAATCATAGTCCATATATAGCAAGAGCCACCACAGTCTCAACAGTTATCAGTCCCACTGGAAATCTGTGAACATAATTAAAATGTGGCCCCACAAAATCAATGGCTAAAAACACCCTGTAAATATTTGTCCAAATATAACAAGGGCAACAACAACTTAACAGCTGTCAGTCTCACTGTAAATCAGTGTCCAGATATATCAAGTGCAAACACAGGTCAACCTCTATGTGTCTCACTGGAAATCATTGTACCAACATAACAAGGAGAACCACAAATCTACGACTATGTCTAATTGGAAATCACTCTCCACATATAACAACGGCAACCACAGCATCAATGGCTATCAGTCTCTCTGGAAAGAGGGTCCACATGTACTAAGGCCAGCCACTGGTCAAAGGTTATCCATCTCACTGGAAGTAAGAGTCCACATTCACCAAGGGCAACCACAGCATCAAGAGCTTTCAGTCTCACTGGAAATCAGTGTGCACATATAGCAAGGGCAAACACAGCATCAACAGCTATAAGTGTCACTGGAATTGAGTTCACATATAACCATGGCAACCACACTTTCAACAGCTATACATATCACTGGAAGTCAATGTCCACATATAACAAGGACATCCACAGCATCAAAGGTTATCAGTCTCATTGGAATTCAGGGTCTACATATAAGAAAGGAAACCACAGGTCAACGACAATCAGTCCACTTGAAATCAGTGTCCACATATAACAAGGTCTATTACAGCATCAATGGCTATCTGTCTCAATGGAAAACAGTATCCCCATATAACAATGTCAATGACAGCCTCAACTGCTAACAGTCTCTCTGGAAATCAGTGTCCACATATAACCAGTGCAACCACAGAATAATTGACTATCATGCACACTGGAAATCAGCATTCACATATAACAAGGGCACCGACAGAATCAACGGTTATCAGTCTCACTGGAAATCAGTGACCACATATGCCAAGGGCAACCACAGTATTAATGGCTATCAGTCACAGAGTAAATCAGTGTCCACGTATATCAAGGGCAACCACAGGTCAACGGATATCATTCTCACTGGTTTCTGTGTCCATATATATCAACGGCAACCACAGCATCAACCGCTAACACTCACTGGAAATCAGTGTTCTCCTATAGCAAGGGCAAGCACAGCATTAGTGGCTCTAAGTCTCGCTGGAAATAAGGTCCACATATACCAAAGGCAGCCACAGTTCAATGGCTAGCTGTCTCATTGGAAATCAGTGTCCAGATACAAGAAGGGCAGCCACAGCATCAACTACTATTAGTGTCACTGGAAATCAATGTCCACATATAAAAGGGCAAGCACAGGGCTTCCCTGGTGGCGCAGTGGTTAAGAGTCTGCCTGCCGATGCAGGGGACACGGGTTCATGCCCCAGTCTGGGAAGATCCCACATGCCGCGGAACGGCGGGGCCCATGAGCCATGGCCGCTGAGCCGGCGCGTCCAGAGCCTGTGCTCCACAATGGGAGAGGCCACAACAGTGAGAGGCCTGTGTACCACACAAAAAAATAAAAAATAAAAAAAAAGGGCAAGCACAGCATTAATGGCTATCAACCTCACTGGAAATCACTCCCCTCATATCTTTTGTAGCACTTGAGCTAATCACACAGCAAGTAAAGTCAGGGAACTGGAAATAGTGTAACTCCTGTTTCTGATTTAATTTACAGAGGATTTGGGTGGTCAGACTCATTTAGTCCAAATAATTAAGAAATCAGTTGGAAAGAAATCATCACCTGAGTTCTACTTGTTGGCACAGTAACACGATGTGTGCCTGGCGAGTAGAGGGTATTCACATGATGATGAGAGGAAGATTGACATTCCAAAGAATGAATAACAAATACGATATAGAACATACAAATAAGGTGTTATGGTCCATTCTTCAGAGATGTCACATCTGAATTTAAACACTTAAATTACAAATCTCCAACCTGTCACTTTCTCAAATATATATCTCAAGAGAATCCGGATAAAACAGGGCTGCATTTGACGTTCAAAAAAATGTTGCTTAATAATGAATCATACACAGTTACTGGACAGGTGAGCTGGTCAGCAGTGCACTGGCAAGAGAGACAAGGAAGGTATGTGGGATCTTGGAAGATCCTTTTATTATAGTAGGAAAATCAAAGTAGGGCAAGGGAAAGCAGATGGAGTTCTCTGATTTTTTAGAAGTATTTGACCTATATTTAGAAATCCATTTCTATGTAACTTAATATCTGATTTGTTGTTTGACTAGGAAGAAAAAAAATTCACACAAGCATAAATGTCTCTTTCTTAATCATATATTAGGAAGGAAATGTGTTTCACAGACCTTACTTGCAGCAATGATAAGAATACATTTATGATATAACAGCAATAATGTTGTGAACATCACCCAGGGAAGTTAGCTAACTTACCCAAGGTCATTGCATATCCAGAAAAAGAAAGTAAATTTTCCTACCTCCGGCTAAGCAGATAAGCTTTCCTGCAGTACAAAGATCCTATACACTGAGACCCTGAAAAATGATGTTTTTTTTTTAAAAAAAATCTAAGCTGAATACAACTTGATATTCTGGTTGGATTAAATATGTAACAGAGCTTCTAGTATTACCCAACGGAAAGAAATAAAAAACAAATGGAAGTGGTAAGATGTTCTGGCAATTAGCAAGGTACATTTATAGTTTACAAACATTAATTTAAACCTTGGTTCATAGTATTAATTTTGAAAAAGTTACTTAATCTCCCTGAACTTCCAATTTTCCTGGGTACAATGAGGATTGTATGAGTTAATTTTTGCAAATCACAGTGCTTCAAGCTCTGGTAAATGCTCGATAAATAGTCCCAACTGTATTTATTAATAATGGTTAATACTGCAATAATTTACTACTCTCAACTTCCAATGATCCAGAAAACAAAGCTATTATTTCTCTCAGTGACTGACACCTTAAGGAAAGCATTAACCTAATATAACAATGACTAAGAGAACACTATTTTAGTGAAGACACGCACGCCCACACATCTCCCACCACTACACACACATTTCAGTTCTCGGAAATAATTAACTGTGAGCAACTATTTTATTCCAGATACACTGTAAATGCTGTAAAGTGATCTACATTTCTACAGCATTAGAAGATGGTCTCCCCATAAAGTATTAGCTAACAGCACAACACTGCAGGGGGAAAAATGACCTGTCAGAGTGAACAAAGAAAACTGTTATGTAAATCCATAGTTTGATAAAGTCCTTAGTTACACACCTTCTAAGACCAAAAAAAAAAAAAACTTTAACTTTCATTTTCTGGATTTCAGAAGTACAATTAAGGGTAAATGAATTTCACTTTGTAAATTCTGTTCTTCCACTCTTCCTAAAGCCTTAAAAACCCTTCTGAAGTGGCAAAATAAATATTTGTTTGTTTCTAGACCATATTTTTCCTTCTTTCTTCTCATCTTTCCCATGTACTATTGCGCAGACGATTAACAACTGTGTCTGTTCATCCTCGGTGACACTTACCAACATGCAGATACTCAAATTCCACGTTCGTGGTCAGAACATTTGGCTTTACTTTTTTGGGATACAAGTCCTGACACAGATCTTTTATTTTGCATGAGGCCTTCCCACTACAAAAGTGGATTTCTCTTACCATCCCAGGGTCCAACAGCCTGTCTGCTCTGGCCTGCTCTAATTCAGAAGTTGGAAGCGTTAAAAAAAAAATCCTCCTTGGAGGCAAGTGCATGTCCTGCTTGAGAGACACCACCTCCCACCCCATCACCATGGAGGAAATCAGGTTCATGATGCAGCGTGGCCTCCCCAGAAAGCCTGTGAAAACAAAGCTTGCACAGCAGAAATGAATTAAATAGAAACTCCTCTGCAGACATTTAAGACTTTTGAGCAACTAATCAATAACTATGAAGTATCCTAAAATGAAATTTCATAAGAACTGACTGGGTTGGAATTTAAATAAATGCTTTTGACCTGCCCCAAACCAAGCTGAATGCTTCCCACTGCATGGGCCTTCTTCTCAGTGACAAACATTCAGAACAATCCCAAGTTCTAGCCAATATTAAAAAAAGGCATCTAATTAACTTTGATATGCCAACTTTCAGTTAAATGATGTAACTATGGAGTCATTTCGTAAACTAACAAACTGTGAATTGTTCAAAAATTTTGACAGTATGAATTATTAAAAATTAGTCACAAATTACATCTTCCATCTAGTCTCCCAAACTAGAAACCTTGGCTTTTGACAACCCTGCACATCCTAAATCCAGTCAGTCATCAAAACCAATCATCTCTAACTCAGACAGTCCCCTAGAATTAGACTCTCATTCACCCCAACCACGTTCATTCTCAGACCTAGTTTGAACGATTTCAATACTCTCTTCCTTGGTCACAAGTCTCTTGCATCCACCTCTCAACATGCAGTAAGACCTCACCAAAAGCAAAGATAAACACGCCCATCACTTGCCAGGAGAAACCTTGTAGATCTCCAGTGATTCTAAGATAGAATTCCAGGTCCTGGTCTGGACTGTGATGATTCCCACATGGATGACCACCTGCCAACCCATCTCCTCTTGTCTTTCTCAAGTCCCCCTTTGTTCCTGCTGCCCAGGATGCCTCCCCATTTCTTGGATGTGACAGGACCCATCAGAGCCTCTGGGGCAGAATGAGCTCTTCTCTCAAAGACAGCTCAACTTTACACCTGGTAAACTCCTATTTAACCTTCCAGTGCCACTTTGAATGCTCCCTCTTTATGGGGGGCTTCTCCCCCTTTTCCTTCCCAAAGCTGTTGAGTACATTATCGTGTGTTTCTGCAGCATGTTTAGCATCTGTGTCAGCATGTCTTCTGTGTGAGTGCTGTCTGTGTGCTGTCCTGTCCCCAGCAAGAGCATGAGTTCCCATAAGACATGAACCACATACTATTCCTAGGCTGGTATGAATGCTAACATTGACTGAACCCTCTACTGTATGTTAGCTTCATCATGATGTAAAACAAAGTACATGAAATTAAAGCCAGGCAACTCCTGGGTTTAAATCATAAATCCTAGCACTGTCTTCTTCTAGAAACTTAGTGTGGAGAATTGTGCTTCCTCACCTGTAAACTAGTAACACATCCAACTCATGGGAAGGTAGGGTTAGAGGGATGGAGGGAGGGAGAACTATGGAAGATTAAATGAGATGATATGACCACTGTCTGGAAACGTCCGGGCATGAATATATTTATTAATGATAACAAAGAAAAAAACGGCCCTAGACCCCACTCTGTGCTGTCATGAGGTTAACAACCACCCCCCCGCCATCTAGCCAACTAGTAAGAAAGGCCCACGGATGACACAGGAACTGACAGATCCCACAGGGTAAGTGCCAGCAAGCCAAGACTCAAAGCCAGTTGAGGATCTAACCATAAGCTCCGAAAATAACTTTACTTACCTAAGTACCCAATAATTTATCTGATCCTCATCAAAATACCTTTTACCTTCCTCATTTTATGGATGAAAAAACTGAGCCTCAAATACATAACTTGCCACAAATCATACATACAGTTACAGGGTAAACAATCTAGGATTCAATTCCAGTGTGCCTAAACTCAAAACACTTCAGTCAAAATCCCATAGGCTATTTTCAATATAAAATGAGCAGGCATACTATAAAACAGAAGACTGGCATGAACCTCTGGAACAGCACCTGTGTGGTGGTGATTCAAAATGAAGCCAGATTCCCCCTGGTGAAGGTGATCAGGAAACCTACCTAGAAGGTTTTTTAAAGTATTAAAAAAAATAAAATTTGACATTTGAAAAATGAAAATTATTGTTGGAAACAAAAATATGGCTGGAGAGCATTCAGGATAAGGGAGAAATCTGCAAATCAGGGACAGAGAAACACAGCGTCCTCATGGGACCAGGGGAGAGTCAGAGTGGGGAGGGCAAATGCGGGAAGTGGGGTTCCAACAAGGGTGTGCACCACATGAGCAGGAAATAAGGCAGCCTGGTCTTGGTGAGAATAAGCCACAAAGAGAAGGGGATGGGATGTATGGGGACTGATCCAGACAAGAGGCCCAGAGCAGAGATATGGTGGGGGCCCTGGGCAGAGAGGCAGACTTCCCAGGAGCTGAGGGGCACAGATGGGGACCACAGGGCCTCAGTGCACAGGAGGGCAAGGTTTTACATATGAAAGAAAGCCACAGTCATGCCCTTGAGAAAGGAGGACCACTTGATGACGTTTTGCAAAGGAGTCTGATTTCACGTAAGTTGAATCTGAGATGCCAGTGGAACACCGAGATCAAGTTTTTCATCAGGCAGACAAACCCACAATCAGAGCTGCAGGTGTGACTGGAGCTGTGTGTCTGCATGCAGGCCAGTCCGTGGGCATATGCATGTGTGAAGACAAAGAATGAGGGGAGGGAGGGGAGAGAAAATCAAGGACTTGACTTTCTACATTTTAGCAGCAGGAAGAAGAAAGGAGAAGACATTGTGCTATGAAGCAAGCAGAGTCTGCAAGAAGCATTGTCTAAAACCGCATCAAATCCTACTAGAAGTTAAGGAAAGTGAATTCTCAAAACTAAGGGAACAGACACCTTTTCATAAATATCTGAAATATGTTGATGGGCCTGAAAATCGGATAGTTAAGGACAAAATGGTGAAAGAAAAGTAGAAGCAAGGTTTCCCAAAGTCTTGCAAGAAGAATTAGTCCATATAAGATGAAACTGAGGAAGGTCACATAAAACTGCAAACCTTCTAATAAAATGAGAAAGAGTCCCTGCTCAGAACAAGTGGCTGGACAGTTGCTGAGAAGAAGGAAAAACATTTGATCATGGCTACATCTGTGATCATCCTCATTCAGAGACCAGCCACTCTCCAGAGCGCAAACACAACTGCACAAAACAGAGGCCTTGACAAGCCATTTCCAAAGACCAAGCACTTATAGTAATGTCAAAATCAGGATTTAGAATCAACAAATTTATCAATAGGACCCATGTATCCACAAGCTATCCAGGGAAGATAGTTTATTAGCTTCATCTTACTATATATCTCTTATTTTCTGAAGTTATTAACAAAGGCAGCCTCCTGTTAGAACTTGTGCATTTGCCTTAGACCATACTTAAGAGATGCTAACATGTTTCTGTCCATAGACTGTACTGATTCTGAAAGAATTTCAACGGCCTCTGCATGACAGACACAGTCGTCAAGAGGAGGCGTGCCAGGGTTCTACATACTTAGATGGTGACCATTTCCTGCTAATTGCAATGCCCAGTCTCCCCCTCTCTAAAATAGACATTAATAATAATACCTCCAGGGTGTTATAAGGTTTGTAAGATCAAATGACATGTGTAAAATCCTTAGCAAAGTAACAGCTCCACAAATGTTACTGTTATTTGAAGGTCATGGTAACACAACCATTTTACCAGTGAGGTAACACAACTAGTAACAGAGCTTAGAAACAAAATCAATTTTCATCCCTTAGCTCAGTGCTCTTTAGTTGGATTTTAATTTCAAAGTATTATTAAATGTCAGTGTGATCTTAATTAAAGTCATGACCCAACAAGATCCTGAGTAGGAGGTGCCTTAATTGTGTTTGCTTGATCTTACCTTGTGGAAACTTTGCTCATGCTCAAAGACACTGCTTATTGCTCATAGCTAAGGAGAACATGGGATGGCCTGGTGTCTCGTTTAATCAACAGTAGTTTACTGCTGGGTACAGAAGAGGTTAACCAGTTCCCATGAGTACTTTGTGTTCACTATATCTGATTTGTAGCCCATCATATCTGTAGGCATCCATGATCTTTATATCTTGATATAAGCTCCTTCACAAAGTTTTGTACAAATCTTTAGAAGTGAAAGAATATTTCAATACAAGTTAATCCCTTAGCTAAAGAAGATAATGGCTGAGAAAATTCAACTTAATGAAATTTGTTTTCTATAAAAGGGAAGGTGTGTTGTTTTAACCAGAAACTCAACTGAAGGGAGTTATCCCAAGCTTTAACTGAAAAAGTGCTGGGTCGGAAGAGTACAAGAAATCCTATAACTTCATCAACATCAGCATTCAAAATATTGGATTATTTTCTCTAATATGACTGTAACCAGAACTATATCTATACTTGTTTTCATCTGTTTTTAGAGAAAGAAAACTACAATGACTCTTTTCTTGAGCAGTGTAGAAAGCAGCTTACATTTCACTCCAATTTTAAAAATTTGCTAAATGAACAAATATTTTACATTTAAAAAATCAAAAGTAGTAAAATTAACTTTCCATGGAATGTATTCTGTGGTGCTGAAGTTTGAAAACGTCTTCCAGCAACTCTGTAGCCTTGGAAATTACTGCTGACCTTTGAACAACAAGGCTTTGAGCTGCACAGGTCCACTTACACTTGGATTTTCTCAATAGTAAATAGTACAGCCGACCAGCTCCTTGAATGGCAGACGTTGGAGAATTCACTCTAAATTATAGGTAGCCTATAGACTGCTCAGAGAGTAACCCTCACCCCAGGTTGTTTGTTCAAGGGTCAACTGTAATCCTGTTCCGGGAATACCCTTTCCATAATTTGAAATCATCAAGAGGGCACAGGTAAATATGTGATACTTGGATTCCCTGGGCATGAATGTGAAGAAACTTTCAAAATGAAGCTGAGTTCTATTTTTCACTGAAATTAACACCTCACTTGCTCTTTTTGCTGAGCATAGAGACTTGCTTAGAAGGAATGGCCACCTAATTTCTCTTACGCACAAATGGGGGATAAAAATCAACACTGCAATAGAATAAATGCAGTAGAAATGCTTGACAATTAACAGAACAAAGACATGGAAGAATCTAATATTTATAGTACCTTGCTCATTTTATGCATATGCATTTATGTGAAACAATTAAATAGCTTACAAATCAAATCAGAAATAACCTGGTATATATTATTATGGTAGACGTTAAAATATCTGTAAAAATTAATCTGTAAAAAATAACTTTATCTGTATCTGTATATGCAGTAGGTAAAAACATCTTAATCTAGACTATTTACCCTGTAGACAAGTTTCTTG
The DNA here is from genome assembly GCF_963455315.2 of Globicephala melas. NCBI lineage: Eukaryota > Metazoa > Chordata > Mammalia > Artiodactyla > Delphinidae > Globicephala > Globicephala melas. Next base: position 83,892,277 of record NC_083329.1, on the reverse strand, counting down.
AAAAGTTTAAAATTTTTTTCTCTATAGAATTGTTTGATACTTTGATAAACTCACAAATAATTATTCTAAGTCTTAATATTCTCTAACTTCAATGTTCCACAACCCCTTATACTTCAAAAGTAAAATTCAGAAGAACATTCTTATAAATATATAAAGGAAAAAAATCCCAGGGATTATGCCTGGGGCCACAGTAAATATTGAATAAGATTAAATTTAATAAACTTTTTTGTTAAAGATAGAGATTTATTCAGAGTTACACTTCCAGATCTGAATATCTGCATTTTAACATCTCAACATTTTTCAAATAAAAACAATGAAAGAGTTAAACAGAGAAAGTTCCCCTAAGAAATTAGACGTGGTATTAGCTCCATTGAAGAGTCTGTCAACCACCTGGAAACCAGCTCCAACTCTCTCAGCTGAGAAGCTTCTCAATTACACACAGAATGTGGACCAAAGCATTAACCAGCCACCCGAGGAAGATGTTCTGTAAATAAGCTTAGGGCTCACCCAGTGGACCTCATCACCTGAGCAAAAACTCTTGAGAATTCAAAGGTAGGACTTCCTTGGAGTTAAAGGAAATAGGCAAAAAGCAGCATCTACAACAAAGCAGCAACTAATTTTTACAGAACACATTTTCTGGAGCAAGGCTTCCCCAAACCTGGCTGATCAAAACCCCTATTTTCAGAGTCCAAACTCAGGCTTAGCCAGTTGGACGTTCCAAAACTGGAGGCCAAACTAGAATTTTAGGAGCTGCAGACCCAGCCAGGAGCCCGCTGAGGGAGGGCCCTGCAGGCATGAGTGAGGGCTCTGAGGCTGCCTCAGGTGACAGTGAGCAACTCCAGCAGGTGACGGGATCTCTCGTCAGTGGAGAAGGAGATGAGAGGCAAGAGGGGACACGGAGGCCCAGTAGGAGGCACAGAGGTGATGTGCACCAGAGTGACGACAACAGAATAGCAACAAGGTCAGAGTTTCTAGACAGGTGACCCCTGAACAACACGGGTTTGATTGGCGTGGGTCCACTTACACGCAGATTTTGTTCAAGAGGAAACACTTCAGAACCACAGGCTCTGCAGAGAGAACCATGGCTGCAGTTGGAGGGCCGCCCGTAACTTATGGGGGGATGCTCCACTGCGGGGGTTCGGAGGCCCTGACCCCTGTGCTGTTCAAGGGGCAGCAGCATCTCTGAATCAACAGCTTTGGCAACAGATCAGCTACAGGAGGTGAATAAAAGGCAGGAGATATGGGGTCAGCTTTCCTGGGTGTGGATTCCACCTCTGCCGCTTACAGAACTGTGCGACTTAGCAAGTAACACTTTCTAAGTCTCAGTTTTCACACCAGTAAATGGAAGTAGGGTTAAATACATAAATGTTTAAATTAATCAATTTAAGTGATCTATGTTAAACACTAACTACAGGGCTTGGCCCTTAGACTAAATGTTGGCTGCTATTCATTGGTTTTGTTGTTAATGATGCTGCTGTAAATATATCATTCATTGAGACCAGGCACTGTGAAAATAAAGACTTTTTTGAAAGGGAAAGATAGCTCCCCTTATGACAAATGTGTGCTCCCCAAGACCACTTTCAGTTTCCCCCATAATGCCTGCAGACCTATTTATTTTTTTTGCAAAACAGAGAAATGCTGAAGTATGGAAACAATTTAGTTCTGTTACCAGGATCCTCAAGGCCACCGATCATCTACAGTATGCCTCATGGCACCAAGAACAAGAAATAGACCCCAGTTTTCTGACTCTCCTCATTCCTAACACCTGGACTGAGGGAACAAAACACACCCACTTGGGTTCACTTAACCTGCATTTGCCTTGGACCTAATCACTCCCTCTCACATTTTCCCACTCACACTAAAGAAACCATCGCCCACCTTTAGGTTTTCATTGCCTGTGTCCACAGTGAGTCTGAAATTCCTGCTTTGTCAAGATACCATTTTAAAGAATGTGCCTATAGCAGTTGTCAACTGAAATGACACAATACTGCTATCAGATCGGTGCCCAGTAAATCAGGGGCAACTTCTTAAATACCAAGTCAATATATCCTGTATGAGAGTAAATTTTTCTTATTAGACAGCAAACAAGACGTTATACTCCTCAGTATATATTGTACTTCTCCCAAGTACTATGGGAGTCCGCATATGTAGACCACTGTCTTTCAGTTCCGTAACTGACACCTGGGAACAGGAGTGATGGATGCATCAATGGGGGCCCCTCAAAGACCCTCTGCCTCTTGTTGCACGAATCTCAGAACCTGTGTTGCAAAGCATTAGTCAAGATCAGCATTCTAAGTTGCATAATGCAGGATTTCTCCTCGGACCTTGCCCTGGCTTATGCTGCCATCTATTTTGAATCTGAAAATCACCTCATACTGCAGTAAACATTGGTTGCATTTGTAATAGAAAACTGGAAAGGCCTTCTCCACTGCGTCCCGTGACCCTCCTCAGGACGCACCTGTCCTCCTTCTCCACCTCCACGTGCCCAGACATCCTTTTCCCCATCCACCTTCAGTAAATATATAGAAAACATACAACTAAGATTTACTACAAAAGGAGGCCACTTTCAGATTCAGATTCCATTAATGTCAATCCTTAACCTCAGTTATATTTTGACTTTGCATTAGATGCTTTGTTTTCAAGGATAACCTATTCTCATGCCCCTGACGGGATCAGTAAGAACTTCACTACGGCCCATCTGGTATCTCGAGAAGCTTGGCCTTAAAAAGCATGGTGAAAACAACCAGGAACCTTACTCTTAACCTGCAGGCTCACATGTTGTCTCTGTAGACTAACAGGCATCAGGACAAGCCAACATGTTTCTGAGCTGCACCCATGGCCCATCCCTTCAGTCTCTGAAAAAAACTGACCTCCTCCCAGGCGACTGCTCCGAGTGAACTTGTGACACTGGGGTTTTCATATGGAACACTGTGGGAAAATTCTCGTTTTTAAAGTTCTCCTTTCAGGGCAGTATTTAAAGTACATCTTCGGGTACTGATTTTCCATGCAGATTTCTCAGGCTACTAATACTAGCTCCATTCTTCCTAGGCCGTCTTCCATCTTTGAAACCCCAGTATTTACTTACAATGATCCCCGAAATCTTTTTCAAACAGCTTAAAAAATACCCAGGATTCTTTACAGCACATTAACCTGACCCAGAAGTCACACAATTGCTTTGTTAAAGGAATACTCATTACCAACCACAGTTAAGGAATGAGATGGTACCATTAGCCACCAAGAACATGAGGAAAGTTAAAATCTGTTTCTAGTGGAAGAAGTTTTTCCTTCTCTCACAGAGGCAGAGTGGTGTGCGGGAAAGTGATTGACCCGAGTGTCAGGAGACTGAGATTTCTGCCTCTGCCCAAAGTATTTTGGCCACAGTAAGTCACTTCCCCTTTCTAAGCTGGAGTGACCTCATATGTCAGCTCTTTCCACTCCCATCTCCCATCCTCACTCATCTTCAGATGCATCACCCGGCACAGAGCCAGCCTGAGGTCCATGCCTTGCTTTGCCTTTGCCACACCTAGTGCTGCAGCAGAGCTGACATTAACCTACTACCCTGACCCTCTGCCGGCCTCCACGGCACCCCCATCCCTACCACCAGCCCTCAGTCCCAGTTCTGGGACATCCAAATGAACCGTTTACACACCATTTTCAAACATCTGGCCTCAAACACCCCTACTCACCCAACGCAGAGGTGGACGTCACCTAATGCACAGTGAAAATGGAAGATGCCAGCACTCCCTCACCTTCCTGTGAATCAACTTGAAAGACCACCTGCACTGCACCCCCCTTCCCATGGCTGTTTTAACACACGTGTTCCTGTCTGTGTCCCAGGCCAACCCCCACCTGAGGTATACATGCCCTCCCTCTGCTTTCCAGGGCCACAGGCTATCCATCAGTTCGCCTTCTCTATTGGATCCCTCCCATCACCATCTGCACAGGCTCTAAACATTCCCAAGCTTTTTTAAGAAAAGGTACTTCTCTTTCCCCACTCATAACCCACCTGACACGAAGCCGCTGGCTCTCATCACACACCTGCACTGACCCCCTCTGATCTCCCTATCTAACCCTGACTCTCCGTCCAGCCTCAGCCTGCAGAGGCCTGGCCAGCGACCCCACAGCCAACCCAGACTGTTCTCTCCATCTGCAAGTATATTGACGATTACTTTCGCAAATTCAATGACTACTTTTCAGTCTTGCTCTTCCTTGACTTCTAAGCAATATTTTACATCATTTAATACACAATCTGTTTTCTTAATCTTTATTTCTGCCCTCCTCTGACTGCACTTTATCTACCCCATAGGGCTCTCCACCTGCCCGTTGCATACATGTTCATCTCTATGTCAGGCCCTGCTTGATTCTCAACCTGCAGGCACTTTTCAATGCATAACATCTTCAGGGATCATCTATGAGGTGAAGATTCCTCCATCTCTCTCCCTTTAGGCTCTGTTTCCTGATGCCTAGACACAAATAACCAGTTGCATTTGAGTATCTTTCAGATTATCCATAAATTCAGTAAGAACTAAACTGAATTAACTGTTCTCCCAAACTGCTCCTCCTGTACTTCACACAGTAAAGAGCACCACCCTCTCCCATGTCGCCCAAGCTGGAAATCTGGTCACATACCCTCCTTATTCCTGCCCTCTCCCTCACCTTTATACCATCAGCCAAATCCCTGATGCTCATCATCTGGACCTTCCAAGGCAGAGCTTTTCAGAAGGTGGTCTTGGACCACCAGCAGCAACATCACCTGAGAAACCAGCTCAGATCTCCTGACTCAGAACCTCTGGGTGGGCCCAGCAATTTTGCTCACGTGTCCTCCAGGTAATTCAATACTTGCTCACTTTGGGAGAACCACTAATCTATGAGTATCATCAGAACTGCCCCTTCTGCATCCTGAGCACCACGTCCATAGCTAAGGGCAGCACCTCTGCTCCCCTGGATCCCCACATCATTTACTTAAAATCTTCCAGCCTGCAAGCCAGACTCACGGAACACCCCTCTGTCCAGACTCCACAAGCACTCAGAAAGGTGTCTCTAAACCATTCCTCTGCTGAGTTTAAGTCTGTGCTTTGTGATCTCGGCATCCATGCCTTGTGCCTGCCCTCCCTCTTGGGAGAAGGGCCATGCCTGTCTCTGCTAACAGCTGCTAACTGCTAACAGGGTGGATTGTGGTGGGCAGTGGGGGTGAGGCCTGGGAACCCACCTCACCCTTTGGAAGCAGTTCCCTGGCTAGGGGCAAGTTGTGGCTCAAGAAGGTGGCTTTTATGTGTGCCTGGGTGTAGTTAAGCCATGGCCCAGAAGCCTTCCATGGACCTGTCAGTCCAAGCAAATCCAAGAGCATCTGAGCATGTCTCTGACTTCCCAGTCAGAGCAGGTTGCTCTGAATTTGAATTTAGTGAAAGAGGGTGTAAGTTTTCCACACTCTGTGTGGTCTGGCCTTGCAGGTAGAGAGAAGTCAGTCTAATTAAAAATTGTGCAGGTCCTCGTGACATGTGCCAGAGGTTATGATATGTGTTTCTTTTCTCTGTTGTATAGTGTGAATAAATGCTTGCAGCTCTTAGCCCTTTGTTGATCAATGAAGCACTTTTTTATTACTGTTTTTCATCATATGTCAAGGAGGAACTGTAACTCTCCACATCTGTATATATAACATTTTTCTCCTAAAGAGGAGCTGCTCAGTGCTCCTGTATTTCTTTCATTTTTTGTCAAAGCAAGAAGCAAATACTTTAGAACTGTTAAATATATAAATAAAGTGAACAAAGTTTAGTGTTCTGCATGGTAATAAATAAATAAACAAAACATTTCTCTGTGTAAAACTCACCAGTGGTTCCTCAAACTCCCAGGATTGAGTTCCAATTCCTAAACCCATCTTCCAGAAGTCTCCACCAAAGGTTATGGGTACCAAACAGAATCTTCTCTGCAGATGACCACCCCCAGGCCCGCCCCTCACACTGGACACTGTGCTCCAGCCGCAGTGACCACTTTGAACTCAAGTCTTCTGTCCCCATGAAACACTGTGCCATTGCATCTTCCCACCTGGCAGGCCTTTGGACAGTGAGTGACATAGCACAAGGAGAGGAGCTGCATTTTTCATGAAAAAAAAAGTCAGTAACTATTATGTGACTGGCTGGTGACCACATATGATTACAGACAGAAAGAAAGTCACACTGACAGAATACATTTACATTTTACGTTTTACTTAAGTATAGAACAGGGGCCAGCAAACTGCAGCTGCTGCCCATGTTTGTAAATGAAGTCTTTCTAGGAAATAACAGCCACGCTTATTCACTGCACGTTTTCCATGGTGGCTCTCACAGGATGACAGCAGAGCTGGGTACTGTGACAGAGGCTGTAAAACAGTTACTAAAGCCTAAGATATCTTCCCTCTGGCCAATTTTAAGAAACTGTGCCAACCCCTCATCTAGACAATAATGTAATACAAAGGAAATAAATCATCTTTCAGATTTCCAAAGGCTAGTAAAACTCTGGAGGAAAAGCCCTCTAAGCTGCTGGTTAGCTGGTGTCCTCTGTGTCCAAGGGCCCTTCAAGTTCTGCACTCCTCCTGGCTCTTGGGATGGGAGAGGAGGCCAACAAAATATACTTGTTTATAATGGTGTGTTAGTTTCTGCTTTATTACCAAGTGAATCAGCTATACATATACATATATCCCCATATCTCTTCCCTCTTGCATGTCCCTCTTTCCCACTCTCCCTATCCCACCCCTCTAGGTGGTCAAGAAGCACCAGTCTGATCTCCCTGTGCTATGTGGCCTCTTCCCACTAGCTATTTTATATTTGGTAGTGTATATATGTCCATGCCAATCTATCACTTCCCAACTTACACTTCCCACTCCCCATGTCCTCAAGTCCATTCTCTACATCTGCATCTTTGTTCCTTTCCTTCCACTAGGATCTTCAGAAACTTTTTTTTTAATCCATATATATGTGTTAGCATACAGTATTTGCTTTTCTCTTTCTGACTTACTTCACTCTGTAGGACAGACCCTGGTTCCTTTCACCTCACTACAAATAACTCAGTTTCATTTCTTTATATGGCTGAGTAATATTCCATTGTATATATGTGGCATATCTTCGTTATCCATTCATCTTTCGATGGACACTTAGGTTTCTTCCATGTCCTGGCTATTGTAAATAGAGCTGCAATGAACATTGTGGTACATGACTCTTTATGAATTATGGTTTTCTCAGGATATATGCCCAGCAGTGGCATTGCTGGGTCATTTGGTAGTGCCAATTTTAGTTTTTTGAGGAACATCCATACTGTTCTCCATAGTGGCTGTATCAATTGACATTCCCACCAACAGTTCAAGAGGGTTCCCTTTTCTCGACATCCTCTCCAGCATTTATTGTTTGTAGACTTCTTGATGATTGCCATTCTGACCTCTATGAGGTGATACCTCTTGTAGTTATGATTTGCATGTCTCTAGTGATTACTGATTTTGAGCATCGTTTCATATATTTGTTGGTAATCTGTATATCTTCTTTGGAAAAATGTCTATTTATGTCTTCTGTCCATTTTTGGATTTGGTTGTTTGCTTTTTTGATATTGAGCTGCACGAGCTGCTTGAAAATTTTGGAGATTAATCCTTTGTCAGTTGCTTCAGTTGCAAATATTTTCTCCCATTCTGAGGGTTGTCTTTTCATCTTATTTATGGTTTCCTTTGCTGTGCAAAAGATTTTAAGTTTCACTAGGTCCCATTTGTTTATATTTCCTTTTCACTAGACATGGGGCAAAAAGGAGCTTGCTGTTATTTATGTCATAGAGTGTTCTGAGTGGGTTGTCCACTAAGAGGTTTATAGTGTGTGGCCTTAAATTTAGGTCTTTAACCCATTTTGAGTTTATTTTTTTGTATGTTGTTATGGAGTGTTCTAACTTCATTCATTTACATGTAGATATCCAGTTTTCCCAGCACCATTTATTGAAGAGGTTGCCTTTTCTCCATTGTATATTCTTGCATCCTTTGTCAAAAATAAGTTGAACATAGGTGAGTGGGTTTATCTCTGGGCTTTCTAGTCTGTTCCACTGATCTATATATCTGTTTTGTTGCCAGTGCCATACTGTCTTGATTACTGTAGCTTTGTAGTATAGTCTGAAGTCCAGGAGCCTGGTGCCTCCAGCTCCGTTCTTCTTCCTTAAGATTGCTTTGGCTATTAGGGGTCTTTGTGTTTCCATACAAATTGCGAAAATTTTTGTTCTAGTTCTGTGAAAAATGTCAGTGGTAGTTTGATAGGAATTGCATTGAATCTGTAGATTGCTTTGGGTAGTATAGCCATTTTCACAATGTTGATTCTTCCAATCCAACAACATGGTAAGTCTCTCCATCTGTTTGTATCATCTTTATTTTCGTTCATCAGTGTCTTATAGTTTCTGCATACAGGTCTTTTATCTCCTCAGGTAGCTTTATTCCTAGGTATCTTTTTTCTTTTTGTTGCAATAGTAAATGGAGCATTTCCTTATCGTTCAGATTTTTATCCTTAGTGTATACAGATGCAAGAGATTTCTTTGCATTAATTTTGTATCCCGCTACTTTGCCAAATTCATTGACTAGCTCTAGTAGTTGTCTGGTAGCACTTTAGGATTCTCTCTGTATAGTATCATGTCATCTACAAACAGTGACAGATTTACTTCTTCTTTTCCAATTTGGATTCACTTTATTTTTTTTCCTTCTCTGATTGCTGTGGCTAAAACTTCCATAACTATGTTGAATAATAGTGGTGAGATTGGACAACCTTTTCTTCTTCCTGATCTTAGAGGAAATGTTTTCAATTTTTCACCATTGAGAACAATGTTGGTTGTGTGTTTGTCATATATGGCATTTATTATGTTGAGGTAAATTCCTTCTATGCCTACCTTCAAGAGGGTTTTTATCATAAATGGGTGTTGAATTTTGTCAAAAGCTTTTTCTGCATCTATTGAGAAGATCATATGGTTTTTATCTTTCAATTTGTTAATATGTCGTATCACACTGATTGATTTGTGTGTATTGAAGAATCCTTTCATTCCTGGGATAAACCCCACTTGATCACTATTGCCATTTTCTTAATTGTTTTGGGTTTGTTATTGTAGGTCTTTTCTTCTCTTGTGTTTCCTGCCTAGAGAAGTTCCTTTAGCATTTGTTCTAAAGCTGCTTTGGTGGTGCTGAATTCTCTTAGCTTTTGCTTGCCTGTAAAGGTTTTAATTTCTCTGTCAAATCTGAATGAGATCCTTGTTGGGTAGCGTAATCTTGGTTGTAGGTGTTTTCCTTTCATCACTTTAAATATGTCCTGCCTCTCTCTTTAGGCTAGCAGAGTTTCTGCTGAAAGATCAGCTATTAACCTTATAGGGATACCCTTGTATATTATTTGTTGTTCTTCCCTTGCTGCTTTTAATACATTTTCCTTGTATTTAATTTTTGGTAGTTTGATTAGTATGTGTCTTGGCAGGTTTCTACTCGAATTTATCCCGTATGGGAATCTCTGTGCTTCCTGAACTTGATTGACTATTTCCTTTCCCATATTAGGGAAGTTTTCAACTATAATCTCTTCAAATATTTTCTCAGTCCCTTTCTTTATGTCTTCTTCTTCTGGAACCCCTATAATTCGAATGTTGGTGCATTTAATGTTGTCCCAGAAGTCTCTGAAACTGTCCTCAATTCTTTTCATTCTTTTTTCTTTATTCTGGTCTGTGGTAGTTATTTCCACTACTTTATCTTCCAGGTCACTTATCCGTTCTTCTGCCTCAGTTATTCTCCTATTGATCCCTTCTAGAGAATTTTTAATTTCATTTATTGTGTTTTTCATTATTGTTTATTTGCTCTTTAGTTCTTCTAGGTCCTTGTTAAACACTTCTTGTATTTTCTCCATTCTATTTCCAAGATTTTGGATCATGTTTACTATCATTACTCTGAACTTCTTTGCAGGTAGACTGCCTCTTTACTGGCAAGACGATGAAGACCCTGTCAGCCAAAAGGTCCAGGTCACTCAGCGGCTAGGACAGGATGGAGAACGTGTTTCACAGATTCTGGATTCCCAGCTTTCCCCAATATGTATGTATTATATAAGTTTTATGTAGAAAAATTTATGATACATAATATATATATTATACATATTGCCTATAATATATAAATATGTATCCTAAACTTATTCTATATAATCAATTCATGACATAGAATATGTTTATTATATATAATCTGGTATATTATGTATAGAATACCTACAGGTGCACATACGTACACAAACACACCTTGTTACGGTTCAGTTTCAAATTAGGGTTTTTGCGTCTGGAAGGTTTGCATTGTGCAACTTCTCAGTCTGTATGGAGCTGATCCCCTTGTCAGTTCCATCATTGGAAAATCAATGTTTTCTCATGTTCATTCAGCTGCCTTTTCATTGTGAGGACAATTTTCCTGTGACATTTAAAACACTTCAGTCGCCTGGAACCCCAACTGCCTTATTGTGCTTCTGTTTCCCTAGCCTGAGGAGAATGATCCACAGACATGCTTCTAAGGCTGAGGTGCAATAACGTACTGCCTATGGGTTTCTTCTATGGCTGGCCTGGCTTCAGGATTTATGATGTGGTAGTCGATTTTGTGTGAGGTTCTTGTTGTACGTGGCACAAGAAAGGAATCCAGTGTGATGCTTGTGCATGGGGCAGTCCAGTTTTCCCAGCACCATTCAATTCACAGGCTATCTTGTACCCGTGGACCCTCTCACCTCCTTTGATGGCATAAGCATGGCATTTTGGGGGGCTGTCCGTTCCCTTGCTTGGATCTATGTGGTTGTCTTCTGTGCCAATACCATGCTGTCTTGATGATGCTAGTTTGCAATCTATTTGGAAATCAGGCAGTGTTGGATGTCCGAATTCTGCACTACTTTCTGAAGAGCATATGGACACTCTCTAGGTTCATTTGGGTTTCCGGACCCATTTCGGTATTCTAGATTGTACTTGTCTGAGAAAATCTGTGGGTATTTTGAGAGCAATGGCATCAACTCTCTGGATTGCCCCAGGTGTGTGGAATGATTTGCACAAGACAGACGCTTTCGATACATGGGCACCGCCTATCTTTCCATGTTACATGTGTGTCATCTTCATTTTCTTTCATCAGTATGTCTCCCATCCCTTTTTCTGAGTTACAGGTCTTGTAGGTCATGGGTTAAATGGACTCACAGGTATTTTCTTTGTGTTTTACCATCATTGTTGATGGGATTGTCTTCTTCCTCATTCAGATAGATTGTTGTTAGTGGAGAGAAACACAACCAGTTTCTGTAGCGTCAATGAAGTTTCTACCCTACAATCGAACTGAGTTTCCAGAGTTCTGTTTTGTTTTGTTTTATTTTTTGTGGGGTGGCTGGGGTTGCCTGAAGCATTTTCTGTGCGGAGAATCGGGTCAACTGGAGTTTTTCCTCTGCCGTCAGATTCTTCTTCTTTCCTTACCATGCTGTTATTATGGTGATGACTTACTCTGCCTTGGTAAATGAAAGCAGACTGTGTGCCAGGATTAGAGTTAGGTGTATGTAATAACTGGCCCTCTTCTCCTTCCTCTCTCACCATCTCTCTGAGTTCTCCAGGAATGGCAGGACATGGCCAAGGCCCCATAGGACTCAGCTCAGTGAGCTGGATGGCTGTTCGTCTGCCGCTCCTTCCCGTACGTAATTTGGTCTACCATCTGTGACACTTATGTGGCTGGGGGTTGGGGCTTGGGGGTTGTGGGTGCCTTCAGACCTTTCCCTCCTTTGAGACCAATCCTCTGTTCATATGTGTTGGCAAATTTCTGTCCACCAGATTGGTGGTCTGAAGCCAGCCTTTGGTCCAGGCCCAAGACCAGCTGCTGGGGTCTCACACTGTGGGGCCCAGCATTCAGCTCTGGCCTGCTCTCCTTTGTACTCCTCCTTGGTGAGCTCCGGGTCCTGCAGCTGACTTGGGGGTAAGCATGGCATGGTGCTCCTGGTCAGAGCCAGCTGTGCTGAGCTCTCTTCATAGCCCAGGATTGGGAACTGTAGTCTCCTGTCCCCAGGATCCAGAGAAACCTCCACAGCCCCAATCCCCAGAGCCAGTCCTGGTCCTCGTGGGCAGTTGGTACAGGATGCGGAGTAGAGCAACCTATCCCCACACTCGTGGAGATTCATTGGTTGTCCCCATCAATGAGCTCCTCACCAATCTCTGACCTGGGGCTCTGCCATGAGAGTGAGCAGAAGATGAGCAGGCCTGGCCTGAAGGGATCATGGCCCCACCCGGCCATTATCACTGCTTTTTCTTCCCACTCGAACTTCTGTTCCCAGATCAGGCACAAACATAGGTCAGATCACATATCCACCTGGGAAGAGATTGACCTCGAGTCTTTGGCATAAACTTCGGGCTGAAGATCGCTGCCTGGACTCACTCCATACTGACTGGCCAGCTTGACAGGGCTGTGGATGTGTCTGGCCCACCAGGCTTCTCACCCCTAATCAGCCTGCCCAAGCTGGAAGCAGACCCACCCCACAAAACAGGAAGACCCACTCCCAAACCCACTCCACACAACCAGGCAAAGAACTGAGGGCTACCCAGCTGGCATCAGAGTTGTTGCCTGGCCTGGGGCTCCCTGGTTTACATTTGGGGTCCCCTGGTCCAATAGCCCAAGACAGCTCGGGTGAGACTTGACTCAAGGTTGACTGCCGTGTAATACACCCTGACTGTGACCTCTCCTGAGGTCACAGCTGCAACACATAAGGACACAGCAGAACTGTGATTGCAGTCCCATGAGCTGGGGTGGGGACTCCTCTAGGATGTGGATGCCTCGTTCCACAAGTTCCATGTTCCACTGGGCTCTTTCGCCAGGGAAGTGAGGTCAAGTCCTCTGGCCCAGACCAGTGACACCAACACAGCCGGGACAGATCCAGGGCCCCATCTCTGTGGACACAGCTGCTTTCAAGACCTGGTGACTCTCCTCCATGTCATCAGTGATGTGGCCCTGTACAAGCCATGGGCCTCTCCTCCCCAGTCTCCCCATCTGCACAGTGGCGCTCATTCTTGTATCAACTTCCTAGGGAAGCCATTAGGCAGATAGACCTAGAAGCACCTGCAGTGCCTGTCAAACCCATAGGCTGATATCAAATGGAGGGCTGGTATCACATGGACGCAGGCACAAACCTCACATAGGAATGAAGGCATCACGGGCTGGCCTAGTGCAGAATCCAGCTCAAACAAGCCTGGGTCTGCTCTGGGATCTCCAGAGAATCACTCGTCCTCCAGCAGCCTACATCCCACTCTTGTCATGGGAGGGCTGAAGGTCAAGAAATTTCACACACCACCCTCTCTGGCTTATAACCTTCCAGGCCCTCCTGTTGCAAGTAGATTCAGGTCCACATGTCTCCTCTTGGCCTCTGGGGTGGGGAGCCTCTGCATTGGCTCCTGGCAGTCTTGCCTCCAAGTCACATATCCTTGTGTAAATCCCCACCCATACACAATGGATGAACATTGTGATTTGGTCCTTGCCTATAGACGGACATAGGAAAAGTCTGTGACTTCTACTCAGTTCCTCTCCCTGTGATCATGTGGCTTGTGCATGTGTGCATGCATGAGCACACAAGTATTTGTATCTCTAAGTATGATGTATAATATATATGCAGTATATACATATTATGTAGAGAAATTTATGATACATAATATATATAATACATATTGTCAATAATATATATATTATGTATCCTAAACTTATTCTATATAATAAATTCATGATATAGAATATGTTTATTATATATAATCTAGGTATATTTTGTATAGAATACCTACAGGAGCACATACCTACACACACACACATTGTTAAGGTTCAGCCTCTGTTAGTGTTTTTGGGTCTCAATGGTGTGCATTGTGAGACTTCTTGGTCTGTTATCCAGATGATCCCCTCTTCATTTCCATCGTTTGCAAATCAATGTTTTCTCATGTTTTTCCCACTGCCTTTTCGAAGTGCAGATGCTTTCTCTGTGCCATCTAAAACACTTTTCAGTCGCCTGGAGCCCCAACTGACTTTATTATGCTTGTTTTTCCCTTACCTGAGGAGACTGATCCTCAGACATACTTCTAAGGCTGAGGTCCAAGAACATACTCCCTATAGGTTTCTTCTATGGCTGGCCTGGCTTCAGGATTTAAGTTGCGGTAGTTGATTTGATGTAAGCTTCTTGTTGTAGGTGGTATGAGAAAGGAAACCAGTGTGATTCTTGTGCATAGAGTGGTCCAGTTTCCCCAGCATCATTCATTGCACAGGCTGTCTTGTCCCCATGGGACCTTCTCCCCTCCTTAGACCACAAAAGTGAGGCTTTTTTCGGGGCTCTCTGTTCTCTTGCTTGGATCTATGTGGATGTCTTGTGTACCAATACCATGCTGTCTTGATGATGCTAGGTTTGTAATCTAGTTGGAAATCAAGCAGTGTTGGACGTTTGAAGTCTGCACTTCTTTCTGAAGAGCGTATGGACACTCTCTAGGTTCTTTTGGGTTTCCAGGCCCATTTCGGTATTCTAGGTTGTACTTGTCTGAGAAAATCTGTGGGTATTTTTAGAGGAATAGCATCGACTCTCTGGATTGCTTCAAGGGTGTGGAATCAATTGCACAAGACAGACTCTTCCAATGCATGAGCACTGCCTAACTTTCCATGTTGCATATGTGTCATCTTCATTTTCTTTTATCAGTATGTCTCTCGTCCCGTTTCTGAGTAATGGGTCTTGTAGGTCGTAGGTTAGATGGACTCATAGATATTTTCTCTGTGTTTTACCATCACTTTCGATGGGGTTGACTTCTTTCTCATTCAGATAGATTGTTGTGAGTGTAAGGAAAGGCCACCAATTTCTGTAACATCAATGAAGTTTCTACCCTGCAATCAAACTGAGTTTCCAGAGTTCTGTTCTGTTTTGTTTTGTTTTACATTTGGGGGGGGTCGCCTTCAGCATTTTCTGTGTAGGGAATTGGGTCAACTGGAATCTTTATTCTGCTATCAGATACGTCTTCATTCTTCTTCCCATGCACTTATTATGGCGATGATTTCCTCTGCCTTAGTGAATGAAAGCAGCCGGCATGCCAGTGTAGAGTTAGACGCATGTAATAACTAGCCCTCTTCTCCTCCTTCCCTTTCCATATCTTTGGGACCTCCAGGAATGACAGGACATGACCAAGGCCCCATAGGTCTCAGCTCGGTGCACTGGACAGCTGTTTGTCTGCCCCTCTGTCCCGTGCATAATTTGCTCTATGATCTGTGACACTTCTGTGGTTGTGGGTGGGGTTTGGGGGTGTGGGTGGCTTCAGATCTTTCCCTCCTTAGAGACCAATCCTCGGTTCATTATATGTGAGCAAATTGCAGTCCACCAGATGGGTCACCTTGAGGCCAGTCTTTGGTCCAGGCCCAAGACCAGCACCTGAGGTCTCACCCGGTGAGACCCAGCATTCAGCTCTGGCCTACTCACCTTTGTACTCCTCCTTGGTGAGCTCTGTGTCCTGCAACTGACTTGGGGGGAAGCATGGCATGGTGCTTCTGGTCAGAGCCAGCTGTGTTGAGCTCTCTTCATAGCCCAGAATCGGGAACCATAGTCCCCTGTGCCCAGGATCCAGATAACCCTCATGGCCAAACTACCCATAGCCGGTACTGGCCCTCATGGGGAGTTGGGGCAGGGTCCGGGGTGGAGCAACATGTCCGTACACTCGTGGAGATGCACTGGTTGTCCCCATCAATGAGCTCCTCACCAATCTCTGACCTGGGGCGCTGCCATGAGAGTGAGCAGAAGACAGGCAGGCCCGGCCCAAAAGGATCAGGGCCATGCCCAGCCATTATCCCTGCTTTTTCTGCCCACTCGATCTTCTGTTCCCAGATCAGGCACAAACATAGGTCGGATCACATATCTATTTGGGGCCAAAGAGATCGACCTTGAGTCTTTGGCATAAACTTTGGGCTGAAGATCGCTGCCTGGACTCACACCATACTGACTGGCCAGATTGGGACAGGGCTGTGGACGTGTCTAGCCCATTGGATTTCTCACCCTTCATCAGCCTGCCCATGACGGGGGCAGACTTACTCCCCAAGACAGGAACATCCAGCCCTCAAACGCACTCCACACATCCAGGCAAGGTTCACAGGGCTACAAGGTTGGTATCAGGGTGGTGGCCTGGCCTGGGGCTCCCTTGTTTACCTTTGAAGTCCTCCAGGCAAATGGCCCAAGTCCTCTAGGGTGAGACCTCACCCAACTTCAACAGAACAGGAGGACACTTTGACTATGACCTTTTCTAAGGCCACAGCCCCAGAACAAGGGGCTGATCTTTCAGCAGAAGCTATGCAAGCAAGAAGGGAGTTGCAGGACGTATTTAAAGTAATGAAAGAGAAAAACCTACAACCAAGATTACAATACCCAGCAAGGATCTAATTCAGAATTGAAGGAGAAATTAAAACCTTTACAGACAAGAAAAAGCTAAGAGAATTCAGCACCAGAAAACCAGCATTACACCAAATGCTAAAGGAATTTCTCTAGGCAGGAAACACAAGAGAAGGAAAAGACCTACAATAACAAACCCAAAACAATTAAGAAAATGGTAATAGGAACATACATATCAATAATTACCTTAAATGTAAATGGATTAAATGCTCCACCCAAAAGACATAGACTGGCTGAATGGATACAAAAACAAGACCCATATACATGCTGTCTACAAAAGACCTACTTCAGACCTAGGGACACATACAGACTGAAAGTAAGGGGATGGAAAAAGATATTCCATGCAAATGGAAATCAAAAGAAATCTGGAGTAGCAATTCTCATATCACACAAAATAGACATTAAAACAAAGACTATTATAAGAGACAAAGAAGGACACTAAATAATGATCAAGGGATCAATAAAAGAAGAAGATATAGCAATTGTAAATATTTATGCACCCCACATAGGAGCACCTCAATACACAAGGCAAATACTAACAGCCACAAAAGGGAAAACAGACAGTAACACAATCATAGTAGGGGACTTTAACACCCCACTTTCACCAATGAACAAATCAACCAAAATGTAAATAAATAAAGAAACACAAGGTTTAAATGATACATTAACAAGATGGACTTGATATTTATAAGAAATTCCATCCCAAAACAACAGAATACACTTTCCTCTCAAGTGCTCATGGAACATTCCCCAGGATAGATCATATCCTGGGCCACAAATCAAGCCTTGGTAAATTTAAGAAAATTGAAATCATATCAAATATCTTTTCTGACAACCACGCTATGAGACTAGATATCAATTACAGGAAAAATTCTGTAAAAATGCAATCACATGGAGGCTAAACAATACACTACTTAATAAACAAGAGATCACCAATGAAATCAAAGAGGAAATCAAAAAATAACTAGACACAAATGACAAAGAAATCACAATGACCCAAAACATATGGGATGCAGCAAAAGCAGTTCAAAGAGGGAAGTTTATAGCAATACAATCCTACCTCAAGAAACAAGAAACATCCCGGATAAACAACCTAACCTAAACCTAAAGCAATTAAACAAAGAATAACAACAACAACAACCAAAAAAACCAAAGATAGCAGAAGGAAAGAAATCATAAAGATCAGATTAGAAATAAACGAAAAAGAAATGAAAAACAATAGCAAAGATCAGTAAAACTAAAAGCTGGTTGTTTGAGAAGATAAACAAAATTGATAAACCATTAGTCAGACTCATCAAGAAAAAAAGGGAGAAGACTCAAATCAATAGAATTAGAAATGAAAAAGGAGAAGTAACAACTGACATTGCAGAAATACAAAGGATCATGAGAGATTACTACCAGCAACAATATGCCAATAAAATGGACAACCTGGAAGAAATGGAAAAATTCTTAGAAAAGCACAACTTTCTGACACTGAACCAGGAAGACATAGAAAATATGAACAGACCAAACACAAGCACTGAAATTTAAACTGTGATTTAAAATCTTCCAACAAACAAAAGCCCAGGATAAAATGGCTTCAGAGGTGAATTCTATCAAACATTTAGAGAAGAACTAACAGATATCTTTCTCAAACTCTTCTAAAATATAGCAGAGGGAGGAACACTCCCAAACACATTCTACAAGGCCACCATCCCCCTGATATCAAAACGAGACAAAGAGTCACAAAGAAAGAAAACTACAGGCCAATATCATTGATGAACATACATGCAAAACTCCTCAAGAAAATACTAGCAAACAGAATCCAACAGCACATTAAAAGGATCATACAGCATGATCAAGTGGGTTTTAACCCAGGAATGCAAGGATTCTTCAATATACGCAAATCAAACAATGTGATACACCATATTAACAAATTGAAGAATAAAAACCATATGATCATCTCAATAGATTCAGGAAAAGCTTCCAACAAAATTCAATACCCATTTATGCTAAAAACCCTCTGGAAAGTAGGCATAGAGTGAACTTACCTCAACATAATAAAGGCCGTATATGAAAACCCCACAGCGAACATCATTCTCAATGGTGGAAAAATGAAACAATTTCCACTAAGATGAGGAAGAAGACAAGGTTGTCCACTCTCACCAGTATGATTCAACATTGTTTTGGAAGTTTTAGCCTCAGCAATCAGAGAAGAAAAATGAATCCAAATCAGAAAAGAAGAAGTAAATGTGTCACTGTTTGCAGATGACATGATACTATACATAGAGAATCCTAAAGACTCTCCCAGAAAACGACTAGAGCTAATCAGTGTATTTGGTAAAGTAGCAGGATAAAAAATTAATGCACAGAAATCTGTTGCATTACTATACACTAATGATGAAAAATCTGAAAGTGAAATTAAGAAAACACCCCCATTTACCATTGCAACAAAAAGAATAAAATACTTAGGAATAAACCTATCTAAGGAGAAAAAGACCTGTATGCAGAAAACTATAAGACACTGATGAAAAAAATTAAAGATGATACAAATAGATGGAGAGATATACCATATGTCTGTGTTGGAATAATCAGCATGGTGAAAATAACTATACTACCCAAAGCAATCTCAGGTTCAATGCAATCCCTATCAAACTACCATTGGAATTTTTCACAGAACTAGAACAAAAAATTTCACAATTTATGTGGAAACACAAAAGACCCCGAATAGCCAAAACAATCTTGAAGAAGAAAAATGGAGCTGGAGGAATCAGTCTCCCTGACTTCAGACTATACCATAAAGCTATGGTACTCAAGACCGTATGGTACTGGCACAAAAACAGAAATATAGATCAATGTAGCAGGATAGAAAGCCCAGAGATAACCCCACACATATATGGTCACCTTATCTTTGATAAAGGAGGCAAGAATACACAATGGAGAAAAGACAGCCTCTTCAATAAGTGGTGCTGGGAAAACTGGACAGCTACATATAAAAGAATGAAATTAGAATGCTCCTGAACACCATACACAAAAATAAACTCAAAATGGATTAAAAACCTAAATGTAAGGCCAGACACTATCAAACTCTTAGAGGAAAACATAGGCAGAACACTCTGACATAAATCACAGCAATATCCTTTTTGACCCATCTCCTAGTGAAATGAAAATAAAAACAAAAATAAACAAATGGGATCTAATGAAACTTAAAAGCTTTCGAACAACAAAGGAAACCATAAACAAGACAAAAAGACAACCCTCAGAATGGGAGAGAATATTTACAAATGAAGCAACTGACAAAGGTTTAATCTCCAAAATTTACAATCAGCTCATGCAGCTCAATGTCAAAAAACCCAATCCAAAAATGGGCAGAAGACCTAAATAGTCATTTCTCCAAAGAAGATATATAGATCACCAACAAACACATGAAAGAATGCTCAACATCATTAATCATTAGAGAAATGTAAATCAAAACTACAATGAGATATCATCTCACAGCTGTCAGAATGGCCATCATAAAAAATCTACAAACAATAAATGCTGGAGAGGGTGTGGAGTAAAGGAAACCCTCTTTCATTTTTGGTGGGAATATAAATTGATACAGCCACTATGGAGAACAGTATGGAGGTTCCTTAAAAAACTAAAAGTAGAACTACCATATGACCCAGCAATCCCACTACTGGGCATATACCCTGAGAAATCCATAATTCAAAACTAGTCATGTACCACAATATTCATTGCAGCTCTATTTACAATAGCCAGGACATGGAAGCAACCTAAGTGTCCAGTGACAGATGAATGGATAAAGATGTGGCACATATATACAATGGAATATTACTCAGCCATAAAAAGAAACAAAATTGAGTTATTTGTAGTGATGTGGATAGATCTAGAGACTGTCATACAGAGTGAAGTAAGTCAGAAACAGAAAAACAAATACTGTATGCTAGCACATTATATGGAATTAAAAAAAAAAGTTCATGAAGAACCTAGGGGCAAGATAGGAATAAAGATGCAGACCTACTAGAGAATGGACTTGAAGACATGGGGAGGGGAAAGGGTAAGCTGGGACAAAGTGAGAGAGTGGCATGGACATATATACAATACCACATGTAAAGGATAGCTAGTGGGAAACAGCCCCATGGCACAAGGAGATCAGCTCGGTGCTTTGTGATCACCTAGAGGCGTGGAATAGGGAGA
The DNA here is from genome assembly GCF_963455315.2 of Globicephala melas. NCBI lineage: Eukaryota > Metazoa > Chordata > Mammalia > Artiodactyla > Delphinidae > Globicephala > Globicephala melas. Next base: position 83,871,701 of record NC_083329.1, on the reverse strand, counting down.
GTGGGAAAGAGGGACATGGAAGAGGGAAAAGATATGGGGATGTATGTATAGCTGATTCACTTTGTAATAAAGCAGAAACTAACACACCATTATAAACAAGTGTACTCCAATAAAGATGTTAAAACAAAAAAGACTAACATATTGTATGCAAAGTTCTACATTTCTCATATGCATGAATTTATTTAAGGATTATACATATCTGACTGGGCTTCTCATCCTCACCATCCCTCAGATGATATATGACCACCTTTGTCTTCAGTGAGAATCCTGTCAGGTCAGCTTAGCCAGAGCCTCCCTTAATTATCCCTGCTGTTGCCTCTTAGGAACTTTCCATCCAGTGTCACCTGCCTCCCCTCCTCCTTGCCTATAAGTTCCCACTTGCCCATGCTGTGTTCAGAGTTGAACCCAATTTCTCTCCTGCCGTGTAAAATCCTATGGCTGTGGTCTGTATCCCTATCTTATGGCTGTGGTCTTTATCCCTATCTTAATGGTCCTGAATAAAGTCTGATTACTATGTTTAACAAGTATCAGTGACTGTTTTTTTTCTTTAACAGCACACACATACACATGCTTGAGTACACCCCTCAACTCAACAAACGGCCCAGATTTTCTCTTGGCTCTTAATTCTCTTCGTGTTCAGGGTGACTCAGAAAAATCTCCTTGATGGATCCCAAGACCCCAGGTAGAACCGCAGATTTTTATCCTCAAAGTTAAGAATGACTGTCACAACCACACCATGACCTCTGTGACCCTCCAAAATATGCCCTGCACATCGGCCACCAGGAAGCAGAGTATGTTAAGTCTACAAATTCCTGGCCTCATGCTTCTATATTTAGAAATCATGCCTGCTTGCTTGTATGTCTCTATGAAAGAGTGAGAAGTCTGTTTTTCAGAATACATCCAGAGGCTTTACAAATCATCAAAAACAAAAAGGCAACCCAATTGTTTGAATAGAAAAGGACTTGAACAGACCCTTCTCTAGAAGAGAAATGCAAATGGTCAATAAGCACATAAAAAGATGTGTACCAAGAAGAAAGGAAACCCACAAGATGGAACTGTGTCAGAAGAAAGCAGGAGTCCATGGAAAGAGCTCTCAGTAGGCAAAGCAGGAGTGAATTGAACAACCAAATACTGTTCTGCTGATTTATAACCAAAAGCTTAAAATAAAAATCTGGGTGGAGTGTCCACAATGGTAAAACATAAATGATTAAACAGTTTGTGTGTGTGTGTGTGTTTATGAGTTATGTTTAATATAAATCTCCTATGTGGAAGAATTCCAAACAGTTGATGTTTGTACTCAGTCACTTACTAAGAAGATAGGGCTAACTTCCATCTCCTGATGTGTGGGTCCTGCATAGTGACTTCATCCTAAAGAAAACATACAGTACAGACTTGGGGAAAAAGTAATGTCACAGTGAGGAAAATCTAACAAACATTACCTGAGCCAGGACGGCCAAGTTAACATGAACAGTGACAAGCTGCCTTGAAGTACGTTCCCATGATAAAAAGTCATGCAATATACTTCCTCAAAATGCAAAACCCCATTCTAAACACAAGAAAAACACGAAGTTATTTACTAAGTGATACAATCTACAAAATACCTGACTAGTCCTCCTGAACACTGCCTAGGTCACTGAGAGAAGGATACTGTTAGAAAATGTCAAAGCTGAAAAGATCCTAAAGTGACATGATGACTCAATGCTATATGATACCCTGGATGGGATCCGATGACATAAAAAGTAGAATTAAGGGAACCAGAATAAAGTATGCATTTTAGTTCATAGTAAGGTATCCATATTTGTTCATTGACTGTGACAATTCTGTAGAAAATTAGGATGAGAGGTGAAATTGAAAATCAAATTAGAGCAAGCTATTACATCGCCCTGTAAATCTAGAATAAAAAGATGATTTCCTAATAACACACAAAACGAACCCTAAAATACGGAAAATATAAGCACATCAATGAACCATCCTATGACCCTTTCTCCAGGCTAATTCTTCTCTCATTGTTCTGGGGTTTCCCTCTCCTGGGACATAGACGAAACAGGCACAGAGCTGTTTAGAAGCTCCCCTAAGATCTGACCCCACCCAGGGTCTTCATCTCCCCAAGACACGCCCACACAATTGGTCCTGATGTGTTAGGACTTTTTTGATTACAAGGGACTAGAAATACTTACTCATGCCAAGTAAATTAATTTTATTATAAATGATAGAAATAAATTAATACTTACAAGAGACAAGCTGAATAGTGGGGTTGGAGGTGTCAGGCTCAAGGGCTCATGTTCTCTTGGTGACCTGGTCCCTCTCCAACCGTCCATCCTGCTGAGTGCCTGAGCCATACATGCACAGGCAGTCTCCCTCACTGCATCCAGAGCCTCCAGCAACTCCAGGCAGGCACCTGCTCCACGTCTGTTCTACCTGGAAGCGTTTTGCCTTCCCTAGGACTCCATGAAAATTCATGATTTGGAATGCGTTTGGCCTGGCTTGGATCACATTCTCATACTTGAACACATCACAGCAAGCAGAGGACAGAAAATGGGATTGGCTAGACTTGGATCATCCACCCATCTTCCAGGTGGGTGGAATGTGGGGTCAGCCCTCTGAAACTGTTTGGACTGGAGGCAGGTGAGCTGTAGTTCCCACAGGAAAGCTGATGTGTTGCACTTGGACATGAGGACAGATTCTGCCTCAGTGAAAACAGCAGATTCCATATCAGTGATGGCCTGATGCACAGCACAGAATCTGAAGCACAAGGTAGGAAAGTATTCACGTAGGGTCAGGGCTGCAGCCACCCACCTGAGGCTCTTACTATCCTCCCACGAGAGCAAGAAGTTCTTTCATTTGCTGAAAAGCAAGGTTGAGGACGGTGGTAAACTCAAGGATCCTGCCATGGCTGTCGGGTCCTTGCATCTCAGACACTGGCCCAGAATAGCACATGTGCTCTAGGAAGACACACGGACCTCATTCTTTTTTTTTTCTTTTAGACCTCATTCTTATTCCTGGGAGGTGGTCACTCAGGATTCATGCCTGCTCCCTGGCCATATTACTCACTGTCCTCGAAGAACAACGTTGCTCATTTTCCAGTCTCTTCTCTCTCCTGTACAAACAGCAGAGACCAAAGGCTAGGGAGGTAAGGAAACTCTTGCTCATTGAAGAACTGGGAGGCTCAAGGATTATTCAATACCACAGAATTCATAGTCGACAGACTTTTCAAAGTCCACCTGGGTGTGCTTGGGTCTCCAATGCCACACAGCCCCTGGGAAACCACAAGGTGGGAGGCCCAGTTGCCCCCATATCTTTGATGCTTAATAAGTATAAATGTCAAAAGTTTATAACAACTAGAAGACCAAAGGATTGCAGGGCCATGATCTGCCACATGGCTGTTGTTGCAGGACCACACTCAACATTTTGAGGTTCATTACCTGTCTTGGCAGGCTAAGAGGCTCTGAGGGAGGAGACACTTTTCTCAACCACAGGGATGTTGGTAATGGAAACATCCCTAGGGGCTGTATATGCAGCTTAGGTGTAATTGGTCATGAGGGCTTGACAGGGCTTAGGCTGCCTGAACTGGAGAAACAATGGGTGCTTAGCTTGATGGTCAGAGGTCAAGGGTTATCCTGTCTGAGATTTCATTTTCTTTTGATGCCTGCTCAGATGGGACAAAGGATCTATCAAGTCCCAGGAGAGCCCAGCAGCCCTTAAGAAGGCAGCACCTGAGGGCCAGCTGGTCACTGCGCACAGTCCTATATAAATCCACACATGTCTTCTGAGTGCCCTCGTGTCAGAACTGTGCTGGAACCTGGGACTGCCCAGGCAGAGTGGGGCAAGCACCACAATTTTCAGGTGGGAGGAAGGGCAGAGGGAAACACTGTGTGACTTCAGATGCCCTCCACAACCCTTGATTGAGGTTGAGTTGTATTTGAAACAGTCAGAGACAAGGACACACATTTCATTCTTCTCTTAGAGCCCAGGACAGGGAGGGGATGGTGGGGCAGAAAAACAATGATACAACTCACCTACCTGACTCAGGTGTGACCCTGGGAGAATCCTGTCCATCCTGGAGGCCTCAGGGAGATGGAGAAGGGAGAAGGAGAATGAGGACAGGTTACACTTAAACCTAACTGTAACCCTAATCCTAACCTATAACCCTCATTTCCTAACCTATAACCCTACACCTAACAATCTTAACCTGGGAATCCAGACCTTCCATCCCAACACCCCAGCTCTAATCCCTGACCCTGACCCTTAAACCATCACCCTGACTCCCCAATGCTGAACCATAACCCTGATTATAACCCTAAACCCTGACAATGGCTCTAACCACAGACTGAAACCCTAGCAAAGTGGATACCAAGTGAAGACTCTATAATCCCTCAAATTAAACAAGGAAATAAGTCTTCAAGACTTTGCATTTAGCAGTCAATTCTTAAATCTGACACCAAAGAACAAGCATTAAAGAAAAAGTTGATACACAGTATTTCCTCAAAGTTAAAAACTTTATCACATCAAAAATGCTATCTGGAAAGTGAAAAGACAGCCCACAGAACGGAAGAAAGTATTTTCACACTATACATCTAATAAGAGTCTGTTATCCAGAACATATCAGGAAACTCATCAACAAAACCATAAAGAACTCAATTTTTTTCCTTTATTTTATTTTTATTGGCTGGGTCATGCAGCATGCAGAATCCAAGTTCCCTGACCAGGGATCAAACATGAGCCCCCTGCAGTGGAAGTGTGGAGTACTAACAACTGGACCATCAGAGAATTCCAAGAACTCAATTTTTTAAATGCACAAAGGACATGACCAGACTCTTCTCCAGGCAAGACATAAAAATGGTCAACAAGGACATGAAAAGAGGTAAAACATCAGTAGTGCTGATGGAAATGCAGACTAGTACCAAAATGCAATACCCTTTCAAACACACTAGAATTCTTATAGTCAAGAAAAATTAGGAGAGACCTTCAAGATGGTGGGGGAGTAAGATGTGGATATCACCTTCCTCTCCACATACATCAGAAATACATCTACATGTGGAACAATTCCTACAGAACACCTACTGAACGCTGGCAGAAGATCTCAGACTTCTCAAAAGATATATATATTTTTTCCTTTTTCTCTTTTTGTGAGTATGTGTACGCTTCTTTGTGTGATTTTGTTTGTACAGCTTTGCTTTTACCATTTGTCCTAGGGTTCTGTCTGACCATTTTTCGTTTTTCTTTTCTTTTTCTTAGTATAATTGTTAGTGCTTGCTATCATTGGTGGATTTGTTTTTTGGATTGGTTGCTCTCTTCTTTCTTTCTTTCTTTTCTATTTATTACTTAATTTTTTAAATTTTTAATAATTTTTTCATCTTTTATTTGAATAACTGAATTTTACTTTATTTTTTCTTTCTTTTTTCTCTCCCTTTTAATCTGAGCCATGCGGCTGACAGGGTGTGGATGCTCTGGCCGCTTGTCAGGCCTGAGCATGTGAGGTGGGAGAGAAAAGATCAGGATATTGGTCCACCAGAGACCTCCCAGCTCCATGTAATATCAAATGGTGAAAGCTCTCCCAGAGATCTCCACTTCAATGGTAAGACCCAGCTCCACTCAATGAGCAGCAAGCGACAGTGCTGGACACCATATGCCAAACAACTAGCAAGACAGGAACACAACCCCACCCATTATAAGAGAGGTTGCCTAAAATCATAATATGGTCACACACCCCAAAACACACCACAAGACGTGATCCTGCCCAACAGAAAACAGGATCAAGACTCATCCACCAGAACACAGGCACCAGCCCCCTCCACCAGGAAGCCTAAAAAACCCACTGAACCAAACTTAGCCACTGCAGGCAGACACCAAAAACAACAGGAAGTACAAACCTGCAGCCTGCCAAAAGGAGAGCACAAACACAGTAAGTTAAGCAAAATGAGAAGACAGAGAAACACACAATAGATGAACGAGCAACATAAAACCCCACAATACCAAACAAATGAAGTGAAAATAGCCAGCCTACCTGAAAAAAATTGATAGTAAAGATGATCCAAAATCTTGTAAATAGAGTGGAGAAAATACAAGAAAAGTTTAACAAGGACCTAGAAGAACTAAAGAGCAAACAAACAATGATGAACAACAAAATAAATGAAATTAAAAATTTTCTAGAGGAATCAATAGTAGAATAACTGAGGCAGAAGAACAGATAAGTGACGTGGAAGATAAAATAGTGGAAATAACTACCATAGAGCAGAATAAAGAAAAAAGAATGAAAAGAATTGAGGACAGTCTCAGATACCTCTGGGACAACATTAAACGCGCCAACATTCGAATTATAGGGTTCCCAGAAGAAGAAGAGAAAACAAAGGGATTGAGAATATATTTAAGGGATTGTAGTGAAAACTTCACTAATATGGGAAAGAAAATTGTTTATCAAGTCCAGGAAGGGCAGAGAGTCCCATACAGGATAAATCCAAGGAGAAACATGCCAAAACACATATCAGTCAAACTATCAAAAATTAAATGCAGAGAAAAAGTATTAAAAGAAGCAAGGGAAAAACAACAAATAACATAAAAGGGAATCACAATAAGGTTAACATCTGATCGTTCAGCAGAAACTCTGCAAACCAGAAGGGAGTGGCAGGACATATTGAAAGTGATAAAAGGGAAAAACCTACAACAAAGATTACTCTACACAGAAAGGATCTAATTCAGATTTGATGGAGAAATTAAAACCTTTACAGACAAGAAAAAGTTAAGAGAATTCAGCACCACCAAACCAGCTTTACAGCAAATGCTAAAGGAACTTCTCTAGGCAGGAAAAACAAGAGAAGGAAAAGATATACAATAACAAACCCAAAACAATTAAGAAATGGTAATAGGAACATACATATCGATAACTCCCTTAAATGTATGGATTAAATGCTCCAACCAAAAGACATAGACTGGCTGAATGGATAAAAAAACAAGATCCATATATATGCTATCTACAAGAGACCCACTTCAGACCTAGGAACACATAAGGACTGAACGTGAGGGGATGGAGAAAGATATTCCATGCAAATGGAAATCAAAAGAAAACTGGAGTAGCAATTCTCATATCAGACAAAATAGACGTTAAAACAAAGACTATGATAAGAGACAAAGAAGGACACTAAATAATGATTAAGGGATCAATCCAAGAAGAAGATATAACAATTGTAAATATTTATGAACCCAATATAGGAGCACCTCAATACATAAGGCAAATGCTAATAGCCATAAAAGGGGAACTCAACAGTAACACAATGGGAGTAGGGGACATTAACACCCCATTTTCACCAATGGACAGATCATGCAAAACTAAAATAAATAACGAAACACAAGCTTTAAATGGTACATTATACAAGACGGACTTAATTGATATTTATAAGATATTCCATCCTCAAACAACAGAATGTAATTTCTTCTCAAGTGCTCATGGAATATTCTCCAGGATAGATCATATCCTGGGTCACAAGTCAAGCCTTGGTAAATTTAAGAAAAGTGAAATCATATCAAGTATACTTTCCAGCAACAAAGCTATGAAACTAGATATCAATTACAGGACAAAATCTTTAAAATATACAAACCCATGGAGGCTAAACAATACAGTACTAAATATCCAAGAGATCACTGAAGATATCAAAGAGGAAATGAAAAAAATACCTAGAAACAAGTGATGATGAAAACACAACGACCCAAAACCTATGGGATACAACAAAAGCAGTTCTAAGAGGGAAGTTTATAGCAATACAATCCTACATAAAGAAACAAGAAAATCCTCAAATAAACAACCTAAACTTACACCGAAAGCAATTAGAAAATGATGAACAAAAAAACCCCCAAAGTTAGCAGAAGGAAACAAATCATAAAGATGAGATCAGAAATACATGAAAAAGAAATGAAGGAAACAATAGCAAAGATCAATAAAACTAAAAGCTGATTCTTTGTGAAATAAACAAAATTGATAAACCATTAGCCACACTCATCAAGAAAAAAAGGGAGAGGACTCAAATCAATAGAATTAGAAATGAAAAAGGAGAAGTAAAAACTGACACTGCAGAAATACAAAGGATAAGGAGGGATTACTACAAGAAACTCTATGCCAATAAAATGGACAACCTGGAAGAAATGGACAAATTCTTAGAAAAGCAAAACCTTCCAAGACTGAACCAGGAAGAAATAGAAACCAACCAATCACAAGCACAGAAATTGAGACTGTGATTAAAAATCTTCCAGCAAACAAAAGCCCAGGTCCAGATGGCTTCACAGGCGAATTCTATCAAACATTTAGAGAAGAACTAAAGATATCCTTCTCAAACTCCTCCAAAATATTGCAGATGGATGAACACTCCCACACACATTCTACGAGGCCACCATCACCCTGATACCAAACGAGACAAAGATGTCACAAACAAAGAAAACTACAGGCCAATATCACCGATGAACATAGATGCAAAAATCCTCACCAAAATACTAGCAAACAGAATCCAACAGTACATTAAAAGAATCATGCACCATGACCAAGCGGGATTTATCCAAGGAATACAAGGAATTTTCAATATACACAAATGAATCAATGTGATAAACCATATTAAAAAACTGAACTAGAAAAACCATACGATCATCTCAATAGATACAGAAAAAGCTTTTAACAAAATTCAAAACCCATTTATGATAAAAACCCTCCAGAAAGTAGGCACAGAGGGAACTTACTTCAACATAATAAAGGCCATATATGACAAACCAAAGCCAACATCTTTCTCAATGGTGAAAAACTGAAACCATTTCCTCTAAGATCAGAAACAAGACAAGGTTGTCCATTCTCATCACTATTATTCAACATAGTTTTGGAAGTTTCAGCCACAGCAATCAGAGAAGAAAAAGCAATAAAAGGAATCAAAATTGGAAAAGAAGAAGTAAAACTGTCATTGTTTGCAAATGACATGATACTATACAAAGAGAATCCTAAAGATGCTAAAAAAAAACTATTAGAGCTAATCAATGAATTTGGTAAAGTAGCAGGAGACAAAATTAGTGCACAAAAATCTCTTCCATTCCAATACACTAATGATGAAAAATCTGAAAGAGAAACTAAGGAAACATTCTCATTTACCAATGCAGCAAAAATAATAAAATACCTAGGAATAAACCTACCTAAGGAGACAGAAGACACGTATGCAGAAAATTATGACACTGAGAAAGAAATTAAAGATGATACAAACAAATAGAGAGATATACCATGTTTTTGAATTGGAAGAATCAACATTGTGAAAATGACTCTACTACTCAAAGCAATCTACAAACTCAAAGCAATCTCCAGACTGCAATACCTGTCAAACTACCAATGGCATTTTCCACAGAACTAGAACAAAAAATTTCACTATTTGTACGGAAACACAGAAAACCCCGAATAGCCAAAGCAATCTTGAGAAAGATAACCAGAGCTGGAAGAATCAGGCTCCCAGCCTTCACACTCTACTACAAACCTACAGTAATCAAGACGGTATGGTACTGGCACAAAAACAGAAATATAGATCAATGGAACAGGATAGAAAGCCCAGAGATAAACCCACGCACCTATGGTCATCTTATTTTTGATAAAGGAGGCGAGAGTGTACAATGGAGAAAAGAGAGTCCCTTCAATAAGTTGTGCTCGGAAAACTTGACAGCTACATGTAAAAGAATGAAATTAGGACACTCCCTATCACCGTACACAAAAATAAACTCAAAATGGATTAAAGGCCTAAATGTAAGGCCAGACACTATAAAACTCTTAGTGGAAAACAGACAAAGACCACTCTGACATAAATCACAGCAAGATCCTTTGTGACCCACCTCCTAGAGAAATGGAAATGAAAACAAAAATAAACAAATGATACCCGATGAAACTTAAAAGCTTTTTCAGAGCAAAGGAAACCATAAACAAGAGGAAAAGACAACACTCAGAATGGGAGAAAATATTTGCCAATGAAGAAACTGACAAAGGATTAATCTCGAAAAATTACAAGCATCTCATGCAGCTCAGTATCAGAAAACAAACTACCCAATCCAAAAATGAGCAGAAGACCTAAATAGACTTTTCTCCAAAGAAGATATACAGATTGCCAACAAACACTTGAAAAGATACTCAACATCCCTAATCATTAGAGAAATGCAAATCAAAACTACAATGAAGTATCACCTCACACCAGTCAGAATGGCCATCATTAAGAAATCTACAAACAATAAATGCTGGAGAGGGTGTGGAGGAAAGGGAAACCTCTTGCAGTGTTGGTGGGAATGTAAATTGATACAGCAACTATGGAGAACAGTAAGGCAGTTCCTTAAAAAACTAAAAATAGAACTACCATACGACCCAGCCATCCCACTACTGGCCATACACCCTGAGAAAACCGTAATTCAAAAATAGTCATGTACCACAGTGTTCATTGCCGCTCTATTTACAATAACCAGGACATGGAACAAACCAAAGTGTCCATTGACAGATGAATGGATAATATTCCACACATATACAATGGAATATTATTCAGCCATAAAAAGAAACGAAATTGAGTTATTTTAATAAGGTAGATGTAACTACAGACTGTCATACAGAGTGAAGTAAGTCAGAAAGAGAAAAACAAATACCGTATGCTAACACATATATATGGAATCTAAAAAGAAAAGAAAAAGGTTCTGAAGAACCTAGGGGCAGGACAGGAATAAAGATTCAGACATAGAGAATGGACATGAGGACACTGGGAGGGGGAAGTGTAAACTGGGACGAAGTGAGAGAGTGGCATGGACTTATATATACTACCAAATGTAAAATAGATAGCTAGTGGGATGCAGCTGCATAGCACAGGGAGATCAGCTCGGTGCTTTTTGACCACCTAGAGGGGTGGGATAGGGAGAGTGGGATGGAGATGCAAGAGGGAGGGATCTGGGGATATATGTATATGTATGACTGATTCACTTTGTTATAAACCAGAAACTAACACACATTGTAAAGAAATTATACTCCAATAAATATTTTAAAAATAAATAAAATAGCTTTCTAAGTAATAGATTAAAAGAGTTTGAGTAGGCATGTATCAATGTTTACAGCAGTAATGGTATCAAAGATTTCTGAAGATGGCATTTTTGTCCTAGATTTTTATAGAGTTTCTATTCTTTAATCTTCCTTCTGGTTTGCTTCAACACTTTCTATATGATTTGAAAACTTGTTTGCCAGTATTTTTGTTATTAAAAATCTTTAGTAACATTAAAAAAAGAAAAATTCAAAATACCGAATATTGGCAACAATGTAGAGCAAATGGAATTTTTAAACATTGCTTGTGGAAATGGAAAGTGGTCTAGCCTATGTGGACAATACTTTGACATTTCCTCAAAAATATAAATGTACAGTACAATTTGGTTCAGCAACTCCAATCCTGGTGTTAGACCCTCAAGGATTGAAAACAGGTGTTCAAACAAAAACTTGTACACGAATATTCACAGCAGCACTGTTCACAATAGCCACAAGGTCAAAATAGTTAAAAGGCCCATCAACAGGTGTGTATATAAACAAAATGCAGCACATACATGAACTGCCATATTAGTCTGCCATGTACACCAATAAAGTAAAATGTGCAGCCACTGTTGAAAACAGTATGACAGCTCCCAATATGTTAAACACAGAGATAACATATGATCTGTCAAATTCTACTTCAGGGTATTAACTCAAAACATTTGAAAGCAGGAACTGGAACAGATATTTGTACACGCATATTCATACCAGTATCATCAACAATAACAAAGGCTGGAAAACCCCCAAGTGTCCACAGACAGATACATGGATAAACAGAATGTGGTACATACACAAGAAGATATTATTTAGCCTTGGTAACTAAGGGCATTCTGACACATGCTACAATGTGGTTGAACCTTGAATTTACTATACTAAGTGAAATAATTTGGTCAGAGAAGAACAAATTTAATGAGTCCACTTACATATCGTATCCAAGTGTGTCAAATGCATAGACAGAAAGAATGTGGTTGTGAGGAGCTGTGGGGACTCAGTGGTTAATGGATACAGTTTCACTTGGGAAAATGAAAAAATCCGGGAGAGGGATAGGGAGGATATTTTGATAACAGTGCAGGTGTAGTTAAAGCCACGGTTTGACTGGTAAGTGTTACATTATGTGTTTTTAAAAACAATGAAAAAACTGAAGGATTAATTCATGCTACAACATTGATGAACACTGACAATGTCCTAAGTGAAAGAAGCCACACAGGAAATGCCACCGAGATCACACGCTTATCTTGTGCTTTAAATCCATCAAGATTTTGAATATGAGGGAGAGTCTCAGTCAGAGTTCCAGAAAAAAGAAAGAGAGAAAGAAAGAAAGAAAGAAAGAAAGAAAGAAAGAAAGAAAGAAAGAAAGAAAGAAAGAAAGAAAGAAAGAAAGAAAGAAAGAAAGAAAGAAAGAAAAAGAAGGACAACTAAGAATGAAAAAAGACACTTCCATAGAGTTGGGGCAGCTGGTGAAAGTTGAAGTGGACATATAGATTGGATTATTATTAAAAAAATGTAGCGATCCTCATTTGGGTATTATGTGCTGGTTCCCTGGGAGAGTGTCCTTGTTTGGGGTAAAACACACTGGAGTATTTTGTGTGAAGGGGCATATGTGAGTACTTTGAGTACCGCTATTGAAAATTTCCTGTACGTTTGAAATGACTGGAAAATAAATTACTTCTCAAAACAACCATGTCAACACAAGAACAGAAAAGTCGAGAAGACATCAAACTTGGTTACAGAGGCCAAGCCTTACCCAGAACCTGCTCACCCAAAGTGATGATGCAAGTCACTCTTGTAGGGTTTCACCTGTTTTTAAGGGAAACTGTGGGAAGATTCTATTAGGAGCCATGTCTTTGGTGTTATGGATGACCTGGATGTGGTAGAAATAGCGGGATTTCTAGTTCCTGTTTTCCACATCAAAGCACCAAAAAGCTCTTAGAACTAATAAATTAATTCAGTAAAGCTGTAGGATACAAAATCAACACACAAACTTCAGTCGTGTTCCTATACACAAATGAACCATCAGAGAGAGAAGTTAAGAAGACAATCCCATTTACAATAATATCAAAAGAACAAAACACCTAGGAATAAATGTATCCAAAGATGTTAAATATCTGCACACTGAAATCGTTGAGACATTGATGAGGAAATTGAAGACTCGGATAAATGGAAAGAGATTCTGTGCTTATGGATGCAAAGAAGTGGTAGTGACGAAATGTTCATTCTACCCAAAAACAGTACATGCATTCAATGCAATTACAACTAAAATTCCAATGGCATTTTTTCTTTTACATCTTTATTGGAGTATAATTGCTTTACAATGTTGTGTTAGTTTCTGCTTTATAACAAAGTGAATCAGTTGTACATATACATATGTTCTCGTATCTCTTCCCTCTTGCGTCTCCCACCCTCCCACCCTCAATATCCCAACCCTCCAGGCCATCACAAAGCACCAAGCTCATCTCCCTGTGCTATGTGGCTGCTTCCCACTAGCTATCTACATTACGTTTGGTAGTGTATATATGTCCATGCCTCTCTCTCGCTTTGTCACAGCTCACCCTTCCCCCTCCCCATATCCTCAAGTCCATTCTCTAGTAGGTCTGTGTCTATTCCTGTCTTATCCCTAGGTTCTTCATGACATTTTTTTTCTTAGATTCCATATATTTGCGTTAGCATACGGTATTTGTCTTTCTCTTTCTGACGTACTTCACTCTGTATGACAGACTCTAGGTCCATCCATCTCATTACAAATAGCTAAATTTCGTTTCTTTTTATGGCTGAGTAATATTCCATTGTATATATGTGCCACATCTTCTTTATCCATTCGTCTGATGATGGACACTTAGGTTGTTTGCATCTCCAGGTTATTGTAAATAGAGCTGCAATGAACATTTTGGTACATGACTCTTTTGAATTATGATTTTCTCAGGGTATATGCCCAGTAGTGGGATTGCTGGGTCATATGGTAGTTCCATTTGTAGTTTTTTAAGGAACCTCCATACTGTACTCCTTAGTGGCTGTACCAATTCACATTCCCACCAGCAGTGCAAGAGTATTTCCTTTTCTCCACACCCTCTCCAGCATTTATTGTTTCTAGATTTTTTGATGAAGGCCATACTGACTGGTGTGAGATGATATCTCATTGTAGTTTTGATTTGCATTTCTCTAATGATTAATGATGTTGAGCATTCTTTCATGTGTTTGTTGGCAGTCTGTATATCTTCTTTGGAGAAATGTCAGTTTAAGTCTTCTGCCCATTTTTGGATTGGGTTGTTTGTTTCTTTGTTATTTCTTTGTTTGTTTGTTTCTCTTTCTCTGCATGAGCTGCTTATAAATTTTGGAGATTAATCCTTTGTCAGTTCCTTCATTGGCAAATACTTTCTCCCATTCTGAGCGTTGTCTTTTGGTCTTGTTTATGGTTTCCATTGCTGTGCAAAAGCTTTGAAGTTTCACTAGGTCCCATTTGTTTATTTTTGTTTTTATTTCCATTTCTCTAGGAGGTGGGTCAAAAAGGATCCTGCTGTGATTTATGTCATAGAGTGTTCTGCCTACATTTTCCTCTAAGAGTTTGATAGTTTCTGGACTTACATTTAGGTCTTTAATAAATTTTGAGCTTATTTTTGTGTATGGTGTTAGGGAGTGATCTAATCTCATACTTTTACATGTACCTGTCCAGTTTTCTCAGCACCACTTATTGAAGAGGCTGTCCTTTCTCCACTGTACATTCCTGCCTCCTTTATCAAAGATAAGGTGACCATATGTGCCTGGGTTTATCTCTGGGCTTTCTATTATGTTCCATTGAGCTATCTTTCTGTTTTTGTGCCAGTACCATACTGTCTTGATTACTGTAGCTTTGTAGTATAGTCTGAAGTCAGGGACCCTGATTCATCCAGCTCCGTTTATTGTTCTCAAGATTGCTTTGGCTATTCGGGGTCTTTTGTGTTTCCATACAAATTGTGAAATTTTTTGTTCTAGTTCTGTGAAAAATGCCAGTGGTAGTTTGATAGGGATTGCATTGAATATGTAGATTGCTTTGGGTAGTAGAGTCATTTTCACAATGTTGATTCTTCTAATCCAAGAACATGGTATATCTCACCATCTACTTGTATCATCTTTAATTTCTTTCATCAGTGTCTTATAGTTTTCTGCATACAGGTCTTTTGTCTCCTTAGGTAGGTTTATTCCTAGATATTTTATTCTTTTTGTTGCAATGGTAAATGAGAGTGTTTTCTTTATTTCACTTTCAGATTTTTCATCATTAGTGTATAGGAATGCCAGAGATTTCTGTGCATTAATTTTGTATCCTGCAACTTTACCAAATTCAATTGATTAGCTCTAGTAGTTTTTTTTGGTAGCATTTTTAGGATTCTCTATGTACAGTGTCATGTCATCTGAAAACAGTGACAGCTTTATTTCTTCTTTTCCGAATTGGATTCCTTTTATTTCCTTTTCTTCTCTGATTGCTGTGGCTAAAACTTCCAAAACTATGTTGAATAAAAGTAGTGAGGTTGGGCAACCTTGTCTTATTTCTGAACTTAGTGGAAATGCTTTCACTTTTCACCATTGAGGACGATGTTGGCTGTGGTTTTTCATATATGGCCTTTATTATGTTGAGAAAAGTTCGCTCTATGCCTACTTTCTGCAGGGTTTTTATCATAAATCGGTGTTGAATTTCATCAAAAGCTTTCCCTACATCTATTGAGATGATCATGTTTTTTCTCATTCAATTTGTTAATATGGTTTATCACATTGATTGATTTGCGTATATTGAAGAATCCTTGCATTCCTGGAATAAATCCCACTTGATCATGGTGTATGATCCTTTTAATGTGCTGTTGGACTCTGTTTGCTAGTATTTTGTTGAGATTTTTGCATCTATGTTCATCAGTGATATTGGCCTGTAGTTTTCTTTCTTTGTGACATCCTTTTCTTGTTTTGATATCAAGGTGATGGTGGCCTTGTAGAATGAGTTTAGGAGTGTTCCTCCCTCTGCTATATCTTGGAAGAGTTTGAGAACGACAGGTGTTAGCTCTTCTCTAAAGGTTTGACAGAATTTGCCTGTGAAGCCATCTGGTCCTCGGCTTTTATTTGTTGGAAGATTTTTAATCACAATTTCAATTTCAGTGCTTGTGATTGGTCTATTCATATTTTCTATTTCTTCCTGATTCAGTAGTGGCAGGTTGTGCATTTCTAAGAATTTGTCCATTTCTTCCAGTTTGTGCATTTTATTGGCATAGAGGTGCTTGTAGTAATCTCTCATGATCTTTTGTATTTCTGTAGTGTCAGTTGTTACTTTTCCTTTTTCATTTCTAGTTCTATTGATTTGAGTCTTCTCCCTTTTGTTCTTGATGGGTCTGGCGAATGGTTTATCAACTTTGTTTATCTTCTCAAAGAAACAGCTTTTAGTTTTATTTATCTTTGCTATCATTTCCTTCATTTCTTTTTCATTTATTTCTGATCTGATTTTTATGATTTCTTTCATTCTGCTAACTTCGGCGTATTTTTGTTCTTCTTTCTCTAATTGCTTTATGTGCACGGTTAGGTTGTTTATTCGAGATGCTTCCTGTTCCTTAAGGTAGGATTGTATTGCTATAAACTTCCCTCTTAGAACTTTTTTTTTTTAAACATCTTTATTGGGGTATAATTTCTTTACAATGGTATGTTAGTTTCTGCTTTATAACAAAGTGAATCAGTTATACATATACGTATGTTCCCATGTCTATTCCCTCTTGCATCTCCTTCCCTCCCACCCTCCATATCCCACCCCTCCAGGCGGTCACAAAGCACTGATCTGGTCTCCCTGTGCTATGCGGCTGCTTCCCACTAGCTATCTACCTTATGTTTGGTAGTGTATATATGTCCATGCCTCTCTCTCGCTTTGTCACAGCTCACCTTCCCCCTCCCCATATCCTCAAGTCTGTTCTCTAGTAGGTCTGTGTCTTTATTCCTGTCTTACTCCTAGGTTCTTCATGACATTTTTTCCCTTAAATTCCATAATATATGTGTTAGCATACGGTATTTGTCTTTCTCTTTCTGACGTACTTCACTCTGTATGACAGACTCTAGGTCTATCAACCTCATTACAAATAGCTCAATTTTGTTTCTTTTTATGGATAAGTAATATTCCATTGTATATATATGCCACATCTTCTTTATCCATTCATCCGATGATGGGCACGTAGGTTGTTTCCATCTCCAGGCTATTGTAAATAGAGCTGCAATGAACATTTTGGTGCATGACTCTTTTTGAATTATGGTTTTCTCAGGGTATATGCCCAGTAGTGGGATTCCTAGGTCATATGGTAGTTCTACTTGTACTTTTTAAAATAACCTCCATACTTTTCTCCATAGTGGCTGTACCAATTCACATTTCCACCAGCAGTGCAAGAATGTTCCCTTTTCTCCACACCCTCTCCAGCATTTATTGTTTCTAGATTTTATGGTGATGGCCATTCTGACTGGTGTGAGATGATATCTCATTGTAGTTTTAATTTCTCTAATGATTAATGATGTTGAGCATTCTTTCATGTGTTTGTTGGCAGTCTGTATATCTTCTTTGGAGAAATGTCAGTTTAGGTCTTCTGCCCATTTTTGGATTGGGTTGTTTGTTTTTTTGCTATTGAGCTGCATGAGCTGCTTGTAAATTTTAGAAATTAATCCTTTGTCATTTGCTTCATTTGCAAATATTTTCTCCCATTCTGAGCGTTGTCTTTTGGTCTTGTTTATGGTTTCCATTGCTCTGCAAAAGCTTTTAAGTTTCATTGGGTCCATTTGTTTATTTTTGTTTTTATTTCCATTTCTCTAGGAGGTGGGTCAAAAAGGATCTTGCTGTGATTTATGTCACAGAGTGTTCTGCCTGTTTTCTTCTAAGAGTTTGATAGTTTCTGGACTTACATTTAGGTCTTTAATCCATTTTGAGCTTATTTTTGTGTATGGTGTTAGGGAGTGATCTAATCTCATACTTCTACATGTACCTGTCCAATTTTCCCAGCACCACTTATTGAAGAGGCTGTCCTTTCTCCACTGTACATTCCTGCCTCCTCCATATGTGTCTGGGTTTATCTCTGGGCTTTCTATTATGTTCCATTGATCTATCTTTCTGTTTTTGTGCCAGTACCATACTGTCTTGATTACTGTAGCTTTGTAGTATAGTCTGAAGTCAGGGACCCTGATTCATCCAGCTCCGTTTATTGTTCTCAAGATTGCTTTGGCTATTCGGGGTCTTTTGTGTTTCCATACAAATTGTGAAATTTTTTGTTCTAGTTCTGTGAAAAATGCCAGTGGTAGTTTGATAGGGATTGCATTGAATCTGTAGAGTGCTTTGGGTAGTAGAGTCATTTTCACAATGTTGATGCTTCCAATCCAAGAACATGGTATATCTCTCCATCTATTTGTATCATCTTTAATTTCTTTCATCAGTGTCTTATAATTTTCTGCATACAGGTCTTTTGTCTCCTTAGGTAGGTTTATTCCTAGATATTTTATTCTTTTTGTTGCAGTGGTAAATGGGAGTGTTTTCTTGATTTCACTTTCAGATTTTTCATCATTAGTGTATAGGAATGCCAGAGATTTCTGTGCATTAATTTTGTATCCTGCAACTTTACCAAATTCAATTGATTAGCTCTAGTAGTTTTCTGGTAGCATGTTTAGGATTCTCTATGTATAGTATCATATCATCTGCAAACAGTGACAGCTTTACTTCTTCTTTTCCAAATTGGATTCCTTTTATTTCCTTTTCTTCTCTGATTGCTATGGCTAAAACTTCCAAAACTATGTTGAATAAGAGTGGTGAGAGTGGGCAACCTTGTTTTGTTTCTGATCTTAGTGGAAATGCTTTCACTTTTTCACCATTGAGGATGATGTTCGCTGTGGGTTTGTCATTTATGGCCCTTACTATGTTGAGGAAAGTTTGCTCTATGCCTACTTTCTGCAGGGTTTTTATCATAAATGGGTGTTGAATTTTGTCAAAAGCTTTCTCTGCATCTATTGAGATGATCATATGGTTTTTCTCCTTCAATTTGTTAATATGGTTTATCACGTTGATTGATTTGCATATATTGAAGAATCCTTGCATTCCTGGAACAAACCCCACTTGATCATGGTGTATGATCCTTTTAATGTGCTGTTGGATTCTATTTGCTAGTATTTTTTTCAGGATTTTTGCATTGTGCTCATCAGTGTTATTGTCCTGTATTGTCTTTCTTTGTGACATCCTTGTCTGGTTTTGGTATCAAGGTGATGGTGGCCTTGTAGAAGGAATTTGAGAGTGTTCCTCCTTCTGCTATATTTTGGAAGAGTTTGAGAAGGATAGGTGTTAGCTCTTCTCTAAATGTTTGATAGAATTCGCCTGTGAAGCCATATGGTCCTGGGCTTTTGCTTGTTGGAAGATTTTTAATCACAGTTTCAATTTCAGTGCTTGTGATTGGTCTGTTCATATTTTCTATTTCTTCCTTATTCAGTCTTGGCAGGTTGTGTATTTCTAAGAATTTGTCCATTTCTTCCAGGATGTCCAATTTATTGGCATAGAGTTGCTTGTAGTAATCTCTCATGATCTTTTGTATTTCTGCAGTGTCAGTTTTTAGTTCTCCTTTTTCATTTCTAATTCTATTGATTTGAGTCTTCTCCCTTTTTTTCTTGATGAGTCTGGCTAATGGTTTATCTATTTTGTTTATCTTCTTAAAGAACCAGCTTTTAATTTTATTGATCTTTGCTATCGTTTTCATTTCTTTTTCATTTATTTCTGATCTGATTTTTATGATTTCTTTCCTTTTGTTAAGTTTGGGGTTTTTTTTTGTTCTTCTTCTCTAATTGCTTTAGGTACGAGGTTAGGTTGTTTATTCAAGATGTTTCCTGTTTCTTAAGGTGGGCTTGTATTGCTATAAACTTCCCTCTTAGAACTGCTTTTGCTGCATCCCATAGGTGTTGGGTCATTGTATCTCCATTGTCATTTGTTTCTAGGTATTTCTTTATCTCCTCTTTTTTTTTAATCTCCTCTTTGATTTCTTCAGTGATCACTTAGTTATTAAGTAGTGTATTGTTTAGCCTCCATGTGTTTGTATTTTTTACAGATCTTTTCATGTAATTGATATCTAGTCTCAGAGCATTGTGGTCGGAAAAGATACTTGATACAATTTCACTTTTATTAATTTTACCAAGGCTTGAATTGTGACCCAAGATATGATCTATCCTGGAGATTGTTCCATGAGCACTTGAGAAAAATGTGTATTCTGTTGTTTTTGCATGGAGCGTCCTATGAATATCAATTAAGTCCATCTTGTTTAATGTATAATTTAAAGCTTGTGTTTCCTTATTTATTTTCATTTTGGATGATCTGTCCATTGGTGAAAGTGGGGTGTTAAAGTCCCCTACTATGAATCTGTTACTGTCGATTTACCCTTTTATGGCTGTTAGTATTTGCCTTATGTATCGAGGTGCTCCTATGTTGGGTTCATAAATATTTACAATTGTTATATCTTTTTCTTGGATTGATCCCTTTATCATTATGTAGTTTCCTTCTTTGTCTCTTTTAATAGTCTTTATTTTAAAGTCTATTTTGCTGATATGAGAATTGCTACTCTAGCTTTCTTTTTGTTTCCATTTGCATGGAATATCTTTTTCCATCCCCTTACTTTCAGTCTGTATGTGTCTCTAGGTCTGAGGTGGGTCTCTTGTAGACAACATATATATGGATCTTGTTTTTGTATCCATTCAGCCAATCTGTGTCTTTTGGTGGGAGCATTTAGTCCATTTACATTTAAGGTAATTATTGATATGTATGTTCCTATTCCCATTTTCTAAACTGTTTTGGGTTCGTTTTTGTAGGTCTTTCCCTTCTCTTGTGTTTCTTGCCTAGAGAAGTTCCTTTAGCATTTGTTGTAAAGCTGGTTTGGTGGTGCTGAACCCGCTCAGCTTTTGCTTGTCTGTAAACGTTTTAATTTCTCCATGAAATCTGAATGAGATCCTTGTTGGGTAGAGTAATCTTGGTTGCAGGTTTTTATCCTTCATCACTTTCAATATGTCCTGCCACTCCCTTCTGGTTTGCAGAGTTTCTGCTGAAAGATCAGCTGTTAACCTTATGGGGATTCCGTTGTGTGTTATTTGTTGTTTTTAATATGCTTTCTTTGTTTTTAATTTTTGACAGTTTGATTAATATGTGTCTTGGCGTATTTCTCCTTGGATTTATCCTGTATGGGACTCTCTGTGCTTCCTGGACTTGATTAACTATTTCCTTTCCCATATTAGGGAAGTTTTCAACTATAATCTCTTCAAATATTTTCTCAGTCCCTTTCTTTTTTCTTCTTCTTCTGGAACTCCTATAATTCGAACGTTGGTGCATTTAATGTTGTTCCAGAGGTCTCTGAGACTCTCCTCAGTTCCTTTCATTCGTTTTTCTTTATTCTCTGCAGTAGTTATTTCCACTATTTTATCTTCCAGGTCACTTATCCGTTCTTCTGCCTCAGTTATTCTGCTATTGATCCCATCTAGAGTATTTTTCATTTCATTTATTGCATTGTTCATCATTGTTTGTTTCACCTTTATTTCTTCTAGGTCCTTGTTAAATGTTTCTTGCATTTTGTCTATTCTATTTCCAAGATTTTGGGCCATCTTTACTATCATTATTCTGAATTATTTTTCAGGTAGACTGCCTATTTCCTCTTCATTTATTAGGTCTGGTGGGTTTCTATCTTGCTCCTTCATCTGTGGTGTGTTTTTCTGTCTTCTCATTTTGCTTATCTTACTGTGTTTGGGGTCTCCTTTTTGCAGGCAGCATGTTCATAGTTCCCGTTTTTTTTTTTTTGGTGTCTGTCCCCAGTGGCTAAGGTTGGTTCAGTGGGTTGCGTAGGCTTCCTCATGGAGGGGACTAGTGCCTGTATTCTGGTGGATGAGGCTGGATCTTTTCTTTCTGGTGGGCAGGTCCACATCTGGTGGTGTGTTTTGGGGTGTCTGTGGACTTATTATGATTTTAGGCAGCCTCTCTGCTAATAGGATGGGTTGTTCCTGTCTTGCTAGTTGTTTGGCACAGGGTGTCCAGCACTGTAGCTTGCTGGTCGTTGAGTAAAGCTGAGTGCCGGTGTTGAGATGGAGATCTCTGGTAGATTTTCGTCATTTGATATTATGTGGAGCTGGGAGGTCTCTTGTGAACCAGTTTCCTGAATTTGGCTCTCCCACCTCAGAGGCACAGCACTGGCTCCTGGCTGCAACACCAAGAGCCTTTCATTCACACGGCTCAGAATAAATGGAGAAAAATTAGAAAGAAAGAATTAGTAGAAGTAGAAAGAAAGAAAGAAAGAAAGAAAGGAGGGAGGGAGGGAGGGAGGAAGGAAGGAAGGAGGGAAGGAAGGAAAAAAGAAAGAAGATAAAGTAAAATAAAATAAAGTAAGATAAAATATAATAAAGTTATTAAGATAAAAATAATTATTAAGAAAAAAAATTTTTTTTAAAAAGGACAGATAGAACCCTAGGACCAATGGTGGAAGCAAAGCTATACATAAAAAATCTCACACAGAAGCATACACATACACACTCACAAAAATAAGAAAAAATCATAAATCTTGTTCTCAAAGTCCACCTTCTCAATTTGGGATGATTCGTTGTCTATTCATGTATTCCACAGATGCAGGCTACATCAGGTTGATTGTGGAGCTTTAATCCGCTGCTCCTGAGGCTTCTGGGAGAGATTTCCCTTTCTCTTCTTTGTTCTCACAGCTCCCAGGGGCTCAGCTTTGGATTTGGCCCCATCTCTGCGTGTAGGTCAACAGAGGGAGTCTGTTCTTTGCTCAGACAGGACGTGGTTAAAGGAGCAGCTGCTTTGGGGACTCTGGCTCACTCAGGCCAGCGGGAGGGAGGGGCATGGAGTGCGGGGCAAGCCTGCAGCAGTAGAGGTTGGCGTGACATTGCACCAGCCTGAGGTGTGCCATGCATTCTCCTGGGGAAGTTGTCCCTGGATCCCGGGACCCTGGCAGTGGTGGGCTGCACAGGGTCCCTGGAAGGGGGGTGTGGATAGTGATCTGTGCTCGCATACAGGCTTCTTGGTGGTGGCAGCAGCAGCCTTATCATCTCATGACCATCTCTGTGGTTCGCGCTTTTAGCTGCAGCTCACGCCCATCTCTGGAGCTCCTTTAAGCAGTGCTCTTAATCCCCTCTCCTCATGCACCAGGAAACAAAGAGGGAAGAAAAAGTCTCTTGCCTCTTCGGCAGGTCCAGACATTTCCCCAGACTCCCTCCCAGCCAGCCATGGTGGACTAACCCCGCAGGCTGTGTTCACGCCACAAACCTCAGTCCTCTCCCTCCCAATAGCATTTTTCACAGAAACTGAACAAACAATCTTGACATTTGTATGGAACCATGTAGGACCCCAAACAGCCAAGGGAATCCTGAGAAAGGAGAACAGCAGCTGGAGGAAACTCATTGCATGTCTTAAACCATATTACAAAGCTACATAAGCAAACCATGTTGAAATGGCACAAAAGAGGCACATGAGCCAGAGGAATAGAAGACAGAATGCAGGAATAAACCCACACGTATGTGGTGAGTTAGCTGATGACAAAGTTGCAAAGGACATACACCAGGGAAAGGACAGTCCCTTCAATAAATCACCTGGAAAACAGAACACCACAAGCCAAAGAAGGACACTGGACACCATCAACACTGCACACAAAACTCACTAAAACCCACAATTTTCTGCTGAAGACAGACGCTCTCCCAGCAGTCAGCCACACACAAGATACTTCTCCCCACTTTTTCCTCATCTTTTCTTCCCATGGTGGCCCTTCCCAGCTGGTCCTGAGGAAAATGAGCTCCTCTCAATGTGAACGTAGCCCCAAGTTGTCCCAAGGCCAAACCCCCAGTAGGTCCTGAGGAGACCAGGCTCCTGTCAGCTGTGCACAGAGCCAAGACTTCGGGCAGAATAGACAGGCACTGCTGTGGAAAGAGTGGTGAGCTTGTCAACCTCTGGCTGCTAACTGTGATATGCAGGCTGCACCTGCCCACAGTTCAGTGGAGGCCTAGATCCCTGCTGGCCATCCTGCTGTAACAACTACATTTTGGAAGTCCAAACAGATGCAGGCAAAGATCCCCAGACTTCTAGAAAAATAGATATAGAACAATTAGAAACCATATGCAATGAACTGAATGTAGACGCAAACTTTACAACTTACACCAAAAGTCATTCAACATTGTCCACAGGCAAATTCAAAATAGAAAACTACGAACAGTATAAAAAAAAATAGAAGAAAACCTACATGGCCATGGGTTTGGTCACATAGATCATGAGCTTTGACTTTTAACACACAACACGCACAGCCCACACACAAAAAGAAAAAATTAGTAACATGTACTTTATAAAATTAAAAAATTTCTACTCGGTTAAGTATCTTATTCAGAAAACTAAAAGACAAGCAAAAAAACTGAGAGAGAAATATTTACAAAACACATATCTGATAAAGAATTTGTACTCACATTACACAAAGAACTATAAAACAAACAGCTGCATAAAAAACTGGGTAAAGGTCGAAAAAGACACCTGGTCAGAGAAGATATACAGATAATAAGTGGACAAAAATTGGATCAGCACCGTATACCCTCAGGGAATCACAAAGTAAAACAACAAGACAGATCTGCACCCCAGTTAGAACTGCCTAGCTCCTCACACATTGACGATAGAGATCACTGGAGGGTGAGGAACAACAGCAACTCTCCATTGCTGATGGAACGCACACACGGCCTCTTGAGATACAGTTTGGCAGTATTTTCCAAGCCAAACAATTTTCACACCTTAAGATCCACCCATCATGCCTCCAGTTTTCACACAATGGCACTACTAATCTATATGCAAACAGAAACAAGGACGCTATTATGCACGGAACTCTACTTATAATGTCTAAACCTTAAAGGAATCATTTAGACTTATAATGTCTAAACCTTATTGTCTTCAGATGAATGCATAAGCAAATCGGGGTATACCCATGTAAAGGGGAGCAGAATAGGACACCCCAAAATATGGGATTTCAAGAGACCCCAAAGAGCCAAGACAATTTTTGCAAAGGAAATAAAAGTTGGAGGTGCACACTTCCCCACTGTGTGGGAACACACTGTGATGCTGGCATGAAGATATACATATAGATGGATGTGGACTTCCCTGGCAGTCCAGTGGTTAAGACTCTGTGCTTCTACTGCAAGGGCACGGGTTCAATCCCTGGTGCGGGAACTAAGATCCTACAAGCTGCATGGCATGGCCAAAACATCAACAACAACAAATAAAAACATATAGACAGATGGAATTGAATGGAGATCCAAGAAATACACCATCCATCTATGATGAACTGACTTTACACAACAGTCCACAGCACCAAATTGGGAGGAAATGGTGTTTTCAACAAATGGTGCTGCTAGGCAATTGGCTATCCACATGCAGCAGAATGAAACTTGACCCTTACCTCATGCCACATACTAAAAAGTATCTCAAAATACATAAAAGGCTTAAATGTAAAAAGTAAAATTTCAGTCAGCCCCTTGTATCCACGGGTTCCACATCCACGGATTCAACCAACTCCAGATCAAAAATATAAGAAAAAAATATTTGAAAGTGTTTCAAAAAGAAAAACTTGAATTTGCCACAAACCAGCAACTATTTACATAGCATTTATATTGTATTTACAACATTTATACAGCCTTTATATTATATTAGTTATTATAAGTAACCTAGAGATGATTTAAAGTATACAGGAAGATGTGCCTAGGTTATTTGCAAATACCAAACCATTTATTATAAGAGACTTGAGCATCTGTGAATTTTGGTATCTGCGTGGTGTCCTGGAACCAGTCCCCTACAGACACTGAGGCACGACTGTATAAACTCTCCAATAAAACATGGGGATAAACCTTCCTAACCTTGGATTTAGCAGTGGTTCCTTAGATCTGACAGCAAGGCACAAGCAACAAAATGAAAAAAACAAAATTGGATTTCCTCAAAATTAAAAATCTTTGTGCATCAAAAGATGCAATACAGAAAGTGAAAAGACAGCCCACGGAATGGAAGAAAATACTTCCACATTATATATCTGATGAGTCTTTATTTAGTATATATCAAGAACTTTTACCACTCATCAACGCAGACTGACAACCCAATTTTAGATATGGACAAAGGACTCAAATCATCTCTTCCCCACACAAGACATGCAAATGGTCACCAAGCAGTTGACAAGATAGGAGGGAAATGCAAATTAATACCACAATGCAATAACTCCTCACACACTCTAAAATGGTTATTATCAAGAAAATTTAAAAATAACAAATGTGGGCTTCCCTGGTGGTGCAGTGGTTGAGAGTCCGCCTGCCGATGCAGGGGACACGGGTTCATGCCCCGGTCCGGGAAGATCCCACATGCCGCGGAGCGGCTAGGCCTGTGAGCCATAGCCGCTGAGCCTGCGCGTCCGGAGCCTGTGCTCCGCAATGGGAGAGGCCACAACAGTGAGAGGCCTGCGTACTGCAAAAAAATAAAAATGACAAATGTTGGGACTTCCCTGGTGGCACAGTGGTTAAGCATCCACCTGCCAATGCAGGGGACACGGGGTCGATTCCTGGTCTGGGAAGACCCCACATGCCGCAGAGCAACTAAGCCCGTTCACCACAACTACTGAGCCTGCGCTCTAGAGCCTGTGAGCCACAACAGCTGATGCCCGCATGCCACAACTACTGAAGCCCGCGTGCCTGGAGCCTGTGCTCTGCAACAAGAGAAACCACCGCAGTGAGAGGCTCGCGCACTGCATGAAGAGTGGCCCCCGCTCGCCACAACTGGAGAGGGCCTGCGTGCAGCATCGAAGACACAATGGAGCCAAAAATAAAATTAATTAATTAAAAAAATAAGTACAAAAATAACAAATGTTGACAACAATGCAGAGAAGCTGGAAACTTTAAACACTACTTGTGGAAACTGAAAAGGATACAACCTATGTTTATGATGTGAATATACAGTTACAATACAGCTCAACAACTCCACTCCTAGATATATACCCCAAAGAATTGAAAACATGTGTACATGTATAGATAGCTGTGCTGTTCACAAGAGACAAAAGGTAGAAATGGTGCAAATGCCCACTGATGGGTAAATGGATAAACAACATAGGGTTGATCCATAAATTGCCCTATTATTCTGCCATAAAAGGAATCAAGTGAAATGGTGCAGCCTCTATGGAAAACAGTGTTCCTGTTCCTCAAAAACTTCAACATAGAATTCACCTATGATCCACCAATTCCACATCAGTGTATACACCTAAAACATTGAAAGCAGGGACTGGAACAGATATGGGTATACCCTTCTTCAGATCAGCATTCACCTCAATAGCAAAAGGTGCAAGCAACCCAACTGTCCATTGATGGATGAGTGGATAAACTAAATGTGGTTGTATACACACAGATGAATGGAATTCAGGCTGAAAAACGAAGGACATTCTGACACGTGCTACCACATACATGAACCTTGAAGTCATTATAATAAGTGAAAAATCCTGTCACAAACAGAACAAAATGACATGATTCCACCTATATGAAGTACCCGTAGAAGTCAAATTCAAAGGCAGAAAGTAGAATATTTTTGCCAGGGACTGAGGAGAATTCGTCTTTAATGGGTACACAGATTCACTGGTGAAAATAGAAAAGTTCTGAATATGGATGGGTAAGATATTTGTACAACAATGTGAGTGTGGTTAATACTATAGAATGGTGTACTTAAAAAGGCTTAAATGGTAAATGATCTGTATAATCACACACACATACATGCACACAATGAATGAAGTACTGATACACGTTACAATACAGAAAATGTCGCGCAGATCATACTCATCTTGTGTGCTTTAAATCCATCAAGGTTGTGAAAATGAAGGAAAGTATCAGTCATAGTTCCAGGAAAATAAAACTGGATCAGAATGGGAAAAGGTATTTCCCTAGAGTTGGAGCAGCTGGTGAAATTTGAAGTGGGCCTGTGGATTGGACTGTAACATGGAAACCATCATAATTTCCTCATTTGGAGGTTACATGCTGGTTCCCTAGAAGAGTGGCCCTGTTTTGGGTAAAATGCACTGGTGTATTTTGTGTGAAGTGGCAAGTGCAGGAAAGCAAGGACAGCTGGGAAATCTGAGCAGGCAGATATACAGGACTTTGTTTTGCTATTGCAAGTTTTCTGTATGTTTGAAATTACTGGATAGTAACTCACTTTCCAAAACACCGTGTCAATCCCACACCAGAAAAGCAGAGAAAATGTCACACTTCCTTATAGAAGCCAAGCCTTGTTACCCAGATCCACTTCACACAAAGTCGTGAACCTAATCACCCCTGTATGAGCCCACAAGGAATTGAAAGGCACTCTGTTAGATGCTAGTAGGAGCCACTATGTCTTCCATGTTATGGATGACCTGGATGTGATAGAAACAGTGGGATTTTCGAGGAGTCCCAATTTTCTACATCATTCCATCAAAACACCATTAGTCTAATACATGAATTCCGTAAAGTTACAAAATCAATACACAAAAATCAATTTCTCTTCTAAACACAAAAACCAAACCATCAGAAACAGAACATAAACCATCCAATTGACAACAGCATCAAAAAGAACAAACTACCAAGGAATACATTTAACCAAGGAGTTGAAAGACCTGCACACTGAACACTTCCAGACGTTGATGAAGAAAATGAAGAAGACACAAATAAATGGAAAGATATCCCATGCTCATGGAATGGAAGAACTCGTATTTTTAAAATGTCCATTCTTCCCAAAGCAATGTACACTGTGAATGCAATCTCTGCCTAACTTCCTACGGTATTTTTCACAGAAATAGAGCAAATGCTCTTAATACTTGTGTGGAAACACAAAGGACCCCAAATAGCCAAAGTGATCCTCACAAAGAAGAACAGGCTGGAGGCGTCTCACACTCTCACTTCAGACAGTATTGCCAAGCAACGGTCACCAAAACGGTGTAGAACTGGCCAAAAAAGCAGATGCACAGACCAGAGGAACAGGACGTTACCGAGCCCAAGATCCTTCTGCTCCCGCATGAAGGGCCAATACGCCCCGAGACGAGTTGCTGGAAGAAGGAATAACGACTTTAATCGGAAAGCTAGCCCACCGAGAAGATGGCCGATCAGCACCTCAGAAAACCATTTCCCCTCAGTCCCGGCTGGGGCTCCTTCTATACAGAAGTGGGAGGGATGGGGCCCGCAGCACCGGCCAATGGCTACAGCTCGCGCCTGCCCCGCCCCCACTTCAACTGCATGACGTCAGTCAGGCGGTGATAGGCGCTGAGAAGAAATGAAGCCGGTTAAGGGGTAAAGACCCCCAGCTGCTTTTCTTGGAGGGCGCGGCAGAGGCGGTTCTGCAGGAACCTGAGGGTCGCCGATCCCGTGCCGCCTCACTGATGCTCGGAGCCAGGCTGTCGAGTAACAGCCCTGAGGCCGGCCTGTCACCGTGACCCGCCCCTGTTCCCGGCCCTCACGGAGGGGCGTCTCAGGCCTCCCTGCGCCTTTCTTCACGCCGGTTTCCGCCCCGTCCCCACGCTGGCACAGGGAGGGCCAGGTCACCGGAACCGGGTCCGGTCGCCAGTGCAGGCTGGTTCCCTGGCTCCGCTGCACGACGCCGGCGTGGTGGAAGTCTTCGGCCTCGGCCTCTCGCCTCCTCCTGTTCTCTGCGGGGCCGACTTTTCCACGCGGTGGCGGGCTCTTCGGCCTCGGTGTTCCACGCTTTTTCCTCAGCCCTTCCCTTCCTTAGAAAGGTCGCCTCACGTCCGCCAAACTCCCATTTGGAACGTTTAAGACCTCCCTTGAAACAGGCTCCCGGGTGACGTCAGCGCCGCTGCCCGCCCGCCCAGGACTCCAGGCATCCAGCCTCCGAGCCGTAATAAACTTACCTTAGCTCCCAGCACAAAGTCCCTTTCTGCGGCTGCCCTGCTCCTGAGTCTCGCCTGGTTGCAGGTCTGAGAGAAGTGAGGCTCCCGGTGCCTACAGGGCCTCCTCTTCTCCCCTGCACTCACCTCTTCCTCATGCCTCTGCATTTAGCACTCTGCACTCTTTGAACTGGACATTACAATGAGTTTTAATTGTTGCTTTACACGTTTTCCCCCCAACTTGACATTTAGTTCTTTTCCTTTATAGTTTTTTAAATTATTTTTTATTGTGCTAACACTGATTTATAATATTACATAACTCTCACGTGTACACTGTATGTCGACTTATGTACACACTACAGCCTGCTCACTGCCAAAAGTTTAGATTCTGTCCATCATCATACAGTTGGCATTTTACCCATTTCACCCTCCCTCCATATTCTCCTTTTAAAATGTCGGTTATTAGTTAGCACCAGGCCTTGGCACAAAGGAGATGACAAGCCAGTGTACAGGTGATGAAAAATTAGATCAGACCTAAATGCAAAGATTATTTATGAAGAAAGTCTTTTCATGCTTTTCCATTAGCATAATGCTTCTATTTTATTCCTTCTATTTCCCTGTCTACATCCATCTCTTTGTACCAAAATGTCCTCTGCTTTATCATCTTCCAATAACCCATCACCACTTAATCTGTATCAGATGAATTTTTGCATAAAATTTCTAACTTTTAGAAAAAAGACTTCTCAGATATTAATGCATTGGTGTCCATAAGTGGGAAATACTTCTTCCTTAAAATTGCATAAGGAAATAATTTTAAAAATGTTTTGATGTAGCACAATGATTATGTTATCTCTAAAGACCAACATTCATTAAATACTTCACTACTAACAACTGTTAAGCCTGAAATAAGAAACGTTAAAGATCTTCAAGACCTAAATAGACATTTCTCCAAAGAAGACATACAGATGGCCAACAAACACATGAAAAGATGCTCAACATCACTAATTATTAGAGAAATGCAAATCAAAACTACAATGAGGTATCATCTCACACCAGTCAGTATGGCCATCAACAAAAAACCTACAAACAATAAATGTTGGAGAGGGTGTGTAGAAAAGGGAACCCTCCTGCACTGTTGGTGGAAATGTAAATTGATACAGACACTATGGAGAACAGTATGGAGGTTGCTTAAAAAACTAAAAATAGAACTACCATATGACCCAACAATCCCACTGTTGGGCATATACCCAGAGAAAACCATAATTCAAAAAAACACATGCACCCCAATGTTCATAGCAGCACTATTTACAATAGCCAGGTCATGGAAGCAGCCTAAATGTCCATCAACAGAGTAATGAATAAAGAAGATGTAGTATATACATACAATTGAATATTACTCAGCCATAAAAATGAATGAAGTTGGGTCATTTGCAGAGACGCGGATGGACCTAGAGTGTCATACAGAGTGAAGTATGTCAGAAAGAGAAAAGCAAATATCGTATAATAACACATATGTAGAATCTAGAAAAATGGTATAGATGATCTTATTTGCAAAGCAGAAAGAGACACAGATGTAGAGAACAAATGCATGGATACCAAGGGGGAAAGGGATGGGGTGGGAAGAGTTGGGAGACTGGGATTCATACATATACATATTGATAGTATGTATAAAATAGACAACTGATGGGAACATATTGTATAGCACAGGGAACTCTACCTAATGCACTGTGGTAACTTAAATGGGAGGGAAGTCCAAAAGGGAGGGGATATCTTTATGTGTATGGCTGTTTCATTTTTTTGTGTGTGCAGTGAAGGCTAATACAACATTGTAAAGCAACCATACTCCAATAAAAATTAATAATAGGGGGCTTCCCTGGTGGCGCAGTGGTTAGGAATCCGCCTGCCAATGCAGGGAACATGAGCCCTGGCCTGGGAATATCCCACATGCCATGTCTGCCACAACTACTGAGTCTGTGCTCTAAAGCCTGCGAGCCACAACTACTGAGACCATGTGCCACAACTACTGAAGCCCGTGCGCCTAGAGCCCGTGCTCTGCAACGAGAAGTACCCACAATGAGAAGACTGTGCACCACAACGAAGAGTAGCCCCGCTCGCTGCAACTAGAGAAAGCCCATGCGCAGCAACGAAGACCCAACACAGCCAAAAATAAAAATAAATAAAATCGATTTATTTTTTAAAAATTAATAATAATTAAAAAGGATCTTCAGACATAGACGATCTAACTTAATTCCACCCTCATGGTAAGTATTTTGCAAGTATCTTTAGGTGATACATACACAATAGGCACAGAACTCTTTTATTATTCATTTTATTTTCATATAAATTAACATCCTAGAAAAATTAAAATAGAAACACTAAATACAGTATTGCACATAGCGATCTCTGTTAAATGCCCTATTATATCATTGAAGAAAGTCATGTACACATGGAGGGGCCGAAGGAGATAGGAGAACAGCAGAACAGCAACCCGATAGCCACTACTGTGTCTGTGCATGTCGACTACAGACTGAAAGCTAAGGACCGTACTCTACATAAATACAAACATAGTTATGATTCAGAGTTTCTTTTTAAGTTGATTCCATGATTGGTTTACATTAGCAACACATTCTCCCCTTTATTCACAGCTGTACCCCAAAACATATCATTAAAAGAATTTTTTAAAATATCTATTAATGTTAGACAAAACCATCACAACGCATCAGGAGCTGATTTTAAAATACTTTCATAGAGAGTGGAAGATTTACTTTTTTCCTCTCAATCTAAAATAAAATCTTTTCCTAGGTGCCTTTAGATCATAAATCCTTGCATACTCATTTCATAGTTTTTAATCAACTGCCATAACACATAAAGACAACCCCAATCAGGTCACAATACTCAGGCAGCTGGGTTTAAGTAACAAGTTCTAGGTAGATGCCAATCCATCTAAAAGTTACTCTTTTTTTGCCACCAGTTAGTCATGTTTGGCAATTTTATGAGCATCATTTATTTAAATTCCTTAAAATTGTGTCATTTTCTTTGTGAAGGGCAATGGTAAAAGTACAGAGAGGCACAGCTTTGGTTTAATTGACCTTTGCTGCAGATTGGCTTTATGTAAGGTCCCGAAGGACATAGTTGATAAACACCCTCATTTCTGATTCCTGCCTATTTTAAATGATTTATAGGAAGGGTTTTCCTTTTGCTATATTCTTTTCTATTCATTATCTGATGAGTAAAAAAAAATGAAAATCTTCTTTCACAAATATATAGTTACAGAGACCAACCCAAGAGCTGGGAAAGCCTTGACTATGACATATATAAATGGTACTTCAATTTCAAAATAGAAAATTTATATGTAGACGTGAAACTGATACAAACAATTCACTAGAAATAACATTTTAACCATAACTCTAAATGCAGTGATGTGGAGTACTGGTCGTCAGTAGAACGGAACGTGTTTCACTGTGACAGGGCTATTTGCACATCATTAAATTGAAGGTTACTGTTTAGCATGTTCAGAATTAATGCAGATACTGCCTCTTACACATGCTGTTTTGGTCTATCGGTAAAATACCATAAACTTTTACAAAAAGAAAAGGTGTCACATTCTCCACTGGCCTACTGCTTTTGCTTTTTTTCCTTTCTTTTTTTTTTTAATATACAGTAGAATTCAACAATCAGTGAACTGTCTGGAAAACACAAAGATTATGCAAGAGGCCAAGAAGAAAAGTGATCAAAATGATGAGTTTCCTTCCTGCCCTAGGTCGGCTGAATTCTGTGGAAGTGGCTGCAGGGACTCATTTTCTTTCTGCTTTTCTTTGTTCAGGTTTTCATGCTTATTTTCGCTTTCTGAAAATAAATGCACCAGGGAAGAGTTATAGTTAGAAGGAAGAACTTTAAAAATGTATGGCGTTTAGAATAACCCAAACAAGGTCTTCTCATTTGGATCAAATTCTTTGAAAAAAGGTTAAAGATACACAAAGTGATAAAGGAATAAAATAGAAGTAGAATCTCTTTTGTCTTTTAGAATTTTCACTAAGACAAATCACTGAATGTTTTTGAGGACAAAAGTTTTGAAAATTTAGCTTCTAATCGACATGAAAGAATACCAGGTCACCTTTTTCATTTTCTCATATTTATGTGTGCAAATACATAAATATGAAAATTGAATCGAGGCTTCATCTCATGGTTAATGTGATTTAACTCTTTTCTATCCTTATAATTCCATAATTGTGGTTAATAAATAACTTCCTGCTCATTCTATACATGTACTTTAAGATTGTACTTTCATCAAACAGACAGAACATAAACCAAACCATAATAAAATACTTATTGTTACATAAGATTTTTATACAGAGAAACTGAAAGGAAAATCTTTTAAATGAAGATATAATTTCTAACTTTTTTCTAAATAAAGCTGTTAAATGGTATTCCAATTTGGGTTATTTGAATATCTTCCATTTAGACTATATGAGACTAACTCAATTCAAACTGCTCCTATTTTAAGGCCTAAAACATCATCATTTACTTACTCTGTGGGGTCAAATGACAACCCCTCGAACACTCAACTAAACACTGACAGTACCACAAGGGAAAACTCGTCATTTCCACCACCCTTTCCTCTCTGGGGGCACAACTTGGCGTTTTATTTTGAAGGGGAGAGCGGACAAAGAGGGAACACCTTGGCTTGTTACACTCGGGCTGTGGGCTGACAGCTGCTGGGCAGCCGACTCCGCAGAGCCTGAGCCCTGGTCCCGGCAAAGGACAACAATGCACCTGGCATTTCATGTGTTAGATCCCAAGGGTGCTCATCCAATTACAACAGCTGTGCTGTGATCCGTGTGTGATGAGGAAAGTGAACGATGGCCCCCAACCCTGCCAGCAACCCCACACACATACGTGCACCCCCTCAGTGGATTTATCTTAATTGTTAGTCTTTGAATGCTGAATGCTGAGATTCTTTTAGCCTTTGGGGCCTGATTAAAGGCAGAAGGAAAAGGAGATTCTTTAAGTCAGAGGCTCATTATTTGTTCAAACTTAAGAGGAAAATAATTAAAATATTATTAGATGAATTTGTATATATTGAGAAAAGAGTGCTTAAAAGCCAAAGAAAATCACAAGTTAAAAAAACAGAGTAAATACTTACAATTCCAGAGTCATGTCTTGGTTTTATTTTATAAAGTGATTTTCCCTTTTTCTGCCTACATACCTCTTCAGCTTCTTTTACTCTGGGTGGGGGAGAAAACACACAATTTAAACAAAGATTTAGAAAGCTAACTACAATCCACCTATAGCAGTTGATTTATTAGAGAAAAATACCACATACCACAATGTCGCCTGACATTTGATTTAAAAACAGAATGTTAGAGCTAGAGGCAAATTCACCTAGTGGTTCTTAACTTGGAATCAAAGGATGTGGAATGGAATAGAATACAGCACATTTATATTTTTAGGCTACACTTTATCCTATACTAATGGAGTCTTACATTCAGAAGTAAAGTAAAGAAATATCCTTCATTTTCAGGTGAGGGTGCTGAGCTTGGCTCCATTACATAAATGGGGCTGGCACTATTACATAAATCAGAAGCATTAAATAATTAAATAAGCAGTACCATATAAAAACTCATATGTTTATTTAAAATGGTCTTAGGTTCAGTTTCCACATTGCATTTCCCCAGGCATGGAAGTCTGTGCAATGAATACTTGGGGTGTTTTTTAAAAAATTGAGCTTCATCAAGCATGGGAATGAGTCATTCAAAAGCAGAAAATAGAGAGTGAGCAGTAATGTTTGAACGCATCTAGGATTTCTTTTTAAACACACGCTCCAAGGGAAAACAGTATTGAGTTTACCAGAGGAACAGTTAAAAGAGGACGTCATGGGGAGGGAGGTTGTGCAGCAAGTCTGGCTCTGCTGTCTGACGCTGGGTAACATCTGCTCGCTCTGCCCTCTGTGTCCCTTAGGAAGGACAAGGGCTTGATAATGCAGAACAGCATCACTAAGAAGATCACACAGAGCTGCTGCAAAGGTCCAAAAAGTTTTACTTTAAAAGTTCTTTATAGTAATGCAATTATACTCCTATAAGGATGTTAAAAAAAAATCAGTCCATGATTTTATAAACAGACATATTTATATATATATATAAAGTTCTTTATAAAATATTGTAAAATGTTACCAATGATTGCTTTAACTAAACAGATAGTAAGAAATCTGTAAGCTGGAATTCTATTAATAAAAATAGGTGCCATAAGAAAGAAAATAACCTATTAGGTTAATTTGTTTTTATTACTGTGGTTTTCCTCGGGAATTAAAAATAGAGTATTTCTGGAGAAACTGAAAAGGCCGTGACTTATCTTAATAAAAGACTTAGATCTTGAAACCTGTTTCCTGAAAGAAATGAGTTTTAAATATACTTCTTGAGCCTGATGGTAAAAGTTCTAATGATAGAATTCATCTCTTATGCAGTTGAAAGAACCCCTGTTTTTAAACAACAGAAGGGAACAAATCATGGAGTACAGCAGCTATGAGGTTACTGTTGCAGCTCACAGTAAAGCGTGGCAGATCAAAATAAATCCTTTTGGATGTAAAATGCCTGCTGAGTTGCTAATGTCAGTAATTCCAGAAAATGATGACAGTTTAGAAAACAATCCATTGTTACCACTTCTACTACTTTCTTCCCAAGCCATAAGTTTGCCTTTAATCTTTTCTCCAAACATTTGAATACAAACACATTATAACAAACTAAGGATTGCAGAGTTCCCATCTTCCTCTGAAATAACTACCAGTTAATATAAGTTGAAATATTTGGACAAGAAATTAAGGAAAACATTTTTTTTTTTTAGCAGTTAGCAAAAATCCAGTAGATCCCCTTTTAAATTTACTTGGAGCTCTTTAAAGCGTTTTGTGACATTTAAAATAAATCTACTTCACAAGTTTGTAAATCACCAAAGCATCTTAATTTTCTCACTATCTTACTTATTTTGTTCTTAAAAGTTTTTTCTAAGTATCACAGGAAGCTGAGTCTAATACAAACATATTAAATTTTACACAAAAACAAGTCCAGCCATTCCCACAGCAGACACAAGGAGAGCTAGAGAGAGTGGTCAAGGAGCCCTCGCAGTGACTGGGCACCGGGCTAGGGGCACTTAAGCCCGGCGTCTGTCAGGGGAGAGGCCTGTGCGCACAGAGGCTGGGGCGCTCGGAGTCCAGCGCCGGGTTCGGGGGCTATGCCCCGAGGGGACCCTGGGGTTGGCGGGTGGGGTTCCTGAAATTCTTCGGAAGCAGGTCGACAGTTGAGCTTCGTTTCAAAGAGAAATCTTAATTTTCCATACTTTTCTTGGAAGGGGAAATGGGGCTGAGGGTGAGGGGAGAGGACTTGTACAGAGTAACCTGGGGGCGCCGCGGGGACCCTGCTGCCTGGGACCCGCCACCGAGGCCAGAGCTCCCCCGCCCCGCTGCTTCCCTGTCCGACGGGAGCGAGTGGTCCCTGCGTCCCCAGACCCCAGCCGCGCACATGGCTCCCAAGCGGTCGCTCAAGGTCAGGAGCAGAGGAATCACGGAGAATCAGATAAAACGCAGCTCCCGGGCCCCCACGTGTCTGTTCTGGGCCAGGCGTCTCTGTTCCCCCACCGTACCCGCCCCCCTGCCAGGACGCGCTCGGAAGCAGCACTGGGAGAATCTGATCCGATGTGGACGACACCGGGAGAAGCTGCGCCCCGGAACCGAGCTGGTGGTTCCCCACGCGGCGCCCCAGGACCCCGGCGCTCCCTCCCCCTCGAGGCAACGCCGTGAACCCCCAGGTCACGACCCCAAACCACAGGAATGGGCTCCCTGCAGTCCCCTTGGGGCCCACCCATCCTAAGTCTCCTAGCAAATGCTGCTTCTTCCAAAGGCCAATTTTATTTCAACAAAACTCTGACATTTTCCCCACACTTTAGGCAGGAAAAAAGAACGTGTCCCTGGAGGTGAGCTTGCCGCCAGAGTTGGCAGAAATAAGAGGAAAAATAATGAGGTGAGCCGGAAGGGAGAGGGCCCCCGAGTGCCCTCCTACTTGGGCCTCCCTCTGGGGGTCAGGAGGAGTTCTCGGCTCCAAGTGCAGGCCCCTTGAGTAACCCTCTTCCCTCCTGCCTCGCCCCTCATTCAATGAGTGCTAAAATTTCCTAAACTGAATAGGAAAAAGATGTTCCTTTCATAACTAGATATTAAGTGAAAAGGCACAGTGGTGATAACTTTTCAAATAACAAAAATGACCTACACGTCTTATTTGGAAAGGAGGAGGGGAGTGAAAAGAGGGATAGTACTTCATTTATAAAGAGAAAGCAGTCACATGAGGAAGGAGGAAGTCAGGTCTTGGCTGAAGGGGACAGTCCTCGGCCTGCACTTGAGTTTAACCTCCAGTTAGGAGGGGGTCTGTGGTTGGCGTATGGATTCATAGCTCTTGTGCATGATTCACGAAGATGATTTTTTTTTTAATGTGGCTGCATTCACACAAAAGGGACTGCCAGGGCGTTAGTTAATCAAGATTTGACTCTATTAGTCAGTCTCCCAAGGCAACAGAAATAAAAGCAAAAATAATGGGACCTGATCAAACTTACAAACTTTTGTACTGCAAAGGAAACCATAAACAAAATGAAAAGACAACCTACTGGCTGGGAGAAAATATTTGCAAATGATGCAACTGACAAGGGCCTAATTTCCAATATATGAACAGCTCACACAACTCAGTATTAAAAAACCAAACAACCCAACTGAAAACTGGGCAGAAGATCAAGACATTTCTTCAAAGAAGACATACAGATGGCCAATAGGCACATGAAAAGATGATCAACATTGCTAATTATTAGAGAAATGCAAATCAAAACTACAATGATGTACCACCTCATACCATTCAGAATGGCCATCGTCAAAAAAGTATACAAATAACAAATGTTGGCGAAGGTGCGGAGAAAAGGGAACCCTCCCACTGTTGGTGGGAATGTAAATTGGGGCAGCCACTATGGGAAACAGTCTGGAGGTTCCTCAAAAAACTAAAAATAGAGTTATCATATGATCCAGCAATCCCACTAATGGGCATGTATCCGGACAAAACTATAATTCAAAAAGATACATGCACCCCTATGTTCATAGCAGCACTATTCACAATAGCCAAGACATGGAAACAACCTAAACGTCCATCAACAGATGAATGGATAAAGAAGATGTTATATATATATGCAGTGGAGTATTACTCAGCCATAAAAAGAATGAAATAATGCCATTTGCAGCAACATGGATGGACCTAGAGATTATCATACTAAGCAAAGTCAGAAAGAGAAAGACAAATACCATATGATATCACTTATATGTGGAATCTAACATATGACACAAATGAACTTATCTACAAAACAGAAACAGACTCACAGACATAAAGAACAGACTTGTGGTTGCCAATTGGGAGGGGGCTGAGGAAGAGATGGCTTAGAAGTTTGGGATTAGCAGATGCAAACTATTATATATAGGATGAGTGAACAACAAGGTCCTACTGTATAGTACAGGGAACAATATTCAATATCCTATGATAAACTATAATGGAAAAGAATATAAAAATATATATGTATGTATAACTGAATCACTTTGCTGTACAGCAGAAATTAACATTGTAAGTCAACTATACTTCTAAAATAAACACACACACACAAAAAAAATAGATTTTTACCTTATTAGATAACTAAAAAGGGAAGTAAAAAATTTTCAGATGACATCTTTGGTAGGCTAATTCTAACAACTGCAACTTCTAACCAGAAATCTAGACAAAAAAGAAAATATGAACAAAAACAAATGATGTGATAAGGAAAACTCTTCTCTCATCACTTTTAGTGGTTTTGGAAAAAAAACAACACAGAAAGCAGAGACTAGAAAACAGGAAAGGTAGACAGAACAGAAGGATACAAAGAGTATATCATGGCCATGAAATTTGACGTTTATGTTAAATTTTGGTGTAATATCTTTTACTGCCCATAAAACTTCAGTCACAACAATGTGCTGAATACTTTTCCAAAGTATGAACTTATCCCTCAAATGAAGGACCAAAAGTAATAAAATAATATGAGGCGCTCCTTGATCTTTTAAGGGAGAATTTAATCATGGGAAAAAACCAAAAAACAGATGGAATCAGGTTTGGAAAACAGAGTAGGTGACCAATTTGAACAAATATTTTTTGTTCTTAATTTTTGTCCTGGCAATGGGTCAAAAAGAGTTAGATAAATGAATGGGTGATTCCCAGTAAGTGGAAACTCACTCCCTACAAGGACCAATCTTTGTATAACCAATTTTGAATAGACTTTTTGAAAAAATGAAACTTTTCTCTTTCTTAAACAGATGGAAATATTTAACATTTACTTGATGCCACCTTCATCACTGTTGTGATGTGCGGACTCAGGCCTCCCTCAAGGCCCCGAAGGCGTAGACAGCAGCTCACCCACTCTGATGTCACACTGTGCTCTATTGGACTTGACCTCACAGCCAGTTTTAAATCCTCTGTCTGTTCCTAAGATGGCACGTTGTGATCACTCCTCGCGGTGCTAGCATATCTGCCTTACATAGATCCTCTCTCTTCTTTAAAAAATTCCTGTCTTCTCTAGAGGGGAAAACCAGACAACTAAGCTCATCTAAATGAGCCTCAAATAGAGCAATAATGCTCTGAGTTCAGTCCCAGCTACACAGATACAGCTCCTGGGCCTGGAGGCAGTCCTGTCAGCTGCCAGGGCTTCTCCCCTACACACCGCCCTCCACCTCCCACAGCTGGGTCTGGAAGGTTAGGGCGGCCAGGAGTCTGACTCACAGTCGGGCAGGACACGACAGCGACAGCCAGCGACAGCACTCAGCGTGTCTGGTGAGAAGATCCTAAGATACCGCACAACCCGACCTGCCCATTCAGCAGCTTGTTTGGGAAGATGTCAAGTAAGGCTGGAATGAATGTGAAACCTGAAATTCAAGCTTATCAAGGTAGAGAAGTGTGACACCATTGGTCAGTAATGACAGATTTTGTGATGCTACAGAGAATACAGGATAAGGAGTGAGCATTTTGTGAGCAATGTGACTATGAGATGAGTCCTCCGTTGAAAACTGTTGTCTGGGCAAAAATGACCAGAGGAAAACATAACATCTCTAAGCTTAAAATTTCAAGAAAACTCTTATACTAAATTTATCTTCTAAAAAATGAAGTTGTAAATGTAACCTATAAAGAAGCTAAATAAATTTCAATACATCTATATAGATTTTTATTCCCTACATTGAAAAATTTTCAGTTGTAGCAGCTTCCTCTGGCTTTAAGATATTAAGCTTAGAAGTTATTAAGCATAGAAAATGAGTCCAGGAGACTGAGAATATTTTTAAGGTTTATATCACAGAGAAGACAAAGGTAGGTGACAAAATGAAAAGTATTTTTTTATCATAGAATTTCTTGAAACAGCATAATCTATAAAAATACTGAATCACTATGTTGTACAACTGAAACTAACATAATGTAAGTCAACTATACTTCAATTTAGAAAAAAGAAACTAGTTTAAATTCCAATAATAATTTTGTCCTTAATACAACTGGATACATTTATACTAAAGGTTATTCTAAATAGAGAGAGTGGTTTCTGATTTCTCTCCTAATAAAAATGTATATTTCTCTGCACTTTCCTTCCCAAGCCCCAGACCCATTTATTGTAAGGCAAACATACAAAAAGTTCCATGTGATTCAGTGTAAAGACAGTTTGTGAGATGCAACAGTGACACAGACACAGAGAAGAGAAACCACACGTCTCTGTGGCCCGCAGGCCGAGTAATTTTTATCTACTTTATAGAGCAAACACCTGGCGGCCTCACCCTCATTAAGAAAACAGGTATGCTATCGTCATTCAATGGAATGAGAAGGGAGCCACTCCTGCCACTGAGCAGTAACAATCTGGTCTAAGTGAGTGTAAGGCGGCCAGGTTCACTGCCCGCCGGGGCAGAGGCGTGGGGTCCCCTCGCGGAGATAGGTCTCCGCCCACCTGCTGAGAGCAGACCACTCCCCCGCCCAGCTCAGCGGAGTCCCCACAGCTGCCTACTAAGCCCAGAAAACCATTCTAATCCAAAAGAGAGGGGAGGGGCTCTGGACGGAAGCTGGGTGGGAGCCGGCATGTGGCTCCAGTAGAGCCGGAAGCAGGTGTAGACGCCCTGTGGACTCGACTCCATCTCGGCCTGCTCTCCTTTATGACCAAGATGCTCACCACCACCACCCCAAACCCCCTGAAAATATAGTGGAAACCATCAACCACAGCGCTCCTTATCACTGCAATGGAAAACAACTGAAGTTTCGTCAGGCATGTATTTCTGAATTTGAGTCTAATTTCTGAATTTCATCGCTCATACTCTCTGACTCTTTCAGGGAAAACTGCCTCCGCGCCTCCAGGGCTGACGGCGCAGTTAGTACCAGCGAGCGCACAGCGGCAGCGACTCAAGGCGGCCACGCTTTACACGACCCCCGCCCGGGGGCCGGCCTGGGGACAGTGCCTCGGAGACTGGCTTGGGGACCCCCGCCTGAAGACCACGCCTCGGGGACCAGCCTGGGGACCCCCGCCCCTGGACCACGCTTCGGAGTAGAGGTGGGTCAAAAGAGAGGAATCATTCATTCAGAAGATAACATTCAAGCAGTCAAATGAATTCTTTACAGTCGGCATCTCTTTGATAACTGTCTAATGTTCTACAAATGTAGGACATTGTAACTCATGGATGAGCTACCATAGGAAGAAATGTTTCCCCCTAGGTTTGGAAAGGCTGTAGGTGAGGAAAGATGGGTCCGGAGGACACAGCTGGGTTCTCCGGCTGGGCTCTCACTTCAAGGCAAACAAAACAAAAAATCACACACACACATCTCAGGATAACCCCATGAGGTGGGTACTGCTGTTACCCAACTTTTACAGTGAAGAAACTGAAACTTAAAATGGTCACATTAGTCGCTCAGGGTCAGAAACCAACGTTGCAGATCCAGACAGACACAGACAACACCTCCTCAGCTCTAGGTGTAATAAGCATCGATCTGTGTGGCCTCCTCAAAAGGCAAAGGCATGGGATGATGAAAAACACGGCCACCAAAATCTTCCTCTAGTTATACATATGTACATAGTTATTTACATTTATGTATTTATACTTATCATGTATTTATATATTTACATTCATTATATTAATTTATATTTATATTTATTTTTATTTCTGTTTATTTAGAAGCATTTAATTTTAAAAGACTGAATTTTCTAAAACTCTGAACATATAAAACGTGGCAGGTTAAAATGGTTTTTGAAAGAGAAACTATTTGGGAAAGTGGGTGCATGTATTTTACTAGCTCCTGAGGAGAAGCACTCTAACTGGACAAATTCTGAACCCTATTCAAGGAAAAGTATTAATGGAAACACAGTGGGCTGTAGTGTTCATCTTTGAAAAAGGAAAGCATGCAAGATCATCCGGAGAAAAAACTACCACCACATTTTCTTGATTCTAATTTCTAGGAGGAATTCTTGACGGTGGCTCTCTACATAAGGGATGTGAACTCTAGTCAGTAAAAATCTAAAAATACAGAAGACAGAGAAATTTTCCAATGGCTTTTTTCTTTTTAAACACAAATCCTCAATATAAACAGCAACTAAATTTTAAGCTTTAACTCAATGAAGGCGTTTCTGAGGAAAGGGGATTCGGCACACACTTGGAGTGTGTTGTGCCCTTGCTTTTTGGTGATCTAACCTGATAGAGGGCTACAACTCTGAGAAACCCAGAAGGACAGTGAGCACATTTCCCCCACTATCTCAGATCCCAATGGTCTCAACTGAACAGCAGTCAGTAGGTGGTTAGAGTCTCTGACAAATGTTGGAAATGCTGACACGCTGTGCTGCTGAAGATGGGAAATATATGTACCTTAGTGACTAGATGATTAAACAGTAAGGTTCACACTCCACTGTGTAAATAAAGACCATGAATTATATTCTGTCAAATCAGAGTATCATTTTCTCACGTTCTTCCCACAAGGAATTTACCGTGGTATCAGAAAAAGTTGAGAAAGCTAGAAGGTACCATTTAGAACGTTTAAAAATGCTTAGATGATAAGCTTTTAACCGTTACTGAAAATTGTAATATTTGTATTCATAAACACGTTAGGATTTTAAAGCTCTGATAACATAGTTTTCACTGTTAATTTAAAATCGCTCATTTAAAAAAAAAGGGTTTCTTTTTCTCATGGCTCTTGTAGTAGAGACTATTTTAATTCTACATTAGACCCAGATTTACATGGAATTTACAAAAGTAGCTCAGCTGATGTGCCCTTTATCTAAGTCCCATAACAATGACCATGTTCTTTCTGTAGGTATTGAGGATGTTTTACATTTCCTCAATAAAATGGTTAAAATGACAGCTCCTGGTCTCACAAATTCATGATAGTAAATAAAATGAACTTCTGTCACACATGATGGCCAAAACTATTATAAAATCACATTTGACAGCAAAGTACCTTTTTTATTACAGGAGACCAGTGTTGTTTACTACATTTGACATTTTTTGTGCAAACATCCTTTTACTATTTCCACATGTGTTAAGATATTTTCTTAATTTCAGCAATTCCTTTTTTTTCTTTTGCATATGGTTCAGAAAAGCATTTGATTATAGCTAGTGAGATATAAATTTAAGTTCTATTGGTACTCACACTATGGTTTTTCTTTTGACAATTCAATACCAAGGAGGATGTGGGTGAATAACCTGGATCCTATTCTTTTAGAAAAACCTTTTTTTGATGGGGCAGGAACTCAAGGGCTATTAGACATAGGGAT
This sequence comes from Globicephala melas, assembly GCF_963455315.2. NCBI lineage: Eukaryota > Metazoa > Chordata > Mammalia > Artiodactyla > Delphinidae > Globicephala > Globicephala melas. Next base: position 83,826,968 of record NC_083329.1, on the reverse strand, counting down.
TAGTTTATAGTGAGTTTATCACGTTTCTTCCCTGTAAAACTCAAAAAAGAGTACAACAGAGCTATTAATGTCATAATGGTTTAGAGTCTTGCGAGAGAGAGATGTGGGCGATACAACACAGGAATGCATGAGGGAAACACACATATGAAGGGAGAACAAAAACACGCAATATTTTCCTCTACTGGATGATTCCTATCAGGTTAAAAATATGCTGTTCATCCCATCAAATAGAAAATATCTCTCATCCCCCGCCCCCTCCAGCGAGACCTTCCTTCTCTGCCACCCTTTACATGTACTGCCCATCATCCCCTTCTCCACATCCTCTGTGCCCATCTAACCAGGCGTCTGTCACGGACCACCTGACGGCGCCTGCTCTTGTGATGTCGCCGCTTCCCCCAAGTTCCCAAATTCAAAGGTCGATTCTCCTCCCACTCCCGTAAGCACCAGCAGCTCTGCTTTATGGCCTCCTTCTGGAAGTCTCACTGACCTGGTCCACCAGGCTCCACAATCTGCCCCAGCACCTCTCTCTACAGCCCAGCCATCTTCTACCTTTCTCCTCCTGCTCACTCTGTTCCAGCCACTGCAGCCTCCCCCCAGGGCTTTGCACTTGCCGCTCTGTCTGGAATGTTCCGTCTCGAAATCCCCTGGTTTCTTCCATCACTTCCTTCAAGTCCCGGCTTATCTGTCGCTTCTCAGAGAGCGCTGCCCGGCAGGCTTACATGCACCGCCAGCACCTCCTCCAGCCCTCTTTTCCCTCTGCCCAAAGTCCCCAGAGGACAGAGAGTGCCTCCCTCCTGACTGAGCACTGGCACAGGGCACCTTCAGAGAACTCCAGACAACACAAGGCAGGTGCAGCTCACGCTGGGAGGACCATATGCCCTTTTAGTAAATGCAGAGTGGCCACATCCTCTCTGAGGCACGGCTACCCAAACAGGACTCTGTACAGCTCAGCACCAAGCTTTAAATCATTCAAGGGAGGGGTTTATAAGGAGACACATCAGCCTTTCTCCAGAGACATCAATGAGATCAGGGATGTGAGGGCAGGAACACTTTATCTAGAACAGAGTGTGACACACAGGTGACAGCAAAACCGTTGTTCCTAAAGGAAGGGGTGACCTTTGTAATCAGTTGGGGGTGGAGCATGGCCAGGGCTGTGGGGGACGATGGGGAGAAAGCTGAAGGATTATCCAGAGAATGTCAACATCCCTCAACAAGATAAAAAACAAGATGAAGCTGATTAAAGTTTTCAAACTTAGAAAGACATTCGAGGTATCAGGGATCTTAAGCGTTTTATTACCGATCTTACTCAGGAAACAAAAGCAAAATAAATCAAAATGGAATGAAATAAAGTAAAATAAAATGCTCCTGGGCTTCATATAAGACAACGTTCAAAAAGAGCAAGCATAAGTTGGTGCAGCCACTATGTAAAACAGTATGGAGGGTCCTCAAAGAATTAAAAATAGAGTTACTATATGATCCAGCAATCCTACTCCTGGGCATGTATCTTGACAAAACTACCGTTCAAAAAGATGTATGCACCCTTATGTTCATAGCAGCACTATTTATAATAGCCAAGACATGGAAACAACCTAAATGTCCATCAACAGATGAATGGATAAAGATGTGGTACATATATACAATGGAATACTACTCAGCCATAAAAAAGAATGAAATAATGCCATTTGCAGCAACAAGGATGGACCTCGAGATTATCATACTAAGTGAAATAAGTCAGAAAGACAAATACCATATGATATCACTTATATGTGGAACCTAACATATGACAAATGAACTTATCTATGAAACAGAAACAGACTCACAGACATAGAGGACAGACTTCTGGTTGCCAAGGGGGTGGGTAGGGGAGGGAAGGACTGGGAAGTTGGGATTAGCAGATGAAAACTATTATACAGAGAATGGATAATAAACAATGGCCTACTGTATAGCACAGGGAACTATATTCAATATCCTGTGATAAACCATAATGAAAAAGAATATCAAAAAAATGTATATATGTAAAACTGAATCACTTGCTATACAGCAGAAATTAACACAACATTGTAAATCAACTATACTTCAGTTAAAAAAAAAAAGAGCAAGCTGACAAACCTCTGGTGTATCCATGAGCTAATAATATCATATTATCATTAGAAAGCCTAAATTGAAAAGAGAAGTCTTACATCATTTTAGGAACTATATTAGGTATGATATGATTTTCATTTTTTTGGTTCTGCAATATTATCTTAAAAATATTAAATCTTAAAAATTGTAAATCATAGCTCCTAAAACTCCAAGAGCATTAGAATTTGAGTTTGATATGAAATTATAATATGCATATAAGAAATATCATGCATGTATAATAACTTAAATGATAATGATGATGACGACCACGGTGACAATGACCTGAAGGTCCTTCTAAGGAGGAACAAATAATAAACAAGAACTTTCCACATAAACCAAGGAACACAGGCTGGGGGAAACTTATTTGTTATGATAGCTGTTCAACGGTGGACACCTGAATTGACTAGAAATGCCCGCGTCCAGACCACGCTATACTTCCATGGCCAGTTCTGCAGCACCAGCACGGCCAGTCCTCACTGAGGGCCCACTGGCTAGGAAGCACCATATAAACGGTCTGTCCCTGCCTCAAAAAATGTCTGCTTTCTTCACATGGACTCAAAATTCCTCTCCTGACCTAGCAGCTGCCCATGGTTCGTGTTTCTAAGCCTAACTGTTTATGACAAGCAGAAGCAGCGACCTGGTCAGAGGCCTGTGGGGAGGGTCACGAGTGAGAACTCAGATGCCAGGTAAGGGCCGGTGGGCAGGAGTAGGGAGACATTCTGGCGAGAGGGTGGAGACCTCATGAAACACAAGTGAGAGATGGGGCTTTACCCCATAGCAAACGCAGACAAACTTCTTCCCCTTTTTATTTATTTTCACCATTATTATATCCAGTTTTTCCCCCCTAAGTATTTATCTCTTCTCCATTAGAAATACAGTTTAAGAAAACTTGGACAATCTGACTCCCCCCCTATGGAGATTAGATTTGAAAAAAGTTTATTTAGAATAGATGAGTAATTTCAGAATAGACACACGTACTGTATATTTTTAACATGAATTAAGGTTTCCTGAGTCTGAAGTTTACACAGGGAAAGCACTAGTCATTTCATCACTACAGAGTCAAGTTATTATAAATCACTAAGTATTCAAATAGATGGAGATCATTTTGATCTTGGAATTAACTGTGTGATTTTATTTTTTTATAATTTTTGCCAGCAGATTTGTCTCTGAAATTTTGATTTAGCTCATTTATTCATGTTAGTAGTTAAAAGATTTGCTTTCCTTGAGTACGTCCCCTGGGCACAGGGGAAATGGCCAGGAGTGGACCAGGCAGAAGGAAAAGTAACTGATGTACGAATTCAAAACTGTGACCAATCTGAACAGACCGCTGAGGGTGGGACATTCAATCCTGGTCCACTTTTAGGCTTAGTGGTTAATGTGAGAATTCTATTCACTTTCTTCAGAAAAAAAAAAAAAAGCTTTGAGATATCATTAGCGTACTATTAAATTCACCCATTTAAGTGGAAAATTCATGGCCAAACAGGGAATTTCCTGGTGGTCTCCTGGTTCGGACTCCTCACTTTCACTGCCGAGGGCCGGGGAGGGGTCGGGGAAGTAAGATCCCACAAGACGCATGGTGCAGCCAGAAAACAAACAAACAAACAAAAAACTGGAAAAAACGAAACAAAACAAACCCTAACCCACAGGGCTATGCAGCCATCTAGTTTTAGAACATTCCACCCCGCCAAGAAACCTCACCAGCAGTCACTTTCCATTCCTCTCTGTCCCCAGCCCCTGACAAGGGCTAATCTACTTCCAGATCCTATATACTTGCTAATTCTGGGTGTTTCATATAAAGCAAAACACACCACACAGTCTTCTTCTCTGACCATCTTCTTTCACTTAGCACCCATGTTACAGCCTGTATCAGTGCTTCGTTTCTTTTTATCACATAACGCTATTCCACTGTAAGGATACGCCGTGCTTTATTTACGCACGCATCAGTGGACAGACCTCCGAGTTGTTCAGGTGTCATGAGTGACACTGCTGCGTGTCCACAGGCCTCTTCCACAGACCCGCGGCAGGAGCTGCGGGCCCCATGGCAGCTGTACGCTCACTTTTTTTGTTTTTTAATTTTCCCTGTGGCTTGTGGGATCTTAGCTCCCCGACCAGGGATGGAACCCGTGCCCCCTGCAGTGGAAGCACGGAGTCCTAACCAGTGGCCTGCCAGGGAAGTTCCTAGTCTGCCCCCTTTGAGGAAAGGCCTGTTTTCCAAAGTGGCTTCACTGCCCACAGTCCCCCCAAGCACGTGAAAGTCCCATACACTCAAATTGAGTTTCGCGCCTTATCACAGTTGCTTCTTAAATGTTAACCAGATTTTAGCAGGCAAAACCAGTGAGTTGACTGCTCTTTGTCCAATAAAATGATGCTGCAATGTCTGGGTCTAATGTTGCCATCAGCTGCAAACCTGTTGTAGAGACGAACGCCTACATCTTGGGGACGATCTCGCCCACCTCCATCTCTCATGACTAGCTTTGAGTACTCATTACTGACCCCACGATCCCAAATTTTTAAATGTAGAAGGAACACCTTCCATTTCTCTGCACTACCCGCGCCCCCCCGTGTCTGAGGGAGAAGTCCCAAAGCGGACAGGAGGAAGGGTGCCCGGCCAGTGGGCTCCTCTACCGGGGGCTCCGAGTCAGCCAGGAAGACGTCACATGGGGGTGGATGCAGGGGCATTTGTCACTACCTAAAAAATCCAGGCTCCGGCAGAAGTCCATACAAACCTAAGAAATCGGCGTTGGACAAATCGAACAGGTCTGGCCCCCTCCTCCGGCAGGTTATAACCATCACATTGTTTGAGAGGCTCCTAAAGAAATTTAAATGACCCCCAAATAACGGCTTGCTGGTTAAGATATAGCTTGTTGTAGGAGCTAGCTGCAGCTCATATAAGCTGCACGATGTTATTTTTAACAGGTAATCTTAAATATCTTTACTCCATGAAGCATATTTTTTGCCAAGACAGTTTTATGACAAACTTCGCTAAGACACCAAAAAATATTTTTAGCAAATGCTGAAGGGAAATGAATAATTGCTCAAATACCATTACAAGCCTCTGCAAACTCAGCAGAAGGTGCAACAAGGTTTAAATCCTTTTAAAGCAAAAAAGTCTGTGGAAAAGCTATTTTCTTGACTCTTGGCCCCAGCTGTCTGTTGGGAGTTGGAACCACAACATTTAAGGTGACTTTCTTCCATTTTTGAACATGAGGCTTAGAGACAGGATTTTCCAAAATTTAAAAAGATCTCTTGGAACACGGAAAGATGAAGCAAATGCATAGATTTTTTTCCATCTAACCTTCACCTTAGGATTTTACATCATTTTTGGAGAACTAAGCTTTAGAAAGTAAATTTCCTGATACCCAGGGTTTCAGACCTTGTAAATCACTTTAGGAGAAGAAAGGGGGAAGCTCACTTTCCTGATCTCTAAGGTCTGGTTAACATAAGCTCATCATTCATGGAGCTGAGACTAGACTTTTCTGACCTCCAGAGCTGCCCCAGCCAGGAACCTGTGCTAACGTGCATGTGTAGGGTCCCAGCACCCTCTTCCCGTCTCCTCTGCTGCCTCTCCTAGTGCAGAATATCACACCTTTCACCTGGGTCACCTCAGGTTACTGAGGAGTTTCCTCAGTAACTCCTAACTTGCTTCTCAATACCACCGTCCAATTTCCTACCCATTGCACCAACCATCTTTTCTCTGCATGAATCATCTCAGGTTGTCCTCTTTCAAAAGCTCTGTGATGGCCTTCTACTGCACCCACGATAAAAGTCAGCCTCTTACCATGACTGCAAGGGTCGGAACGGTCAGGCCCCTGACTGTTTCCTCAGATTCACCTCATGACCTGGAGATCAGTCAGTCTTTTCTGCCAGGCTGCTGTGACCTTCCCGCACCTCTACCTGCCAGGCTCACCACCGTACCCCTACACCAGTCTCAAATTCTTTAGGTGTCAACGTAAATGTTGCCTCTTCAGAAAGGCCTCCTCCGACCAAACTTTCTAAATGAAACTCTTCTGCTTTTTATTGTGCAAAAATGGTTCACTGTTTACTTTCCACATAGTGCTAATTTCAACCTATAATTTTAAAATGTGCGTGTTTACTTTTTTATTGTCTGCATCTCTCACTAGAGGGTAAGATCCACATGGCCAGGGAATTTGCCGACCACAGAGTAGCGCATAAATAACTGTTGAATTAATAAATTCATGAATTTAATTTCCTACTACACCTTTTTTTTTTTTTTTGCGGTACGTGGGCCTCTCACTGTTGTGGCCTCTCCCGCCGCGGAGCACAGGCTCCGGACGCGCAGGCCCAGCGGCCATGGCCCACGGGCGCAGCTGCTCTGCGGCATGCGGGATCCTTCCAGACCGGGGCACGAACCCGTGTCCCCTGCATTGGCAGGCGGACTGTCAACCACTGCGCCACCAGGGAAGCCCTCCTACTACATCTTAATGCATATTAATTACTCCTTTAATGAGCCTAGGTCACATTCCCTACATATTCTCAGGGACCATTTGCACTGTCCTGTCTTGTTTGTCAATTTCCTTCCAAGGTTCCCACTACAGGGGTCAGAACTAGGAAGAGGGTTGCTTTATGGGTCGTTCCTGTAGAAACTGATGCCTGAATTTAATGGGTAAGCGGTTGGCCAACTTCACGTACTGCTCCAATGTGACAGTGCTGGGCAGAGGTCCAAGAGGCAGTTCCACTTATGTGTCCAACAAACACATGACTACAGAATAATAAGCCTCTTTCCTTAGCTCAGGTTTATTTTCAGTTGCTTTGAAAGTGGTTGCTTCCTTCTACTCTGATGACATCATACTTTGAACCTGAACACACAGCTCAGTGTATGAGATGCCTCTGGTCTAACATGTACCCTCCTAAGGCCGGACACTCACACGCTTTCCTTCCAACCACAGACCAGCTGGGCAGAGACTAGACCTGACTAACACACGCTCGTGCAGCTGGAGGAGTAGCTGCCCTTTCTCCTGGTTCCTCAAAGACCACTTGCCTCAGAATAAAGGGAACCAGCAAATTAAGTTAGACAGCACTTTAAACACAACTCTTACTAATGTCACCACTGATTTATGAAATCAAAATGGCTTAAGCTGGGACTCCCCTGGTGGTCCAGTGGTTAAGACTCTGTGCTGCTAATGCAGGAGGCCTGGATTCCATCCTTGGTCAGGGAACTAGATCCCACATGCTGCAACTAAGACCTGGCACAGCCAAATAAATAAATAAATATTTTTTAAAAGTCTTAAGCTGACTACAAGTGAAATGGTGATAGGCTGCACTGCACACGATGGGGCTTGAAGCCCGGGTGCCAGAGCCCAATTTCCTAGTTTAGGACATCCTCCCCTCCTAGGACCGCCTGTGAAGCTCCTACTTGACTCAGATCTGTGTGCAAAGAATAATTCTGGAGGCACTGATGCCCCTCTTGCTTCCCCCTCCTGTGACACCTCACCAAGGCTAGGCTGTCAGCTCCAGGGAGACGGGGCCTTCATCAAATGACTGAGGGTCTCCTGTGCCTGGACACTTAACATGGAATGAGAGGATGACCACACATCACAAGCTGGACTCTGCCTGAAAACTGAGTCTGGCTACAACAGAGCAAAAGCGGGCAGTGAAATTGTCTCTCCAAGGACCACAGTTCCTCCATCACGGTGGAAAAGCACAAGTGTCCCTAGTACCCTGTGCTAAGTCGTCCGAGCTCCCCTGGGCCCCCACGTGGCTTGGTGATGCTGATGACTTCCTGGAGATAAGACATGGGTCACCTGGGTCCTCACGCATGGACACTGTGCTCTGTGAGGCCTTGGGGAGAGGCTGGGCACCGTTCACGTCAGTTTGTCCCCATATTCTGGACAGAGTCGAGCTGACATTTTTTTAAAGTTATTTTTCATATGTTTTGTGTTGCTCAGTAATAACTAGTCCAAATTTCTTTGAAGAAGAATTTCTTATTAACAAGTGTACAAGCCTAGTTGCAAGTATATGAAGAAATATTTTTTCGGACTCACGACAAAACCAATGGGTCAGCTGTCTGAAGCATCAAAACAAGAGTAGAGCATAATGTAAATAAGAAGTGATAGGTCACATGAACGCTGTCAAACAAAAGCTCAACTTGGACTCAGAATCAAGACATTTTACCAACGAAGAAAGCAATTGAGTCACAATAATGCCTTGTATTTACAGATGTGATTTTTTTTAGTCATATATTTTATACACATCAGTGTATACATGTCAATCCCAATGGCCCAATTCATCACACAACCACCCCCCCCCCGCAGCTTTCCCCTTGGTGTCCATAGGTTTGTTCTCTACATCTGTGTCTGAACTTCTTCCCTGCAAACCAGTTCATCTGTACCATTTTTCTAGGTTCCACATACATGCGTTAATATACGATATTTGTTTTTCTTTTTCTGCCTTACTTCACTCTGTATGACAGTCTTTAGATCCATCCACGTCTCAACAAATGACCCAATTACGTTCCTTTTTATGGCTGAGTAATATTCCATTGTATATATTTACCACATCTTCCTTATCCATTCGTCTGTCGATGGGCATTTAGGATGCTTCCATGACCTGGCTATTATAAATAGTGCTGCAATGAACATTGGGGTGCATGTGTCTTCTTGAATTATGGTTTTCTCTGGGTATATGCCCAGTACTGGGATTGCTAGATCATATGATAATTCTATTTTTAGTTTTTTAAGGAACTTCCATACTGTTCTCCATAGTGGCTGTATCAATTTACATTCCCACCAACAGTGCAGGAGGGTTCCCTTTTCTCCACACCCTCTCCAGCATTTGTTGTCTGTAGATTTTCTGATAATCCCATTCTAACTGGTGTGAGGTGATACCTCATTGTAGTTTTGATTTGCATTTCTCTAATAATTAGTGATGTAGAGCAGCTTTTCATGTGATTCTTGGCTATCTGTATGTCTTCTTTGGAGAAATGTCTATTTAGGTCTTCTGCCCATTTTTGGATTGGGTTGTCTGTTTTTTTAATATTGAGCTGCATGAGCTGTTTATATATTTTGGAGATTAATCCTTTGTCCATTGATTTGTTTGCAAATATTTTCTCCCATTCTAAGGGTCGTCTTTTCATCTTCTTTATGGTTTCCTTTGCTGTGCAAAAGCTTTGAAGTTTCATTAGGTGCCATTTGTTTATTTTTGTTTTTATTTCCATTACTCTAGGAGGTGGATCAAAAAAGATCCTGCTGTGATTTATGTCAAAGAGTGTGCTTCCTATGTTTTCCTCTAAGAGTTTTATAGTGTCCGGTCTTACATTTAGGTCTCTAACCCATTTTGAGTTCATTTTTGTGTATGGTGTTAGGGAGTGTTCTAATTTCGTCCTTTTACATGTAGCTGTCCAGTTTTCCCAGCACCACTTATGGAAGAGACAGTCTTTTCTCCATTGTATATCCTTGCCTCCTTTCTCATAGATTAGTTGACCATAGGTGTGTGGGCTTACCGCTGGGCTTTCTATCTTGTTCCATTGATCTATGTTTCTATTTTTGTGCCAGTACCATATTGTCTTGATTACTGTAGATTTGTAGTATAGTCTGAAGTCAGGGAGCCTGATTCCTCCGGCTCTGTTTTTTTTTCCCTCAAGACTGCTTTGGCTATTTGGGGTCTTTTGTGTCTCCATACAAATTTTAAGACTTTTTGTTCTAGTTCTGTAAAAAATGCCATTGGTAATTTGATAGGGATTGCATTGAATCTGTAGATTGCTTTGGGTAGTATAGTCATTTTCACAATATTGACTCTTCCAATCCAAAAACATGGTATATATCTCCATCTGTTGCTATCATCTTTAATTTCTTTCATCAGTGTCTTATAATTTTCTGCATACAGGTCTTTTGTCTCCCTAGGTAGGTTTATTCCTAGGTATTTTATTCTTTTTCTTGCAATGGTAAATGGGAGTGTTTCCTTAATTTCTCTTTCAGATTTTGCATCATTAGTGTATAGGAATGCAAGAGACTTCTGTGCATTAATTTTGTATCCTGCAACTTTATCAAATTCATTGATTAGCTCTAGTAGTTTTCTGGTGGCATCTTTAGGATTCTCTATGTATAGTATCATGTCATCTGCAAACAGTGACACTTTTATTTCTTCTTTTCCAATTTGTATTCATTTTATTTCTTTTTCTCCTCTGACTGCTGTGGCTGGGTCTTCCAAAGCTATGTTGAATAATAGTGGTGAGAGTGGACATCCTTGTCTTTTTCCTGATCTTAGAGGAAATGCTTTCAGTTTTCCACCATTGAGAATGATGTTTGCTGTATGTTTCTCGTATATGGCCTTTATTATGTTGAGGTAGGTTCCCTTTATGCCCAATTTCTGGAGAGTTTTTATCATGAATGGGTGTTGAATTCTGTCAAAAGCTTTTTCTGCATCTATTGAGATGATCATGTGGTTTTTATTCTTCAATTTGTTAATATGGTGTATGACACTGATTGATTTGCATATATTAAAGAATCCTTGCATCCCTGTGATAAATCCCACTTGATCGTGGTGAATGATCCTTTTAATGTGTTGTTCGATTCTGTTTGCTAGTATTTTGTTGAGGATTTTTGCAGCTATATTCAACAGTGATATTGGTCATTAATTTTCTTTTTTTGTAGTATCTTTGTCTGGTTTTGGTATCAGGATGATGGTGGGCTCATAGAATGAGTTTGGGAGTGCTTCTTCCTCTGCAATTTTTTGGAAGAGTTTGAGAAGGATGGGTGTTAGCTCTTCTCTAAATGTTTGATAGAATTCACCTGTGAAGCCTTCTGGTCCTGGACTTTTGTTTTGTGGAAGATTTTTAATCACAGTTTCAATTTCATTACTTGTGATTGGTCTGTTCATATTTTCTATTTCTTCCTGGTTCAGTCTTGGAAGGTTATCCCTTTCTAAGAATCTGTCCACTTCTTCCAGTTTGTCCATTTTATTGGCATAGAGTTGCTTGTAGTAGTCTCTTAGGATGCTTTGTATTTCTGCGGTGTCTGTTGTAACTTCTGTTTTTCATTTCTAATTTAATTGATTTGCGTCCTCTCCCTCTGTTTCTTGATGAGTCTGGCTAATGGTTTAACAATTTTGTTTATCTTTTCAAAGAACTATCTTTTAGGTTTATTGATCTTTGCTATTGTTTTCTTTGTTTCTATTTCAGTTATTTTTCTTGTTTCTTTAGGTAGGCTTGTAAACGTATAAACTTCCCTCTCAGAGCTGCTTTTGCCGCATCCCATAGGTTTTGGATCATCGTGTTTTCATTGTCATTTGTCCCTAGGTATCTTTTGACTTCCTCTTTGATTTCTTCAGTGATCTCTTCGTTATTTAGTAACGTATTGTTTAGCCTCCATGTGTTTGTGTTTTTTATGTTTTTTCCCCTGAAATTCATTTCTAATCTCATAGTGTTGTGGTCAGAAAAGATGCTTGATATGATTTCAATTTTCTTAAATTTACTGAGGCTTGATTTGGGACCCAAGATGTGATCTATCCTGGAGAATGTTCCATGCACACTTGAGAAGAGAGTGTAATCTGATGTTTTTGGATGGAATGTCCTGTAAATATCAATTAAATCTATCCGGTCTATTGTGTCATTTAAAGCTTCTCTTTCCTTATTTATTTTCATTTTGGATGATCTGTCCATTGGTGTAAGTGAGGTGTTAAAGTCCCAAACTATTATTGTGTTACTGTCGATTTCCTCTTTTATAGCTGTTAGCAGTTGCCTTATGGATTGAGGTGCTCCTATGTTGGGTTCATAAATATTTAGAATTGTTATATCTTCTTCTTGGATTGATCCCTCAATCATTATGTAGTGTCCTTCCTTGTCTTTTGTAACATTCTTTCTTTTAAAGTCTATTTTATCTGATATGAGTATTGCTACTCCAGCTTTCTTTTCATTTCCATTTGCATGGACTATCTTTTTGCATCTCCTCACTTTCAGTCTGTATGTGTCCCTAGGTCTGACGTGGGTCTCTTGTAGACAGCATATATATCGGCCTTGTTTTTGTATCCATTCAGCAAGCCTGTGTCTTTTGGTTGGAGTATTTATTCCATTCACCTTTAAGGTAATTATCGATATGTATGTTCCTATGACCATTTTCTTAATTGTTTGTTTTTTGTTTTTGGTATGCGGGTCTCTCACTGTTGTGGCCTCTCCCGTTGCAGAGCACAGCCTCCAGATGTGCAGGCTCAGTGGCCATGGCTCACGGGCCTAGCCGCTCCATGGCATGTGGGATCTTCCCAGACCATGGCACAAACCCGTGTTCCCTGCATCGGCAGGCAGACTTTCAACTGCTGCGCCACCAGGGAAGCCCATTGGGTTTGTTTTTGTAAGTCCTTTTCTTCTCTTGCGTTTCCCACTTAGAGAAATTCCTTTAGCTTTTGTTGTAGAGCTAGTTTGGTAGTGCTGAATTCTCTTAACTTTTGCTTGTCTGTAAAGCTTTTCATTTATCCTTCAAATCTGAATGAGATCCTTGCTGGGTAGCATAATCTTGTTTGTAGGTTCTTCCCTTTCATCACTTTAAGTATATCATGCCACTCCCATCTGGCTTGTAGAGTTTCTGCTGAGAAATCAGCTGTTAACCTTATGGGAGTTCCCTTGTATGTTATTTGTCATTTTTCCCTTGGTGCTTTCAATAATTTTTCTTTGTCTTTAATTTTTGTCAATTCGATTACTATGTGTCCCGGCGTGTTCCTCCTTGGATTTATCCTGTATGGGACTCGCTGCGCTTGCCGGACTTGGGTGGCTATTTCCTATCCCATGTTAGGGAAGTTTTCGACTATAATCTCTTCAAATATTTTCTTGGGTCCTTTCTCTCTCTCTTCCCCTTCTGGGGCCCTTATAATGTGAATGTTGTTGTGTTTAATAATTTCCCAGAGGTCTCTTAGGCTGTGTTCATTTATTTTCATTCTTTTTTCTTTATTCTGTTCAGCAGCAGTGCATTCCAGCATTCTCTCTTCCAGGTCACTTACCCATTTTTCTGCCTCAGTTATTCTGTTATTGATTCCTTCTAGTGTAGTTTTCATTTCAGTTACTGTATTGTTCATCTCTGTTTGTTCTTTCATTCTTCTAGGTCTTTGTTAAACATTTCTTGCATCATCTCGATCTTTGCCTCCATTCTTTTTCCGAGATCCTTGATCATCTTCACTATCATTATTCTGAATTCTTTTTCTGGAAGGTTGCCTATCTCCACTTCAGTTAGTTGTTTATCTGGGGTTTTATCTTGTTCCTTCATCTGGTACATAGCCCTCTGCCTTTTCATCTTGTCTATCTTTCTGTGAATGTGGTTTTTGTTCCATAGGCTGCAGGATTGTAGTTCTTCTTGCTTCTGCTGTCTGCCCTCTGGTGGATGAGGCTATCTAAGAGGGTTATGCAAGTTTCCTGATGGGAGGGACTGGTGGTGGGTAGAGCTGACTGTTGCTCTGGTGGGCAGAGCTCAGTAAAACTTTAATCTGCTTGACTGCTGATGGGTGAGGCTGGGTTCCCTCCCTGTTCGTTGTTTGGTCTGAGGCAATCCAACACTGAAGCCTACCTGGGCTCTTTGGTGGGGCTAAAGGCAGACTCTGGGAGGGCTCACACCAAGGAGTACTTCCCAGAACTTCTGCTGCCAGTGTCCTTGTCCCCATGGTGAGTCACAGCCACCCACCGCCTCTGCAGGAGACCCTCTAACACTAGCAGGTAGGTCTGGTTCAGTCTCCCCTGGGGCCATTGCTCCTTCCCCTGGGTCTCGATGCTCACACTACTTTGTGTGTGACCCCCAAGAGTGGAGTCTCTGTTTCCCCCAGTCCTGTCGAAGTCCTGCAATCAAATCCCACTAAACTTCAAAGTCTGATTCTCTAGGAATTTCTCCTCCCGTTGCCGGACTCCCAGCTTGGGAAGCCTGATGTGGGGCTCAGAACCTTCACTCCAGTGGATGGACTTCTGTAGTATAAGTGGTCTCCAGTCTCTGAGTCACCCACCCAGCAGTTATGGAATTTGATTTTACTGTGATTGCACCCCCTCCTACCATCTCATTGTGGCTTCTCCTGTATCTTTGGATGTGGTGTATCATTTTTCATGAGTTCCAGTGTCTTCCTATCGATGATTGTCCAGCAGCTAGTTGTAATTCTGGTGTTCTCACAAGAGGGATTGAGAGCACATCCTTCTACTCCAGCATCTTGGTTCAGGTCTCATACAGATGTGTTCTTAACACGCCTTACCAGAATGTCACATGACCTTGTGTGTTGTCATGATCAGGACTTTATATTAAATGATGGAGAAACAGCCACTGAGCATCTAGCATGGAGACACTGTGCTACATACTCTAATATATAACCTCATTTAGTTACACAGTCTCACTGCAAAACAGGTATTACTGTCTCCATTTTGCTGACTTTGAAACCATGCCTTGGGACTTCCTTGGCAGTCCAGTGGTTAAGACTTCACCTTCCAATTCAGGGGCTGCGTGTTCCATCCCTTGTGGGGCAGCTAAGCTTCCCACATGCCTTGTGGCCAAAAAACCAAAACACAAAACAGAAGCAATACTGTAACAAATTCAATAAAGACTTTAAAAATGGTCCACGTCAAAAAACTCTTTAAAAAAAAAGAAAGCATGCCTTCCTAAGACTCAAGTGGGCAAGAGGGAGAGCTAACTCAAATGCTCATGTTTTCCACACCACATCAATGAGAAGGACAGCAGACCTTTTCACCATAGACTAGAATTTCACCATTTCAAGAAATACATCTACTAACTCATGCGAGTCATTAGGAAAAGTCAGAAAATATGTTACTACCACTCTGTACTCAGCCACCAATTAGAAAGAATGGGATGAGGACATTTTATAGAGTATTTACAACCTTAAACATATTATTCAATGTATACTTTCCAAATTAGAGCAAGGAAAACTTGAACAGAAAAGAAAACTTCAACCACACCATTAAACCACCTTTTGGGTTATTTCTACCATGCTAGGGCATTCTGCTAGTTACACAGGTTACCTTTAAAGGCTTAATAAATTAGGGCTAGTAGATTATTATTTACTTTCTTTGGGCAATTGCTCTCCCTAACTCCAGTGACAGTGCTGAGAACGAGACTGTCGACCATGGCAACACTCCCCTCTGGCTGCAGGACTGCGTCTGTGAACCACTGAACCAACCACGGTATCCATGCCTCTGGCCACTGTGGCTGATCCAAAGATGAACACGACTCCTCTGGAGTTCCTCCCTGGAATTAATCTACAGGGTAGAGAATGCCCTCTCCTCCTGAGTTAGGAGAATGTGAGCCATGGCTGGACTGATGGCCAGGGGTCCACTCATAAAGAAACAGCCTGGCCTGGAAGTTAGGCTGGAGTACAGAGCAGGTGGGAGGGAGGGTGCTGGAAGGGGAGAGAGGGTGAGAGAGTGAGGACGAGAGAGATAAAGAGAGGAGGAGAGAGAGGAGAGGAGGAGGAGGGGCTATTTAAAAGACAGGTGGAGGGCGGCAGGTAGAGACACACCTGACTAACAGCCCCCTCAACCTGACCTGCACAGCTGTGGTTAGTTAGGATTTCCACACTCAGGCACCCACAGCCACCTTCCATCCTGCTCTTCTGTGGTTTGACTGTCTAAACAAAGTCTCTCTTTTTGCTTCCAGTGTTTGGAGTGGGGTTTTTATTACCTCCAGTGGCAAACTTAAATTACCTAAGAAAACACGTTCATTACTTTACTAGACTAAGTTCTTATTTCCGTGTCTGCGTCAAATACAATGTGACAAGTCAAATCAGCAAATATGTATGGAAACACCAAAAGGGGGCACCGTGGCCTGGAGGCCCCGAGAGCGACACTGAAAAAGAAGACACAAAACACCATGTCCGAGAAACAAAGACAAATGCAAACATGGAAGAAGTCATGGTATAAAGTAAGAGCAGTACAGGACTATGAAAATATGCAGCCAGCACATATCACAGGAGAAGAGGAGGGAACACTCAGGTTGGGGAGAGCATCCCATCTGAAGCACATGTCACTTGAAGCCTTGCTCACACTGACATCGGTGTGTCAGGGGTTTAACCCTTCCACTGGCTGCACCCTGTGTCCTGTACATGTCTGGGGGCATCGGAACATTCCTGAAACACCCTTTCACCTAACTGCAGAGCACGTGCCAGCAAGCTTACACCAGGGCAAGGCTGCCTTCAAGGGTGGGCATTTGTGCAGCACACAGGGCCCCCTCTCAGGGCTCTGCACTTGGTTTAACAGTTTGCTGTCTTGAAATTTTTAATACTTTTTGAATAACAGGCCCGCCGTTTTTATTTCGCACTGTTTCCTTGAAATTTTGTGGCTGGTTTTCCACTAAGGAAAGGGACAAAATTTTGCTACAAACAATTCAGACCAACAGTCTTACTTTTCAAACCAGTCTCTTTGCCAAGAGACGTAATATAGTTTGGAAGTCAGAGGGCAAAGATGCTCTCTCACCTGCCACATGTTCTTCCTTAGCCTTTCATTAAAAGCAAATGATTTAGGAAAATGAGAAGTGTGCAGTGGAGAGCACCTGTCACATGCCAGTTCACAGCACTGCCAAGTTGAAAGTGAAGTCACCAAGGGTGACTCAAAAAGCCCATTGTAATTTTTTTTTAGCAAAGGATGAAGTATAAAAAAAGGATTGGGTTGATTTTATGAGATATTCAGTGGGCATGTCCAATGCATCAACTATCATAAACAGTGGACTGTTAACCATAGTGTTGCCTGGTAACACAACTCTATCTCAGAGAGCACAGGCTGCAAATGGCTGGTCCTTCCCGACATCACCTCCACGGGGGCCTCTCAGCAGCTTCCCTACAAGCCACGCAGTAATGGGAGCTCAAATGACAGTCCCCCTGCCATCTCGCACCAGGACCTCCAGAGCCACCTCCACAGGGCCTGCGGCCTCTGATGCAATTCACTTCCTCATCATGTGCCCTCAGGGCAGCTGCCCCCCAACACCAGTCTCCTCACTCCTGCCCTGTCCATGCCTATATCCCACCATGTCCACTCTCATCAGGATCGTCTCAGCTCCCTCGCAAAGTGAAACACTGATCTTTCCATTTTGTTCCTGAGTGTGAACGAGCCCCAGTCCCTTTAGGGGCCCAGGCTTAGATCAGAGCTGAAGAAGGCACGTGGGGAGTAGTGGCGTCAGGAAGGGAGGTTGTCTGTGACATGCTGACATTAAAACCAGTTTCCTCCTCACCGTTGTCCAAACTGAGCAAGCCTTGCTGGGTGAAAAACTGGAAACATACAGCTAAGTCTGAAAGAAATGAACGGTGGTCCAAATGTGCCCGTGTTTACACGATTCTCCCTCCTGTCTCACCCGCATGGACTTCTAACATCTCATCTTTTATGTTAACTCCTGGTGATGTGTTTAGAATAAGCTCAGTGTTTTCCTTCTGCTCAGACTGCTCTCTTTTTGCATCCATTGTTCGCTGAAGCAGACTCCCTTCTCTGATGGAGCCTGGGTTCTAGGTAGGTAATTCTGTGAGTGAGCACAAGCCAGGCACAGTCCACATGCTCAGGACGTGTCCGCAATTAACTTCACCTGATTTAAGGATGGATGAGAATCTACTTACAGATGAAGACTAGGCAGGCGAGCGTGGTTTTGTATGTAAGCAAGACCAAAATGAAGATGATAAGCAGAAAACTGTGGAATTTTGTGCTCTGATGAATAAAGTCCCTTAGGAGGTAAGTTTTCTAAAGCAAAGTCCTTGTTAGGGCCAGGATGTTGGAAAGCACACCAACTGGTTCAGGATTAGGGTTTGGTTTCCTTTTCCTTTTTCCTTCTCCCTCCAGATCCAGCTACTTCGGGATGCTGCCGTGCATGGGCCAGCCTGCTTCCTGACTTGGTAACAGGACACCCCTGTGACCTTCATAATCAAGTGACAGAGACTCTATTTCATGTACTTAAGAAGAGAAACTTCCCTTCATTCCTGAAAGAATTTACTTTAGGAAATGTGATATGATCTGATAAGATTCTTGAAAAATCTTTTAAAAAATATTGATCATCAGTTTCTTGGTGACACCTGGGAGAAATTTTGATATGAATGGTGAAATTTTGACAGTATCTAATGAATTGAGCAAAAATAAAACCAAACTGATTCGTCTTACCTTATGGTCTTTTGAAGTGAGTGGGTTTGTCATCTCGGCAGTGTTCTTTCACTCCTGTTCTTACCTTGTTTGCTTCTGTGTGGCCTCCTCATCACAGAAGCTGTTTTACCAGAAGGTGGTCCTGGCAAACCATCACTCTAGCTGTCCTTTGTAGCATCACAGCCATTGTGCTGACTTTTCTTACTCAGGCTGCAAATACTGTCCGATCTCAGCACCCTCTCAGACTGGAGACCCAGAGTTAGAACCTAATTTGTCATTCAGGCTATAAAAGTTGGCAATCCCTAATTGGCCACACCCGAGAAAACATGTTTCAAAATGCCACTGTGTAAATGAAAAACACCTACCTCTCTTGTAGAATAAGTTTGTTTTCTTTCTTCCAAAAGTCTTTAAAGTCGGAGCTGAATTCATGCCAGATACTGAAGAAAACATTTGGGGACACTTCCTTCTCTCCAATTTTTGGTCTCATGAAGAAATAGGCTGTAGTCTCCAAAAAGCTGTCAAAGCATGCACACACACACACAAACACACACACACACGTATAAAAGCTATGATTACTTTCCAACATGGGATATTCTTTCCCCATCCAAATGCTGATTTCATTCATGCAGTTATTATTACCAAGAGGACTCAACTCCTCAGGCACCAATAGTAGTTCTCTTAAGGTTTCATGTTAGGGTTTTTGGACTCAGATGTTAGCAGCTGACAAGAGTCCTCCATATACTGGTAGCTATCCCTGGTCCAACCATTTTCAAAATTAATCACTATGTGTCCAACCTATTTCAGAAATGAACCTGTAATCAAGTTGGGACATAAGGGAAGTGTTGGGTCTATACTTTCCTTCTAGACTCTAAACAAATGAAATATCGGCTCTTTGTCCCCAAACTAATATGTCTCTATATGTGTATTATACTGCTTCTATACTATGGGCTTCCTACATTGCTGATGGGAAAAAAAAGCAACAGCCCCGGGAGATACTGACAAAGGCTCCCACTGGAGATCATGGCAGCACCAATGAGTGGGTACCAGCAGGGCAGCCAGTATCGTGACAGTGGGTGGCAGTGCCCATCTCCAGAAGGTGCTATCGAGGCTGCTTCATATTACAACTACATGACACTCAGAAAGGTTTCAAAGGGTTATTTGACAAAGAACATACAACTAGTAAGTGGTAGATTTATGCTGCACCTTGACCTGGACCTCCCAGCCTCCAGAACTGTGAGAAGTAAATGTTCACTGTTTAGGCCACCCAGTCTATGGTATTTTCTTATAACAGCCAGAACTAAGTCAAGGACAAATGATCTAGATTCTTCAATACATAAATGTAAAGGGAAAAAAAAAAGTCTATTATAAAGACTTAAGAGATATTGTCTGATTATAATGGTTTGAACTTCTTTATATATTGCTTCAAACAAACTGTAAGAAAATAAAATCATTTCTTACATATATGAACTAATTGGACTTTCGAACAGAGACTGGGTATTTGGTGACATTAGGGACTATTATTATTTTTAGTGGTAAAACTGGTGCTTCTTATTTTTTAAAGGGGATTTTTTAGCGATACATATTAAAATATATATGGATGAAATTATACCTGTTGAGGATTTGCTTCACAAACAATATGGGAGGCGGCAAGTGGGCAGGGGTGTAGATGAAACCAAGTCAGGAACTGCTGGGTGATGAGTGCATGATGATCACTGTACATTTTGTTTACCATCTCTAAATCACAGCCAAGTTCCTCACCTGTATGGTCTTTAATCTACCTACCCCTACTTCCTTCAGGAAAGTATCAAATCCATTGTCTCCTATTTCCAGCATCTGAAATCTCTTATTACTAGGTTTTCCTTCTGATCCTAAGAGCATATGAAGATTTCTGCATCTATAAATATTCTCTCATCCATGCAGACTCACTGAAAGACACCATGATTTATATACAGTTGCTTTATAATTCAATGCTCCTCTGTCCTCACTTGTTTTGAAATCTGGCTTCACAGGCCACCTTCACTACTTTCTTGCAAGAGTCTCTGATCTAAACCTACAACTTTTAGCAATTTTCATTCTCATGTCCTAAAATAATGGAACCATTACTGTCCTGTTTACTTGAACTTAAGAATGAGAAATTACTAACAGAGCTTTTCTTGTTGCTAATATATTTATGTATAGTAGTTTTGTTCCACTTGTAGATGTATTTTGGATGTGTTTGTGTAGGGAGGTGAGCTCCATGTCCTCCTACTCTGCCATTTTGATCCCTCTCTGAGACTGATATACTGACATCAGTTTTAATTTATATAAAGGTCCTGGTGTTGTCTCATAGTTATGTGGGGTGAGGGAAAGAGGGAAAGGAACTGAAATCATCAAAGTAGGCACTCTGACCACCATGGAATTAAATTAGAAGTCAATACCAGTAAAACTAACTGTCCAAATCATTTCTTTACCCTTTCTTCTAGTTTTATTGGGATATAATGGACACACAGCACTGTATCTGTTTAAGGTGTACAGCAAAGTGATTTGATTTGCAAACATCATGAAGTGACACCACAGTAAGTATAGTGAACACCCACCATCTCATATAGATACAAAATTAAAGAAATATTAAAATTTTTTTTCCTTGTGATGAGAACGCTTAGGATACAGCAGGATTAATTGTATTTATCATGTGGTACATTACTTCCCTAGAATGTGTACCTTTTAATTAACCTCATCCAATTCCCATCCCCCCACCCCCTGCCTTTGGTAACCACAAATTGGTTCTCTTTTTCTGAGTTTGTTTGTTTGCAGTATAATTGATTGACAACACTATGTTAGTTCCTATTACATGACACAGTGATTCAGTATTTCTATACATACCAAAATGATCACCACCATAAGTCTAGTTACACAGAAATATATTACATAGTCACTGATATAGTTATTGACTATATTCCCCACACTGTACATTTCATACCTGTGACTCATTTATTTTGCAACTCTTAAGTTTGTACCTATTAATCTCCCTCACCTATTTTTCTCTTCCCCCAACCTTTCCCTTCTGGCAACCACCTGTTTTTTCTCTGTATCTATGACTCTGCTTCTCTTTGTTATGTTGTTCATTTGTTTTGTTTTTAAATTCCACATATAAGTGAAATCATATGATATTTTTCTTTCTACATCTGACTCCTTTTGCCTATGTCCCCAGGGTCAGCTCCAGTTGCCTCTTGCCTCTCCAGGAAGCTCTACAAGATCAGCAGGTGGGTCTGACCCTGGCTTCTTTCAAATTACTGCTCTCTTTCCCACAGCCTTCTGGGTCTCCTGAAAGTAAGTCTCACTGGTCATCAAAGCCAAACATTTTGGGGGAGAGGGAAGATGGTGGAAGAGTAAGACGTGGAGATCACCTTCCTCCCCACAGATACATCAGAAATACTTTTACACGTGGAACTGCTCCTATAGAACACCCACTGAACGCTGGCAGAAGACCTCAGACTTCCCAAAAGGCAAGAAACTCCCCACGAACCAGGGTAGGGAAAAAGAAAAATCAGAGACAAAATAATAGGGAAGGGGACCTGCACCAGTGGGAGGGAGCCATGAAGGAGGAAAGGTTTCCACACACTAGGAAGCCCCTTCAAGGGTGGAGACTGCGGGTGGCAAAGGGGGGAAGCTTCGGAGCCACGGAGGAAAGCGCAGGCACAGGGGTGCGGAGGGCAAAGTGGAGAGATTCCCGCACAGAGGATCGGTGCCGACCCACCAGCCCGAGAGGCTTGTCTGCTCACCCGCCGGGGTGGGCGTGACTGGGAGCTGAGGCTTGGGCTTCGGTCAGAGCGCAGGGAGAGGACTGGTGGCGTGAACACAGCCTGAAGGGGTTAGTGCACCACGGCTAGCCGGGAGGGAGTCCAGGGAAAAGTCTGGACCTGCCAAAGAGACAGGAGACTTTTTCTTCCCTCTTTGTTTCCTGGTGCCCGAGGAGAGGGGATTAAGACCGCTGCTTAAAGGAGCTCCAGAGATGGGCGCGAGCCGTGGCTAACAGTGCGGACCCCAGAGACGGGCATGAGATGCTAAGGCTGCTACTGCCGCCACCAAGAAGCCTGTGTGCGAGCACGGGTCACTATCCACACCACCCCTCCTGGGAGCCTGTGCAGCCCGCCACTGCCAGGGTCCCGGGATCCAGGGACAACTTCCCTGGGAGAACGCACGGCGCACCTCAGGCTGGTGCAACGTCACGCCGGCCCCTGCCGCCACAGGCTCGCCCCGTACCCCTCCCTCCCCCTGGCCTGAGTGAGCCAAATCCCCGAATCGGCTGCTTCTTTAGCCCCGTCCTGTCTGAGGAAAGAATAGACACCCTCAGGCGACCTACACGCAGAGGCAGAGACAAATCCAAAGCTGAACCCCGGGAGCTGTGCGAACAAAGAAGAGAAAAATTTCTCCCAGCAGCCTCAGGAGCAGCGGATTAAATCTCCACAATCAACTTGATGTACCTGCATCTGTGGAACACCTGAAAAGACAATGAACCATCCCAAATTGAGGAGGTGGACTTTCAGAACAATATATATTATTTTTTCCCCTTTTGCGCTTTTTGTGAGTGTGTATGTATATGCTTCTGTGTGAGATTTTGTCTGTATAGCTTTGCTATCACCATTTCTCCTAGGGTTCTGTCCATCTAATTGTTTTGTTTTGTTTTACTTAAAATTTTTTTTTCTTAATAATTATTTTTTATTTTAATTACTTTATTTTTTATCTTACTTTATTTTATTTTATCCTCTTTCTTTCTTTCTACTTTTTCTCCCTTTTATTCTGAGCCATGTGGATGAAAGGCTCTTGGTGCTCCAGCCAGGAGTCAGTGCTGTGCCTCTGAGGTGGGAGAGCCAACTTCAGAACACTGGTCCACATGAGACCTTGCAGCTCCACGTAATATCAAATAGCGAAAATCTCCCAGAGATCTCCATCTCAACGCCAAGACCCAGCTTCACTCAACGATCAGCAAGCTGCAGTGCTGGACACCAAATGGCAAACAACTAGCAAGACAGGAAAACAGCCCCATCCATTAGCAGAGAAGCTGCCTAAAATCATAAGTCCACAGACACCCCAAAACACACCACCAGACCTGGACTTGCCCGCCAGAAAGACAAGATCCAGCCTCAAACACAGGCACTAGTCCCCTCCACCAGGAAGCCTACACAACCCACTGAACCAACCTTAGCCACTGAGGACAGACACCAAAAACAACGGGAACTACGATCCTGCAGCCAGCAAAAAGGAGACCCCCAAACAGTAAGATAAGAAAAATTAAAAGACAGAAAAACACACAGCAGATGAAGGAGCAAGGTAAAAACCCACCAGACCTAATAAATGAAGAGGAAATAGGCAGTCTACCTGAAAAAAAATTTCAGAATAATGATAGTAAGGATGATCCAAAATCTTGGAAATAGAAGAGAGAAAATGCAAGAAACATTTAAAGGACCTAGAAGAACTAAAGAGGAAACAAGCAACGATGAACAACACAATAAATGAAATTAAAAATACTCTAGAGGGGACCAATAGCAGAATAACTGAGATAGAAGAACGGATAAGTGACCTGGAAAATAAAATAGTGGAAATAACTACTGCAGAGCAGAATAAAGAAAAAAGAATGAAAAGAACTGAGAACAGTCTCAGAGACCTCTGGGACAACATTAAACACATCAACATTCGAATTATAGGGGTCCCAGAAGAAGAAGAGAAAAAAAACTGAGAAAATATTTGACGAGACTATAGTTGAAAACTTCCCTAACATGGGAAAGGAAATAGTTAATCAAGTCCAGGAAGCACAGAGAGCTCCATACAGGATAAATCCAAGGAGAAACAAGCAAAGACACATATTAATCAAACTATCAAAAATTAAATACAAAGAAAACATAGCAACAACAAGCAGCAAGGGAAAAACAACAAATAACACACAAGGGAATCCCTATATGATTAACAGGTGATCTTTCAGCAGAAACTCTGCAAGCCAGAAGGGACTGGCAGGATATATTTAAAATGATTAAGGAGAAAAACCTACAACCAATATTACTCTACCCAGCAAGGATCTCATTCAGATTGGATGGAGAAATTAAAACCTTTACAGACAAGCAAAAGCTGAGAGAGTTCAGCACCACCAAACCAGCTTTACAACAAATGCTAAAGGAACTTCTCTAGGCAAGAAACAGAAGAGATGGAAAAGACCTACAATAAAAAACCCAAAACAATTAAGAAAATGAGAATAGGAACATACATATTGATAATTACCTTAAATGTAAATAGATTAAATGCTCCCACCAAAAGACAGAGACTGGCTGAATGGATACAAAACCAAGAACCATCTATACGCTGTGTACAAGAGACCCATTTCAGACCAAGGGACACATACAGACTGAAAGTGAGGGGATGGAAAAAGATATTACACGCAAATGGAAATCAAAAGAAAGCTGGAGTACCAATTCTTATATCAGGCAAAATAGACTTTTAAACAAAGACTATTACAAGAGATGAAGAAGGAAACTACATAATGATCAAGGGATCAATCCAAGAAGAACATATAACAATTCTAAATATTTATGAACCCAACACAGGAACACCGCAATACATAAGGCAAATACTAACACTCATAAAACGGGAAATCGACAGTAACACATTCGTAGTAGGCGACTTTAGCACCCCATTTCACCAATGGACAGATCATCCAAAATGAAAATAAATAAGGAAACACAAGCTTTAAATGATACAGTAAAAAAGATGGACCTAATTGATATTTATAGGACTTCCATCCAAAAACAACAAAATACACATTTTTCTCAAGTGCTCATGGAACATTCTCCAGGATAGATCATATCTTGGGTCACAAATCAAGCCTTGGTAAATGTAAGAAAATTGAAATTGTATCAAGTATCTTTTCCGACCACAATGCTATGAGACTAGATATCAATTAGAGGAAAAGATCTGTAAAAAATATAAACACATGGAGTCTAAATGTTGCACTACTTAATAACGAAGTGATCACTGAAGAAATCAAATAGGAAATAAAAAAATATCTAGAAACAAATGACAATGCAGACACGACCCAAAACCTATAGGATGCTGCAAAAGCAGTTCTAAGAGGGAAGTTTATAGCAATATAATCCTACATTAAGAAATAGGAAACATCTCGAATAAACAACCTAACCTTGTACCAAAAGCAATAAGAGAAAGAAAAACGAAACAAAACAAAACACCAAATTTAGCAGAAGGAAAGAAATCATAAATATCAGATCAGAAATAAATGAAAAAGAAATGAAGGAAATGACAGCAAAGATCAATAAAACTAAAAGCTGCTTCTTTGAGAAGATAAACAAAGTTGATAAACCATTAGCCAGACTCATCAAGAACAAAAGGGAGAAGACTCAAATCAATAGAATTAGAAATGAAAAAGGAGAAGTAACAACTGACACTGCAGAAATACAAAAGATCATGAGAGAATACTACAAGCAAATCTATGCCAATGAAATGGACAAACTGGAAGAAATGGACAAATTCCTAGACATGCACAACCTGCCAAGAGTGAATCAGGAAGAAACAGAAGAAAGAGAAAATATGAACAGACAAATCACAAACACTGAAATTGAAACTGTGATTAAAAATCTTCCAACAAACAAAAGCCGAGGACCAGATGGCTTCACAGGCAAATTCTATCAAACATTTAAAGAAAAGCTAACACCTATCCTTCTCAAATTCTTCCAAAATATAGCAGAGGGAAGAACACTCCCAAACACATTCTACAAGGCCACCATCACCCTGATACCAAAACCACACAAAGATGTCACACAAAAAAAGAAAATTACAGGCCAATATCACTGATGAATATAGATGCAAAAATCCTCAACAAAATACTACCAAACAGAATCCAACAGCACATTAAAAGGATCATACACCATGATCAAGTAGGGTTTATTCCAGGAATGCAAGGATTCGTCAATATACGCAAATCAATCAACGTGATAAACCATATTAACAAATTGAAGGGGAAAAACCATATATCATCTCAATAGATGCCGAGAAAGCTTTTGACAATATTCAACACCCATTTATGATAAAAACCCTGCAGAAAGTAGGCATAGTGGAAACTTTCCTCAACATAATACAGGCCATATATGACAAACCCACAGCCAACATTGTCCTCAATGGTGAAAAACTGAAACCATGTCCACTAAGATCAGGAAGAAGACAAGGTTGCCCACTCTCACCACTCTTATTCAGCATCATTTTGGAACTTTTAGCCACAGCAATCAGAGAAGAAAAAGAAATAAAAGGAATACAAATTGGAAAAGAAGTAAAGCTGTCACTGTTTGCAAATGACCTGATATATACATAGAGAATCCTAAAGATGGTACGAGAAAACTACTAGAGCTAATCAATGAATTTGGTAAAGTAGCAGGATAAAAAATTAATGCACAGAAATCTCTGGCATTCCTATACACTAATGATGAAAAATCTGAAAGTGAAATTAAGAAAACACTCCCATTTACTATTGCAACAAAAAGAATAAAATATCTAGGAATAAACCTACCTAAGGAGACAAAAGACCTGTATGCAGAAAATTATAAGAAACTGATGAAAGAAATTAAGGATGATACAAATAGATGGAGAGATATACCATGTTCTTGGATTGGAAGAATCAACATTGTGAAAATGACTCTACTACCCAAAGCAATCTACAGATTCAATGCAATCCCTATCAAACTATCACTGGCATTTTTCACAGAACTAGAACAAAAAATTTCACAATTTGTATGGAAACAGAAAAGACCCAGAATAGCCAAAGCAATCTTGAGAACGAAAAATGAAGCTGGAGGAATCAGGCTCCCTGACTTCAGACTATACTACAAAGATACAGTAATCAAGACAGTATGGTACTGGCACAAAAACAGAAAGACAGATCAATGGAACAGGATAGAAAGCCCAGAGATAAACCCATGCACATATGGTCACCTTATCTTTGATAAAGGAGGCAAGAATATACAGTGGAGAAAAGACAGCCTCTTCAATAAGTGGTGGTGGGAAAACTAGACAGGTACATGTAAAAGTATGAGATTAGAACACTCCCTAACACCATACACAAAAATAAGATAAAAATGGATTAACGACCTAAATGTAAGGCCAGACACTATTAAACTCTTAGAGGAAAACATAGGCAGAACACTCTATGACATAAATCACAGCAAGATCCTTTTTGACCCACCTCCTAGAGAAATGGAAATAAAAATAAACAAATGGGACCTAGTGAAACTTAAAAGCCTTTGCACAGCAAAGGAAACCATAAAAAAAGACGAAAAAACAAACCTCAGAATGGGAGAAAGTATTTCCAAGTGAAGCAACTGACAAAGGATTAATCTCCAAACTCTACAAGCAGCTCATGCAGCTCAATAACAAAAAACAAACAACCCAATCCAAAAATGGGCAGAAGACCTAAATAGACATTTCTCCAAAGAAGATATACAGATTGCCAACAAACACATGAAAGAATGCTCAACATCATTAGTCATTAGAGAAATGCAAATCAAAACTACAATGAGATATCATCTCACACCAGTCAGAATGGCCATCATCAAAAAATCTAGAAACAACAAATGCTGGAGAGGGTGTGGAGAAAAGGGAACACTCTTGCACTGCTGGTGGGAATGTAAATTGATACAGCCACTATGGAGAACAGTATGGAGGTTCCTTAAAAAACTGAAAGTAGAAGTAACATATGACCCAGCAATCCCAGTATTGGCATATACCCTGAGAAAACCGTAATTCAAAGAGTCAGGTACCACAATGTTCATTGCAGCTCTATTCACAATGCCAGGATATGGAAGCAACCAAAGTGTCCACCGACAGATCAATGGATAAAGAAGTTGTGGCACATATATACAATGGAATATTACTCAGCCATGAAAAGAAATGAAATTGAGTTATTTGTAGTGAGGTGGATGGACCTAGAGTCTGTCATACAGAGTGAAGTAAGCCAGAAAGAGAAAAGCAAATACCGTATACTAATACATATATATGGAATCTAAGAGGAAAAAAAAACTTCATGAAGAACTTTGGGGTAAGACATGAATGGAGACGCAGACCTACTAGTGAACGGACTTGAGGATATGGGGAGTGGGAAGGGTAGGCTGTGACAAAGTGAGAGAGTGGTATGGACATATATACACTACCAAACGTAGAATAGATAGCTAGTGGGAAGCAGCCACATAGCACAGTAAGATCAGCTCGGTGCTTTCTGACCACCTAGAGATGTGGGATAGGGAGGGTGGGAGGGAGGGAGACGCAAGAGGGAAGAGATATGGGAACATGTGTATATGTATAACTGATTCACTTTGTTATAAAGCAGAAACTAAGACACCATTGTAAAGCAATTATACTCCAATAAAGATGTTAAAAAAAAAAAAAGCCAAACATTTTGGGGGCTTGTCTTCTTGGTGCAGGAGCCCCAGGCTGGGGATCACAGGATGGGGTTTGGTCTCCTCACTCTTTGGGGAAAACCTCTGCCATTGTAATTATTCTCCTCTTTGGGGTCAGCCACTCGGGGGTATGGGTCTTGACTATACCACATCTCTGCCCCTCCTACCTGCCTCTTTCTGGCTCCCTCTTTATATCTTTAGTTGTAGAAGCTCTTTTCTCCTCATCTTTCAGTTTTTCTCATCAGTAGATGTTCTGTAAATAGCTGTAATTTTGGTGTGTCCATGGCAGGAAGTAAGCTCAGTGTCTTCCTACTCTGTCATCTTACCCATATTCCAAAGCCTCCAAATCATTTCTAAACAATTCACAGGTCAAAGAAAATATCTCAAGGGAAATTAGAAAATGTTTTGAACTGTAAGTACAACATATCAAAATTTGTAGGATGTAGTTAAAGAACTCAGGTGAAAATTTATAGCATAAAATGTTCTTAGAAAAGAAGAAACTTCTAAGATCAATAAGATTTCACCTTAGAGAACTAGAGTAAAAAATACAATTTAAGCTCAAAGCAAGCAGAAGAAAAGAAGTAAAAATTAGAGCAGATATAAATGAAATAGAAAAAAAGAAAAACAGTGGAGAAAAATCAGCAAAACAAAAAGCTGATTTTTGGAAAAGATCAATAAAATTGATTAACCTCTGGTCAGGTTAACTAAAGAAATAAGAGAAAAAAGCACAAATTAGTAATGTAAATAATGAAAGAAGGGTTATCACTATTAATCCCATGGACATTTAAAGGAATGTTATGAATAATTCTTTGCCAACAATTTTGATAACTTAGATAAAATGTATCAATTCTTTGAAAGACATCAGCTACTAAAACTTTCTTCAGACATCTCCATCTATTAAATAAATTAAGTCAATAATTAATAACCTTCCAAAAAGAAACCATAAGATCTAGGTGGTTTTTCTAGTGAGTTTTCTACCAAATCTTTATAGAAAAGTTAAATCTCTTCCAGAAATTAGAAGCAGAAGAAAGAGTTCCTAACTCATTCTATATGGCCAGCAATTGCCTAATACCAAAACAAGATAAATACGTTACAAGAAAAAAAGTACAGGCCAATATGTCTCTTGAGCATAGATACAAAAATTCTCAACAGAATACTAGCAAATAGAATTCAACATGAATAAAAATTGTTTTACACCATGACACGTGATGTTTATTCTAGTTATCCAAGATGGGTTCAATATTCAAATAAAAAAATGTAATCTACCACATGAACAAGCTAAACGAAAAAAATCATGTAATGATATCAACTGGTGCAGGAAAAACATTTCACAAAATCTAACAC
Organism: Globicephala melas; assembly: GCF_963455315.2. Lineage (NCBI taxonomy): Eukaryota > Metazoa > Chordata > Mammalia > Artiodactyla > Delphinidae > Globicephala > Globicephala melas. Next base: position 83,797,037 of record NC_083329.1, on the reverse strand, counting down.
CATGATAAAAACTCTCAGCAAACTAGGAATAGAGAACTTCCTTGAATTGAGGAGGAACATCTACAAAAAACCCTAGAGCTAACATCATACTGAATAGTAAGAGACTGAATGCTTTCCTCCTAATAGTGGTAATAAGGCTAGGGTGCCCTCTTTCACTTCTATTTGCACCATACTGGAAGTCTTAGCTAATACAACAAGACAAGAAAAGTAAATAAAAGGCATACAGATTGGGAGGGGAGAAATAAAACTGTCTTTATCTGCAGATGAATATGTTTATATAGAAATGCCAAAGAATCTACAAAATAATTCCTGGAACCTATAAACAAATATAGGAAGGTTGAAGGATACAGGTCAATATACAAAAGTCAATTGCTTTCTTATACACCAGCATTGAACAATTAAGTTTTGAAATTAAAAAATATATAATTTACTATAGCACAAAAAACATGGAATACTAAGGCATAAATCTAACTACAGATATAATACCTATGAGGAAAATTACAAAACTCTGATAAAAAAAATCAAATAGGATCTAAATAAATGGAGAGCTAGTCTATGAACATGGGTAGGAATAGTCAATATTGTAAAGATGCTAGTTCTTCCCAACTTAATTTGATTCATGTAATTCCAATAAAAATCCTAACAAGTTATTTTGTGGATATTGACAAACTGATTCTAAAGCTTATATGGAAGAGGAAAAAGACCTGGAATAGCCATCACAATACTGAAGAAGAAAAACAAAGTTGAAGCCCTCACATTACCCAATTTTAAGGCTCACTATAAAGCGGGACAGTGTGGTATTATTAGAGAAAGAGTAGACATGTATTCAATGAAACAGAATAGAGTGTCCAGAAGTAGGCTCACAAATATAGCTGACTGATCTTTGAAAAAGGAACAAAGGCAAGTCAATGGAGAAATGACAGTCTTTTCAACAAATGGTGCTGGAACAGCTGGCCGTTTATATGCAAAAAACACACAAAAGGAACCTAAACACAGACGTCACATCTTACACACACACACACACACACACACACACACACACACACACACACACCCCTAAAATACTGATCAACAACTTGTGGTGGTGAGAAAAGTTAAATAATTTGAAGGTGTTATATTATTTTGGGAAGGGACAAATATATTAAATATTTGTTAATTTAAAGGTATTAAAAATAGGAGAAATAAAATGTATCATGTCTATGGCAACCACAAGTACACATCTTTCAGATCTCCCAGGTTCCAACTGAGGAAAACGAAACTGACCGAGGGCTTCAGCTGCTGTGCTCTGGGGTCAGCCATTTCATTTACACAGAGGCCCAGGGTTGCCCCCAGCCAGTGAGTGAACACAGCAGGGTGCTGGTGCCGGTGCTACCCTAGGGGACACAAGGCTCTCCTCTCAAAGGCGAACTTGGCTGAAGGACTTCCAATCAGCTTTGCCAAAACTTTCTGGTAACTGCACTGCAGTCTGAGACTTTTGCTATCCAGTCTTCCTTCCTTCCCTCTCCTCCATGGGAGCTGGACCTGCATCCAGATCTAACAGCTGCCCTACCATCCTCTGGATCCCTTCCTGTTTCTCCCAGTAAATCCAGTCTTGGCACCTGCTTCTTAGAGAACCTGAAATAACATAAGTGGAGCCACAAGGAGCCTGAGAAAACAAGCAGTAAGTTGAGGTCTGGGACAGATTCAGTCACCACCCCACTGTCCTGCGTGGCACGTGGCATGGACCCTGGCACATTGGAGGCTATAAACTGCTAACAATATCACCGAGGTGGCCTAGAAAAATATCCTTGTGTGGGAATGTCCTCGCAGGTGTGATTATTCAGGCTACTGAAGACATGGTGAGAACAATGCCACATAGACAGCGGAATTGGCTGACTACGGCTAGGTTGGATTGACACCCTGCTGAGGGATAATGAGAGGCCCTGGGCTTAACAGACAGTTAAAGACTAGGGGCAACTTGGTGGTTTGGAAAGAGACAGTTGTCACCTGTAGTGAGAGAACAGATAAAGCTGCACAACAAAAAGAAGATATAACAGCCAGGCTGAAGAGTTCCAGAGACATTTAGATGCACAGCCAAGCAGGTCTGCTAAGCTAAAGTCAGACCCTGGCTGGGAAAACCTGGGATCCCAAAACAAGCGATGAAGATAACTGACAGTCACCCCTACAGATCCCTAAAACTGTCAAGAGTTTGTAGAGGGCCCCACTCTTCTCTAGTAAAGGTGAGCACGTCAGCTAGGGAAGTGCTAGACCTGATGTAGGAAAAGAGATTATACACCCATGTTGCTGCAAGAATTAGCCATGTGTAGTGGCAGGAGTTGGGGGCGGCTCTTACAGGCCTAGAGTAAGCTATGGCCAAGGCAGAGGAGAGCAGGCATGGCTCAGCTGTCCTGGACAATCGCAGAGCAGGGAGTGAAGAGGCTGAGGGCAGTGGGCATGCCTGTGTGTATCACACGAGTCCAGAACACTGAGCAAAGGAGTACTCCACGGGAGGTCCCAGAGGGCCCACCACACATCAAGGCTGTCAAGAATGCACTGGCAACAGGGGCGCTGATGTTGCTCTGTGCTGTGGGCCAGGGAAGCCAGTAGGAGAGATCACAGCTGAGCCCATTAAAACCCATGGGGATGATGGAACCCGGGAGTACAGGGGCCAATGGTGAAGCCCAGTGGCCAGAAGCCTGGGGACCAGTTATCATCGTGACTGACAGGGGGTCTTCCCTACAGAGAGTGTGGAGATGGTTACTAGATCATGGTATCCTTAGAAGCAAAAAAAAAAAAAAAAAAAAAAAGACATTGCTTAACATCTACAATCAAATAAAAGGGCAAGAATAGAGGAACAGGACGATAAGGGCAGTTGCTTTAATAAATTGTCAAGATCCCTTGCTCAGTTCCTGGAATTGTGCTGATTTCAGATCCAGAACCCACCGACAAAAAGGATGACCCTGAAACGCTGTGGGGAGCATGTACTGTACTGATGCCCTCAGTCCTTTCCCAAAGGGCTCTGTAGCTACTGCTCAGGGATAAAGGGAAATATCCAGGCATTTTGAGAGGTATGGGACACAGGATCTGAGCAGACATCTACAGCTTTGTCATGGCCACCTGCACTAGAGGGGGGCCCCACACACCAGAAGTCCCTGGGCCAGAGCCCCGCCCATCAACGAGACAGCAGCCTCAGCAGAAGGCAGGGCCTGGCAATCAAAGGGACCAGGGTCCAGCCACGCCTATGAAACCACCCACAATAGTCAGCCTGCCACAACAGAAGGACCAATGCAGCCCAATAGGGGCACCCCTAGAGCATATAGCTCTGGTGTCCAGAGGGGAGTGTGCTGCTGGGACCCACAGGATATTTCCTACAAAAGGCCACTTCTCCCAGGTCAGGAACTGTAACCAACCTACAAGATACATAGAAGTAAAAACAGCAAATTATGCAAAATGAGGCGACAGAGGAACATGTTCCAAACGAAGGAAAAAATAAAACCCCAGAAGAACTAAGTGAAGTGGAGATAGGCAACCTACTTGATAAAGAGTTCAAGGTAATAAAAGTAATGACCAAAGAACTTGGGAGAAGACTGGATGAACAGAGTGAGAAGTTAGTTTTCAACAGAGTTAGAAAATATAAAGAACCAAACAGAGATGAAGAATTCAATAACTGAGTTGCAAGGAGGAGACTCAAGTAGTGAATGATTAGAGAAGTGAGAAAATGCAGAAACAAAGGAAAAGCAGTCAAGCAAGAAAAGTAATAGCATGAACAGCAGTTCAACCATAACTCAGAGTCACAGGACCCTTAGTGCCTCCTCAGGGTTCTATACAGACCATCTTGATGTATATCCTCCAGTTGTTCTGTAGGAACTAAGACCCCACCCAGTGGAGGATAGTAACTACATGCTGACCACAAGCCTGTAGACCCCAGACTGACTGGAGCCAGAAGACTGATGATGGAGATTCTCAAAACATCATCCTGTTACCTCATCACCAGTCAGTCAGTAGAATGTCCATGACATGATCACATACCCTGTGACTGTTACCCCTAATGTGGCTTTTAAACCCTGCCTTGAAAGCCATCAGGGGTTCAGGTCCTTTGAGCATGACCTGCCTGTTCTCCTTTCTTGGCGCCTGCAACAAATGCTCTACTTTCCTTCATCACAACCCGGTGTCAGCAGATTGACTTTGCTGTGCATTGGTGAGCTGACACAGGCTTGGTTTGGTAACAAAGTGAGTTAAAACTTCACATACCTTTATGGTAAATTAATAGATAATGGCTAAATAAATAAATAATGAAGTAGTCGTACAAGGCTATTATTGAGAAATATGGCAGAAAATACGAGAGGAAACAGCTAAGAGAAAGGTAAATGGGTGTAAGGAAGGGTGGGGCAGGAGGTGGCTGCTTTTTGTTACAAGTCTGGTGGTACTAATTGACTTTTTCAACTCCGTCTATATTGGAGAAATGAAAATTGATCAAAAGCGGAATGAACTAGAGAAACAACGTATGCCTGGAAAATATAAGAATAATGAACAAGCCAAAAAAACTTTCCTAAACTAACTTGACTACCTATCCTCTGCAATTTGTTACTTAGAAGAACAACAACAAACAATAGATAACTTAGAAGTAGTAACAAAAATAGAAATAAACATTGATATTCTGTGGCTACCATGCTTGGGAAGCTTCCCCCAATTTTAAACCCTATAAGTATTTCCCATTATTTTCTTCTGGTTAAAGTTTCAATTTTAATGTTTATTTCCTTAATCCTTTTGCAATTTATTTGGTTAATGGCCTGAGGCAGAAATCTAGAAATCTAGATCTACTTCTGGCAGAATCTCACTATCCTAAGGTTGATTTTCCCCTTCTGAATGCTAACACCTTGTTCACTATTTCAAAATGCCTTCATTTTGCTGCTCTGTCACTGACTGTCAATTTTTCAGATTCCTAGATTTAGCCAGTGAGAAACTTCAAACAGAAAACGTTAAAGGCAGTGTTTTGCTTCTGAGCTGGCATGTAAATATGTCTTTTTTAGGATGGAATTAAGAAATAACAATTTTTAAAATGCCAGTACCCTTTTATACTTATGCTTATATGTTGTGTAATAGCTAGCAGCAAACCTTCTCTTTTTTTCTAATTTATGAATTATTATCTGGGAGACATGATGTCCCATCCTTCACTTGTTGTTCTATAAATCTTACAATTAATATCACTAAATTTATTCTGCATCAAATGATAAACATTATACTTGAAATAAGCTACCAAGTTTTGGATTTTGACATTTAGTTTTCTTTTAAAATTTTTTATCAAAATAGTACTAGAGTGGGTAGTTATTTGTGGTTACTGATTTTAAAAAATGTTTTAACATAAAAAATTACTTAGATATGCATCCCCTTATATTCCTAGTACATTTTGACCTTGAAATGTATAATAGGTTATGAAAAAAATGCCATCGTCTTAAATCAACATAGTAATATTTAACAACTGCAGATTTAGCAAAGCAATAGGACATTTATGACTATTTTAACTCTTGCTACTTGTTTTCCTTATTGTCTGCTCATTTCTATTAAAATGCTACAATGCAAGATAATTCACAGAGTTTACAGAAATATTATAATGCTGAATAACTGTGTGTGTGCAAGTTATTGGGGAGGTTAGGGAAGAGATTCTCCCCTCCCCCCAGAGATTTATATGAGGAAATTAGAGCTCATAATCCATTAAAATAGAACCTCGCATTTTTCTACAGGTACTGTGTAAGGAAAGCACTTTTAACAGCATGAAAGTGTAAAATGTATACTGCTTTTAACATGAGGTCCAAATTCTGATAGTCTGTATCTGAGAACATGGCTCAGCCACTTAAATAGCAGAGTTGATAAAACATATGTTTCAGATAAAGTTGGTAGGTTTGAAGTATTATCTTTATTTATCCTTATCTAACCAGGAACATGTGGAATGTAACCAAAGAGAAAAAGGAAAGATAAGCTGCATGAGTTTTGAAAAAGATGAGACTTGTATTTTTATATTCATGAGTAAGGACAGGAATTAAAAGGTCCTTAACACAGATTTTAAAAATATGTATGTCAACCTGTAAGGCACTGTTTCTCTTAAGACATCACTGGAGCATCTGAGGATCTTCAAGTGAATATCCTCAGATGCTCCAGTGATGTCTTTTGAAATATCAGAAGCAATAATTTTCTGGTTATTTGCTAATGGGCCTATATTTCAAGTTCTCTAAATAAATGACTACAGAGTACCTGTGTTACCAATATGCAACCATGCTTTCGGTTGTCACCAAATGCTTGAAATGAAATCAATTTCAAAAGAGTGAGGTCTAAGTTTCAGGTCATAAAAAAATAACATGGGATAAGACACTCTACTAGATATTGACTCACCACACCCTAGAATAAAACAAGAAAAAATACGCTTTATGTAGTCACAAAGTGAGATGATGTGCTTTATGTTTAGTGCAGTGTCTTTATCACGTCCTATTTCTAGTTTTCCCTTTCTTTTCTGTTTATGGAAATTATTTTCCAGTTTCCTGCTGCCTTTTTTCTCTCTCCTTGCTCTCTTTCTGGTGGATTCTTGATGGTGAGTAACTCAGAGTCAAGAACCTTCTGGCCTACTTTCTTACAGGTTTTTTAGACCAATTTTGAAAACCAATGTCAAATATTCTCATTTTTTAAAAATTGAATTCAATATCATTAAGTCAAAGAATTTTCATCAATTCATGATGTTTTTCCCAGAAGTACTAATGATTATATTGCTAAAAAATGTAAAGACTACAAACAAAACCAAAAAGACTTTACGAATTATTTTATGAGGATATATTTTCATAACTTTAAAAATAATCCCCAGTCACTTGGGGAAATGTTTTAGTGGGTTAAAGAATACACACTAAGGTTAGGCAACTTTCGGGAAGCAACCTGCATCATTCATGCTAATCTAGGGACTGATGTGCCAATAATACTCTTACTCCTTCAAAAATCAGTATAGATGCAAATTTCCAAACCACAGTATTACCAGAGGGATTAAAATGTATTTTCATTGCAAATATGCTACTGTTTCTCCTTAGGAGTCTCTGTGGCCAGGAGCAGGGCCTGTGGTCTTACCTGGGTGCGCTGATATTGCTTGGGGAAGGAGCGGGGAGGAGAGGACCTGGGAAAACCTTGGACCTTTGAAAGAAAGTGCTGTTTGAAAAGTAAAATATTGCATACTCTCTGGGGAAGAAGCTGTGTGTGTTGTATATCTACTGCATGTTTAGCTACTGTGTTAAATACAGTATCTACTTGACAGCTTTGACCACCCACATAAATGAAGAAAACCGAGATCATAAAGACAGATGACCCTGCAGTTGGCCTAGGAGTGTTGCTATCTTCCTCCTGGATGCTTCCTGCAGACACACTTCAGTGGGGCCAGAATCTATGCAGTGTTTTCCCTCCGACTCTGATGCAAAGTTTGCACGGTAAATGCAGCTATAAATTCCACTGGTCTGAGCCCATAACTATGTTGCCCCTCAGGACAAATGGTGAGCAAACCACGCAAAACAATTCTTCATGCTGCTTTTCGTATAAGTTTACTCACATTTGGTGTATGCAACTGTAGCCACAAAGTGAGATGATGTGCTTTATGATATAAAAGTTCCCACAAAGAAAAAGTCAACCTATTAAAAGGTCATTCACTAGTCACAAAATTATCTCTTTTTAACCCTTATTGGTACACTACCCACACCCCCAAGTCAAAGTGCCATTGTTTCTTAGCTTTAGAAGACTTGCTGCGCTCATAGCCCGAGCTGGACTTCTCGAGCCCGTGCCACCTGTCTGGAAGTCAATCAGATCCACCCTTTTGAGAATCTGCAATGATAGCTACAGAGAAAATTCAGACTTGGGTCATTAGTGGCAGGTCCACATGGTAAACATCATGAAGTGAGAAGAATATCAGGTAATTACATTGTGCCAGGCACTATTCTATTATTCTTCTCATTTTAGAAATGAAGAAATGGAGGTACAGAGTTTCAATAAATTTCCCCAAATCAGATAACTTTAAAAAAAGTGGAACCAGGATTTGCTAACCACTCCACTCTAACCTGGTCAGGGACTGGGCCCTGTGCTCACCCCTGCCTGGTTCCCATCCCCCTGAGGCTATTTCCCTTTACCTTGGATTCTGGAGCCCTCTGAGAAATCCTTTGGGGGTTTTACTTAATTTAAGGTGGTTCTCTGTAAATTGTAACCAAATTTTCCCCTCTAACGACAATCTTCTAAAGAAGATTTCTAATTTGCCTTATGAAATATGTCTACAGATAAAGTCACGTATAACTGTTTCATTTTTCTCTTAGTTTCATTCTACCCAGAAAAATCTTTTCCTTCAATCAGAAAGTAACTACTTTTATTCAACTGTTTTTTTTTTCCTAGAACATCTACTGTGCTAGAAGCATAGTTTCTCAAAATGTACAACCCTAATAGATTTGAATCATGATATGGTTAAATACACCTGTTATCTTAAATTATTACCCCTTAGCTTTTCTACTACTTTCTATACTCTAAAGTACAAAACAGTGGGCAAAACAGTGTGTACTCTCTTGGGTCTTCATCCTCCCCACACCCTGCAAGAACACAGGGATTAGAATCTTTAATAAAAATGTGGCGACTTCACTCCTCTTCTTCTTGCTTACACAGGAAAAAACTTTAGGAGTTCTAACCTCTTTTAGGTTGGAGAACTTAGCTTCTGGAAACACTTTAGCCTAGACTAGGCCCAAATATATTTTAAAATATTGGAGTGGGGAAGATTTTATCAACCCTATACAACAGGAAATTTTCCATTTTTAAAACAAAACTTTGCAAAAGGGCAGAAATTATTTGATGCATTTTCCCCCTTTATAATTACAAACCAAAACTGAAAGGAAACATACCAAATTCTCTAAAGCAGAAGGTCCTGAAGTCGTTCTATTCAGAATGCATAAAAGCTAAAACATAAAAAAATTCAGTAGAGACTACCACTTCAGAATGTTTTTTATAACTGACAAAGGCCAGCAAATCTGCACAGGGTGTCAGAGGGCCCCACACTGTTGAAAGTCACTGGTTTTATAAAAAGTTGAATAATGTAGCCACAGAAGAAAACCCCTTTGTCCAAAGAAAAGTGCTGTACCTAAAATGCACACCAAGGCCTGAGAGTGGAAGGTGTGAGAGAGTTTTCTCCAATTTCCCCTGGAAGCCTTCCTCCTGTAGGCCTCCAAATGGTGACCCTCCTGGCAGGATGTCAAGTAGTTAACAAAAAAATCTAAATTGGAAAATACAAACTGCAACTTTGCTTTACTTTATCAATATTGTTAATAGAATGATGTAATTGTTTGGGAGTTTTACAAAGATATTCCCTATCACTTCAGTTTTAATACCAGGCTGCAGCCTGCCTGGTATGCCAGACTAAGCCAGATAAACACAAACCTATCAATGCAATCCCTATCAAATTACCAAGGATATTTTTCTCAGAACTAGAACAAAAAATTTTTAAATTTGTATGGAAACACAAAGACTCCAAGTAGCCAAAGCAATCTTGAGAAAGAAAAATGGAGCTGGAGGAATCAGACACTCTGACTTCAGACAATACTACAAAGCTATGGTAATCTAAACAGCATGGTACTGGCACAAAACAGACACGTACATCAATGGGACAGAATAGAGAGCCCAGAAATAAGCCCATGTGCTTATGGTCAATTAATCTATGACAAAGGAGGCAAGAATATACTATGGAGAAAAGACAGTCTCTTAAATAAGTGGTGCTGAGAAAACTGGACAGCTACATGGAAAAGGATGAAATTACAACATTCTCTTACACCACACACAAAAATAAACTCAATATCAATTAAAGGCCTAAATGTAATACCAGAAACCATTATACTCCTAGAGGAAAACACAGGCAGACCACTCTTTGACATAAACTGCGGCAATATCTTTTTGGATCTGCCTCCTAAAGCAAAGGAAATAAAAGCAAAAATAAACAAGTGGGACCTAATTAAACTTAAAAGCTTTTGCACAGCAAAGGAAATGATAAACAAAACAAAAAGACAGTCTACAGAATGGTATAAAATATTTGCAAATGATACACTGACAAGGAATTAATTTCCAAAATATACAAACAGCTCATACAGCTCAATATCAAAAAAACAAAGAACCCAATCAAAAAATGGGCAGAAGATCTAAATAGATATTTCCTTAAAAATGACATAAAGGTGGCCAAAAGGCACATGAAAAGATACTCCTCATCTCTAATTATTAGAGAAATGCAAATCAAAACTACAATGAGGTACCACCTCACACTGGTCAGAATGGCCATCATCAGAAAATCTACAAACAGCAAATGTTGGACAGGGTGTGGAGAAAAGGGAACCCTCCTACACTCTTGATGGGAATGTAAATTGGTGCAGTCACTATAGAAAATAGTACAGGGGTTCCTTAAAAAACTAAAAATAGAGCTACTATATGATCCTGCAATCCCACTCCTGGGCATATATACAGAGAAAACCATAATTTGAAAAGATATATGCACCTCAATGTTCATCGCAGCAATGTTTACAATAGTCAGGTGATGGAAGCAACCTAAACGTCCATTGATGGATGAATGAATAAAGAAGATGTGGTACATATATATGATGGACTATTACTCAGCCATAAAAAAGAATGAAATAATGCCATTTGCAGCAACAGAGATGGACCTAGAGATTATCACACTAAGTGACACAAGCCAGACAGAGAAAGACAAATATAATATGATATCACTTATATGTGGAATCTAATAAAACGCTACAAATGAACTTATATTCAAAACAAAAATAGACCCACAGACATAGAAAACAAACTTATAGTTACCAAAGGGGAAAGTAAGGGGGAGAGATAAATTAGGAGTTTGGAATTAACATATACACACTACTATATATAAAATAGATTAAAAAAACAAGGACCTACTGTATAGCACAGGGAACTATACTCAACACTTTGTAACAACGTATAAGGTAAAAGAATCTGAAAAAATATATAGGTATGTATAACTGAATCAACTTGCTGTACACCTGAAACTAACACAACACTGTAAATCCTATACTTCAATTAAAAAAGAAAAAGAAAATCTGCTCTTTTTCTATTTCAAAATCATTTTCACCATAAAATATGGTTTGTACCTATAGAATAAAAAAAAACAAAGAACTTCTAAGAAAATTTTGAAGTTAGCCATAATTTATAAATAAGAACCGCTGAGTGTGAGAAGTCAATTTTATAACTCCCAGTCTCATTATTCTTTAAATTTAGATATAAAGGAATGGCCATTTATTAGACAAATCTGGAATTGTTACATTTTCTGCCTGTGAGCTGATACAGACACTGACTAATTCTGTGGGAAAATAAAAACTATCATATTTGGTCTGGTGATACTTTCCCATAATTGAAGAAAGCTATGATGCTAATTAAAAAGAAAATAAAAGCAGAGCCTGAAATAAGCACATTCAGTGGCGATGCAGCTGACAGACAGGTTTCTGGTGAAGCCCACCCTGTAAGACATTCATCTGGCTCACCCAGGAAATCATCTGAAGATGAGAACACGCTTGTCCGATGTGCATTTGGGTTTGGGGTGTGTGGTTCAAGACTCATCTGCTCAGTCGCCTTACTTTCTGGGAGAACTGAAGAGTTTGATCAAACTATTTATCTAAAATTTACATATTTTTGTTCATGTGAAATAGTAACTTAAAGTCCCACTTCTCAGATTAATAGCAAGATTGCATGAATAGACAGACAAGTTAGCACATAAAACTACTGTGCTATCAAATGGAATATAAAAAAGATCGGATTTGCTTTAAAAGTTTACTAACCATTGTTTCTTTTGAATATTTTTCTTTAGTTAGGGAATCATAAAATGACCTGAAAAACACATAATATTCCACCATAGAAAAGAATCCTAATTAATTTCTTGATAAGAGTTCACTATCCATTTTAAAATGACTAAAAGTCAAGACTTTTTGTTTTCCAAGTACTCAAACATAAAGACAAATCAGTATAAAATTCCCTTCAAAGCAAGCCAATAACGAGTTTGTGCAGTTTACAGCAGATTTTCACACAAATATGCTTTTCTAGTAAGACCTCTTACTATCCACACTTGAGGAAACTCTGCATATTGTAAAAAGCAAGGTATTCCATTCCGACAACCTGATGGATGGTGGGGGGTGGCTGAGTAAGCCAGGCTTCCAACCACATTTGGCGTGGTTTTCCAGGTGCCATTTGGGGTGGACCATCAGGGTTCAGCCACCACACTGGCCACCTTCTTTCACAGCGACCTTGGTGGAAATACGCAACACTAAATGGCCTCAACACCATTGGGGAACTTCTGTTTTGGTATCAAAAATATCCCCAGGACATTTATAGTTCAGCACAGCTATCACAATTATCTGTAAATGACTCTCAACCCATTCTAGAAACTAAAGCACAAACATCTGCCACCAATTTGTCACTTGGTATCTTGTGAGGTGCAAACTAAAAGTAATAGTTTTCAGTTGTAATAACATCACTGCCCCAATGAAGGGCCAACAGAGGCAGGAGAATGAGGAAGGCCAGCTCTGCTGTGATGACAAACTGAAATCACGATTGGAGGGATGACAGTTGAGGTTCATGAAATGGAGTCAGGTGGCTACTGAGGACCAGGTCTCAGACAGGTCTCTGCCCTACTGAGAACCTGAACTTTCTATGAACTGCACCAGGTCCAAGGACACCACCAGCCGTATTCAGAACAGCACTTGCCAGCTGCACCCTTAAGGTCTCAAGCTCTCCCCTTGTAACTATGCAACCATTTCAGATCCCACGTGTCCTTAGTTAACAAGCACCCTTACTTCTCGCCAGCTCCAATTCTAATTCTTGACAATTTATGTAACCTTGCAGGTTTTCTGCCTTTATAAACTTCCCCCATTTTGTAGTCCGGTGGAACACAATTCAAATTCTTGACTCTGTGTCTCCCAGGCTGCAGTCCTAACAAACCCCAAATAAACATCTTTTTATTTCAATCAGGTCTCTGTTCTGAAATTTTGGTTAACAGCAGGGACTTAAATACGCAGACCAGGTAGAATGCTTAAATACCATCTTACCCCCAAATGGATTTCAGCTGACTTAATAGTATGGCACACCGAAGATAATAACCTCTAATAAAGTAAAAATAAAAGAAGGGGTGGAAGGCTGAGAAGATATGCGAGCCTGGTCTCCCCTCTCAGGGCCTTGCTGAGGCAGCTCAAATATCTAGAGATCAAATAAAGAGTGAGAGTGTGTGTGCTTCCCTTAAAAAATTTTTGGGAGGTGGGGCTGGGGGTGAGGGGTGGGTAGAAGTATTTTTTCACAAAGAGAGCACAAAGAGGAAGTCCAAAGTCCAAGGCTTTGGGTTCCAAAATTTATGTAGGTGGAGAGAGCATTTGGTGGCCTAGCGTGGGGCGTGGGAGTGGGCCTCACCCCTGGGAAGGAGACCTGAGACTCTGGAACTTGGGACAAGCCCCCCAGCCTGCCCGAGTGGCAGACCTCAGAGCGGCAGGAGGGAGGGCGTCCACTGCTGGTCCCCATGGTTCTGGGAGCAGCATGACCTCAGCAGACGAGGTGTGCTTCTTCTGTGGCTACTAGACAGACTGCAGACAGGCGTCTGATCTGAGTTTTAAGCCTGGCTTCCTAGGAGTTGGCCCTGGGTCAGAGCAGCGCACTGTGCAGCCCATGGCTGGTCAGAAGTTGTGCGGGAGCCCCCGGCCAGGGGGCTTCCTGCATCTGCTGATGGATCTGGACACAGCTTGGGGAACGTTGTTGAGTCCTCTCCACACCCTGGTCTGATGGCCCGTGAGTGAGGGTGGCCTCGCCCACCCTGCCCAGCCCCCGGAGGCTCCTTCTTGGCTGCCTGCTCGCTAGGCCACCCTGTGGTCACTGTCTGCATCCCGGAGCTGTGGGTCCTCCTAATTGTCCTCCACCGAGACCTCCACTGCTTTCCACGAGGCGTCCTGCACGGAATTCTCCTTCGTTCCAATAGAGTCGGTCCCCTCAGACGGAGCTGCAACGTTGTGGACAGGATCTCTGGGCTCCGCATGGGAGCTGAAGCCAGAGGAGGGCGCTGGCCTATGTGCCCCAGCGGGGACCCCAAGCCTCCCAGCAGGAGCCCCCTTTCCGGAGGAGGGAGGGCCTCACCCCATCAGCCGGGGGTGCATTGAGGCAGGGAGCCCCATCCTCTGCACATGCTTGCCTAGAGCAGGACTTCTCAGCACACAGCGGCTAGAGGGCTGGGCCCAGCCCGGGGAGGACAGCCTGCTCGGAGGCCCGAGGGGCATCCACGGCCGTGGCTCAGATGCCACCACCTGCTGTTCTCACCAAGATGTAGCAGATTTCCTTGAAATGAATGATTTCCCATTTGCTGGAGGCTGTTAGAACGTGTTTTAGAAATGTTAAGTGATTGTTTTATATCCTTTTCTCCAGTGAAATTGTTGTTAGTTGGGAAGAGAGTTCACTCTGGAAATCAGTCTCCTAAGCTTAAGTGTTTGGGTGAGTCCAAAAGAAGGGGATTTCGAAAAACCCATAGGAGGCAGGTTCCTACACATATATTTAACTTGGAAAATTTAATTATTCTGAGCTGATCTCTACACACTCACCATGTGTGTATTGTTTATTTCACAGATAAGGACACGGATTCAAAAGTTATGGTAAATCCTTGGAGCCACAGCTCCAGCAGTTTGGAGCAGGTGCAGATACACAGATCTGACACCAAAATCTATGCTCTAATAATGCTTCCAGGCGGCCCAATCCCAGATTCAGCAGAAACAGTGAGGAACATAGAACGCACACATAAACACATGCCTGATTCTGAAATCTGACTCTGCTTTCTGCTTCCACCACCCAACATTTTGTAATCTGATTATGATAATAATGTGAAAATAACATAGCAATTAACATATTAGTCACTTACTAAGTGCTGAGCATCTGGCAAACACTATCTGACTTAATTCTGCAGGGGCCACCCCAGAATGTCTCTTGGGCATTTGGATTATTTCCAGCTGAAAATAATCAAGGACCAAAAGACTCAGGAAGAAATTCTGACCTTGCCCCTAAATGCCTAAAGAACTTAGATAGAGGGTTTGCTCCTGGAATAGAGCTTTCAGCAGAGGTATCTGCAAGAATATGGGGGTGAGGGGGCGGCTCTTGGCAGGGCCTGCACATCAGTCCACTCTGTGCCTGTCGTCTCTGCTGGCCCAGCAAACACTGGTTTAAGCAAGCATCTGCTTTTCTGTCTCCTTGTGAATTGCCTTCCTCCCCTCTGAAGTCCTAAACCAGTACCACAACATCCTCTTTTGTCTTTAGCTGAAGGTGGTATTTAAGTTTTCCTGGGTCTCTCCCATGTATACTTGTTATTAAACTTTTCTGTGATTTTCTCCTGTTAATCTCTCTCATGTCAGTTTAATTCTTAGACCAGCCAGAAGAACCTAGAAGGGTAGAGGATAACGTCTTCTTCCCTGACATCTCTACCTCGCCAAGTAGTCACTGCTGTCCCGGGGTTAGGGTTTGGACCCCAAGGCACAGCCATCACACACGAAAGGCCAGGGCCACACCGCCTACTGCAGAGAATTACTACTGACTGCTGTCCAGGTCATGCAGCATTGCTACAGAAATGGTACAGAGACTTAGTTCTTTTAGGAATGTTTCACAGGATCCATAATTCTTACTTTTATTTTTAAATTTCAGAGTTAATTATCTAAATTATAAAGATGACTCTTTTATTAACAGATTTGTCCTTAGCCAGAATTCCTTTCATACAATTAACTGAAATTCCTGCTTGTTATAATTTAAGGTCTTCACCTCGGTTTTTGCTTTGATAGAAACTGGCCAATTCTGTTTTACCAATTTGCCTGCAATACAACTATTATGTATGTGATATCTGTTCACAGACATATGGGATCTTGCCTCATAAAGTAATAGCAAAGAACCTCTTTTATCAACATTTTCCCAAGAGTAATCAAATTTCTTTAGAGACTGTGATGGTTAATTTGACGTGTCAGCTTGGTTGGGCTGTGGTAACTGGTCTGGGGTCAAACACCAGTGTAGATATTGTTGTAAAGGTATTTTTTAGATGTGATTAACGTTTAAATCAGTAGACTTTGAGAAAAGCAGATGACCCTCCATAACGAGGATGGGCCTCATCCAATCTAGCTGAGGGAATTAAGAAAAAAAGACTGGTTACCCAAATAGGAAGGAATTCTGTCTCCAGAATGCTTTCCGACTCAAGATTGTAACATCAACAACATGCAGAATTTCCCGCCTGTTTTGAGCCAATTCCTTAAAATCAATCTCTATCTGTAGGTGTGCACACCCCGCCACACACCACACACACAGAGACACACACCCCCACACACACACCCCACACGCCACACACATACAGACACACACTCCCCACACACCACACACACCCCCCACAGACATACACAAACACCACACACACACACACACACACACACACACACACACACACACACACACACACACACACACCTATGGGCTCTGTTTTCTGGAGAAATCTGACTAGCACAGAGAGGAAGAAGTGGAGAAGATTGATGCAGAGAAGCAGAGATTTCTGAGATACTTTTCTACGTTCACCCATGATTGCAAACCTCCATTCTGGAAGTAAGGGTTATGTAAGGGGAACTCAGGGTGCCGGCCCAGCTGTGGAAACTCAATAGTGTCCTATAACCAAACCCTTCATCCTTTTTTCTTAAGATAGTTTCTCTTAAATTTCTACAATGCTAAATCCTATTCTACAGAGAAGGTGCTAAGCTAGTCACAATAATTGGATACTTAACAGATTTATATGTCAACCAGAGTTATAAAATAAAAGCCAGAAATCCAATGTATCATCAAAGTGCATATTGAATTAGTTTCTTTCTCTTTTATGCTTGAGAATAAAAATTGAGCTAATGATTGACTCCTTGAACTGAAGCATGCTAAGCACTTTCTAAGTCAACTCTGAGAACAAACGCTGAAAGAAAACAATTGCTCACCATTTATGAGTCTCTGTCAGTGAGTTCTCCTCCGCTTCTTGGTCAATTTTAGCTGAAAATGCAAGAAAAGAAAACAAGATGAGATAAATGATAAATGGTTATAACCACCTCAAACAAAACAGATCCAAATAATATGAAATATATTTTAACACATTATTAACACTAAGGTACTCCAGACAGAAGTTTATTTTAAATCTATGAAGAGATATGATTGAATAGGTTATGTTTAATTTTCATTAAGCTAATACTACTTTCTAAGTAATTTCTTTAGATCAGTCACATTAATCTGAGAAAATAAAACACTAGAAAACTTGATATTCACATCAAATTTGTTTGTCAAGTATTTAAATGTCAATAATTGGCTGAAAATAACTCTCTCAAGCAAAGGTACAAAAACCAAGTAAAAAAACCTAAATAAAAATGGTTTGTGACCTTCTTCACCAGTGCTCTCCACACCAGGTCACAAGTGAACAGATCCAGAGATTATTCCCATGCAGATGTAAGATAAAATACTAACGCTTTCTACTAATTCCAAGTGATGAGATGACAGTGCATGCATTTATTTGCTATTAGATTTGTCTAAAAATAAAGAATGGTAGCCGGACACAAACCCAAAGATCAAATTTGGGAAAGAGATTACACCATTATTTAAAAATTATTTAAAATAACACAGAAACTCCCATCATATAATATACGTATGGCAGTGACCTTCACATTTTTTGACCAGTAAGCATTCTAGGAATTTACGTATTAGTTCATACACATGTATTTGACATTGAAAGCTTCAAAAATACTCCTACTTCTCACCATGTTAATATTTTTAGCCTATTCCATTAGATCTCAAAATGTAGCCACTAAGTTGATTTCATGCTTCAGTAATGATCAGTCTGAAAATCACTGAGCTACTGGACAAAAAGTTTAAAAATAAATGAAAAAGACCCTGGAGCTAGTGAAAGAAGTTGTCTTTTCATAACCATTCCCCTTTGGGTCACACTCACGGCCATTTGGAGAAATTAGAAGACAAAGAGGAGCAGAGCAAACTGATTCTAAAAATTGGAGCTGTGAATTGAAGCAAACCCCTGGTCCCTTGGAACTGTCAGCGTCTCCATCAGGACTTAAACAGTCATCAGCATGGGCTGGTTATTGTATGTCTGAAGGCCTGCACAACGTCTGCACAGCCACTGTGGAGTGTTGTTGGCCCCTCTCTGCAGGACTGTGCCAATATATTTTTTTAAATTTTTATTGGAGTATAGTTGACTTACAATGTTGTGTTAGTTTCTGCTGTACAGCAAAGTGAGTCAGTTATACACATATACGTATCCACTGTTTTCTAGATTCTTTTCCCATGTGGGTCATTATGGAGTATTGAGTAGAGTTCCCTGTGCTGTACAGTAGGTCCTTATTAGTTATCTATTATATATATAATAGTGTGTATATGTCAACCCCAATCTCCCAGTTTATCCCTCCCTCCCTTACCCCCTGGTAAACAAGTTTGTTTTCTACATCCATGACTGTCTGAATTTAACAGGGATACTTGGAGCTGGCAGCAGAGATTTTTCCCCCTTTCCCCTTTTGTTCTTGAGAGTGTTTACATAAGTCTACAGGTCAATCATTAGTTATATTAAGAAAAAGAATACATGTTCCATGACTTCACTTTGAAAAGTCTCCAATGTTAATATATTTTCTTACAAAGCCTGCTCTGGGCTGCTTAGCATGAAAATGGTTGGCTTCCGTAAGTAATTCTAGAACCACAGAAAGTTTCTTTAAGGGAAAATAACAAAGCACCACAATGATTACCATTTTCAGGAAGGACATTCTCCCAACTGCCTGTGTGTCTTTTTTTTTCTTTTGTAAAATATAGAGATTAAGACTGAAAAAGAAAGAAAATTTCTGGACTATTTTAAAACCATCAAGTAAATGACATATGAAATTTAAAACACCCTAAAATTAGATTCCAGAGATCTGTGTTCTATTTGTGATTCTGCCACTGAAATTAGCTTTGTAATCTTAGATAAATAGATTAATCTGTTAACATACATAAAATATTTAGCATAGTGCCCCCAAAAGTTAGTAGGGACTAAATAAATGTTCTTTGAAAACGCTGGATCTCAAGCTCTTGAAATTCCTAAAGTGATGTTCAGGTTTTCAAGTAAAAATGGAACATGACATATGAATAAAGTTATTTCCTATAAACCATGCAAACTTCCAATTGCTAATTATTTCATTCTCTGACCTATTTTTTCAGAGACATAAAAATTATTTTCAGTTAATTTCTAATGGCACAGAGGGCTTTGTGACTAGTTTTGAAAGCCAGTGTTACTTTTAGCAGCATTTTCCTACATATTTATAATCTTCTATTGATAAAGTTTATCATACCAAAGTATGCAAATTACTACTTCAAGTAAGATTGATTTTCCCTTTCTTTATAGCACACAGATCATTTCTTTTTTGACATTTCAAATGGGGATGGCAGCCTTCTAGTTTGTTCATGACAATTGTTAACTGTAGGATACCTAAAAAAGCATTTAAAATAGGCCAACAGGGGAGGAGCTTCAAGATGGCAGAAGAGTAAGACGTGGAAATCACCTTCCTACCCACAAATACATCAGAAATACATCTACATGTGGAACAACTCCTACAGAACACCTACTGAATGCAGGCAGAAGACCTCAGACCTCCCAAAAGCCAAGAAACTCCCCACGTACCTGGGTAGGGCAAAAGAAAAAAGAAAAAACAGAGACAAAAGGATAGGGATGGGACCTGCACCAGTGGGAAGGAGCCGTGAACGAGGAAAGGTTTCCACACACTAGGAAGCCCCTTCGCGGGCGGAGACTGTGGGAGGCGGAGGGAGAAAGCTTCGGAGCCACGGAGAAGACGTCAGCAACAGGGATGCAGAGGGCAGAGCGGAGATTCCCACACAGAGGATCGGTGCCGACCGGCACTCACCAGCCCGAGAGGCTTCTCTGCTCACCCGCCGGGGCGGGCGGGGCCAGGAGCTGAGGTTCGGGCTTCTGTCAGATCCCAGGGAGAGGACTGGGGTTGCCGGCGTGAACACAGCCTGAGGGGGGCTAGTGTGCGACAACCAGCTGGGAGGGAGTCTTGGAAAAGGTTTGGAGCTGCCGAAGAGGCAAGAGACTTTTTCTTCCCCCTTTGTTTCCTGGTGCACGAGAAGAGGGGATTAAGAGCGCCGCTTAAAGGAGTTCCAGAGACGGGCGCGAGCCGCAGCTAACAGCGCGGACCCGAGACGGGCATGAGACGCTAAGGCTGCTACTGCCGCCACCAAGAAGCCTGTGTGCAAGTACAGGTCACTAGCCACACCCCACCTCCCGGAAGCCTGTGCAGCCCGCCACTGCCAGGGTCCCGTGATCCAGGAACAACATCCCCAGGAGAACGCACGGCGCGGCTCAGGCTGGTACAACGTCATGCCAGCCTCTGCCTCCACAGGCTCGCCCACATCTGTACCCCTCCCTACCCCTGGACTGAGTGAGCCAGAGCCCCCGAAGCAGCTGCTCCTTTAACCTCGTCCTGTCTGTGTGAAGAACAGACGCCCTCAGGCGACCTACACGCAGAGGTGGGGCCAAATCCAAAGCTGAACCCCGGGAGCTGTGCGAACAAAGAAGAGAAAGGGAAATTTCTCCCAGCAGCCTCAGTAGCAGTGGATTAAATCTCCACAATCAGCTTGATGTACCTGCATCTGTAGAATACCTGAATAGACAATGAATTATCCCATATTGAGGAGGTGGACTTTGGGAGCAAGGAAATATTTGTTTTTCCCTTTTTCTTTTTTTCTGAGTGTGTATGTGTATGCTTCTGTGTGTGATTTTGTCTGTATAGCTTTGCTCTTACCATTTGTCCTAGGTTCCTCTCTGTCCTTTTTTTTTTTTTTTTTTTAATGCTTTTTAGCACTTGTTATCATTGGTGGATTTGTTTTTTGCTTTGGTCGCTCTCTTCTCTCTTTCCGTTTTTTTTTATTACTTTAAAATTTTTTTAATAATTATTTTTACTTTCATAACTTTATCTTCTCCCTCTCTCTCTCTCTCTTACTTTCTTTCGTTCTTTTTCTTTCTTTTCTTTCCTTCTTCTACCTTTTATTCAGAGCCGTGTGGATGAAAGGCTCTTGGTGTTCCAGCCAGGCATCCGGGCTGTGCCTCAGAGGTGGAAGAGCCAAGTTCAGGACACTGGTCCACAAGAGACCTCCCAGCTCCACGTAATACCAAATGGGGTAAAGCTCCCAGGGATCTCCATCTCAACGCCAAGACCCAGCTCCATTCAACAACCAGCAAGCTCCAATGCTGGACACCCTATGCCAAACAACTAGCAAGACAGTAACACAAACCCACCCATTAGCAGAGAGGCTGCCTAAAATCATAATAAGGGCACAGACACCCCAAAACACACCACAAGACATGGACCTACTGAGCAGAAAGACAAGATCTAGCCTCATCCACCAGAACACAGGCACTAGTCCCCTCCACCAAGAAGCCTACACAAACCACTGAACCAACCTTAGCCACTGGGGGCAGACACCGAAAACAACGGGAACTACAAACCTGCAGACTGTGATAAGGAGACCCCAAACACAGTAAGTTAAGCAAAATGAGAAGACAGAGAAACACACAGCAGATGAAGGAGCAAGGTAAAAACCCACCAGACCTAACAAAAGGAAAGGAAATAGGCAGTGTACCTGAAAAAGAATTCAGAATAATGATAGTAAAGGTGATCCAAAATCTTCAAAATAGAATGGAGAAAATACAAGAAATGTTTAACAAGGACCTACAAAAACTAAAGAGCAAACAAAGTGATGAACAACACAATAAATGAAATTAAAAATTCTCTGGAAGGGATCAATAGCAGAATAACTGAGGCAGAAGAACGGATAACTGACCTGGAAGATAAAATAGTGGAAATGATTACTGCAGAGCAGAATAAAGGGAAAAAAATGAAAAGTAATGAGGACAGTCGCAGAGACCTCTGAGAAAACACTGAATGCACCAACATTCAAATTATAGGGGTCCCAGAAGAAGAAGAGAAAATGAAAGGAACTGAGAAAATATTTGAAGAGATTATAGTGGAAAACTTCCCTAATATGGGAAAGTACATAGTTAATCAGTCCAGGAATCAGAGAGAGTTCCAAACAGGATAAATCCAAGGAGAAACACTCCAAGACACATATTAATCAAACTATCAAAAATTAAATACAAAGAAAACATATTAAAGGCAGCAAGGAAAAAACAACAAATAACACATAAGAGAATCCTCATAAGAGTAACAGCTGATCTTTCAGCAGAAACTCTGAAAGCCAGAAGGGAGTGGCAGGACATATTTAAAGTGATGAAGGAGAAAACCCTTCAACCAAGATTACTCTACCCACCAAGGATCTCACTCAGATTTGATGGAGAAATTTAAACCTTTACAGACAAGCAAAAGCTGAGAGAGTTCAGCACCACCAAACCAGCTTTACAACAAATGCTAAAGGAACTTCTCTAGGCAAGAAACACAAGAGAAGAAAAAGACCTACAATAACAACCCCAAAACAGTTAAGAAAATGGGAATAGGAACACACATATCGATAATTACCTTAAATGTAAATAGATTAAATGCTCCCACCAAAAGACAGACTGGCTGAATAAAGACAAAAGCAAGACCCATATATATGCTGTCTACAAGAGACCTACTTCAGACCTAGGGACACATACAGACTGAAAGTGAGGGGATTGAAAAAGATATTGCATACAAATGGAAATAAAAAGAAAGCTGGATTACCAATTCTCATATCAGACCAAATAGACTTTTAAAAAAAGACTATTACAAGAGACAAAAAGGACACTACGTAATGATCAAGGCATCAATCCAAGAAGAAGATATAACAGTTGTGAATATTTATGCACCCAACATACGATCACCTCAATAATGAGGCAAATGCTAACAGCCATAAAAGGGGAAATCAACAGTAACACAATCAGAGTAGGGGACTATAACACCGCACTTTCACCAATTGACAGATCATCCAAAATGAAAATAAATAAGGACACATAAGCTTTAAATGATACATTAAAAACGATGGACTGAATTGATATTTATAGGATATTACATCCAAAAACAACAGAATACACTTTCTTCTCAGGTGCTCATGAACATTCTACAGGACAGATCATATCTTGGGGCACAAATCAAGCCTTGGCAAATTTAAGAATATTGAAATCGTATCAAGTATCTTTTCTGACCACAATGCTATGAGACTAGATATCAATTACAGGAAAAAATCTATAAAAAATACAAACACATGGAGGCTAAACAATACACTACTTAATAACCAAGAGATCACTGAAAAAATCAAAGAAGAAATAAAAAAATACCTAGAAACAAATGCCAGTGAAAACATGATGACCCGAAACCTATGGGATGCAGCAAAAGCACTTCTAACAGGGAAGTTTATAGCAATAGAATCGTACTTTAAGAAACAGGAAACATCTCAAATAAACAACCTAACCTTACACCTAAAGCAATTGGAGAAAGAAGAAGAAGAACAACAACAAAAAAAAAACAGTTAGCAGAAGGAAAGAAATCATAAAGATCAGATCAGAAATAAATGAAAAAGAAAGGAAGGAAATGATAGCAAAGATCAATAAAACTAAAAGTGGGTTCTTTGAGAAGATAAACAAAATTGATAAACCATTAGCCAGACTCATCAAGAAAAAAAGGGAGAAGACTCAAATCAATAGAATTAGTACTGAAAAAGAAGTAACAACTGACACTGCTAAATACAAAAGATCATGAGACATTACTACAAGCAACTCTACGCCAATAAAATGGACAATCTGGAAGAAATGGACAAATTCTTAGAAATGAACAACTTGCCAAGACTCAATCAGGAAGAAATAGAAAATATGAACCGACCAATCACAAGCACTGAAATTGAAACTGTGATTAAAAAGCTTCCAACAAACAAAAGCCCAGGAACAGATGGCTGCACAGGCGAATTCTATCAAACATTTAGAGAAGAACTAACACCGATTCTTCTCAAACTCTTCCAAAATATAGCAGAGGGAGGAACACTCCCAAACTCATTCTATGAGGCCACCATCACCTTGATACTAAAACCAGACAAGGATGTCACAAAGAAAGAAAACTACAGGCCAATATCACTGATGAACATAGATGCAAAAATCTTCAACAAAATACTAGCAAACAGAATCCAACAGCACATTAAAAGGATCATACACCATGATCAAGTAGGATTTATTCCTGGAATGCAAGGATTCTTCAATATATGCAAATCAATCAACGTGATACACCATATTAAAAAATTGAAGGAGAAAAACCATATGATCATCTCAATAGATGCAGAGAAAGCTTTCGACAAAATTCAACACCAATTTATGATAAAAAAAAAAAACCCTGCAGAAAGTAGGCATAGAGGGAACTTTCCTCAACATAATAAAGGCCATATATGACAAACACACAGCCAACATCACCCTCACTGGTGAAAAAGTGAAAGCATTTCCACTAAGATCAGGAACAAGACAAGGTTGCTCACTCTCACCACTCTTATTCAACATAGTTTTGGAAGTTTTAGCCACAGCAATCAGAGAAGAAAAGGAAGTAAAAGGAATCCAAATCAGATAAGAAGAAGTAAAGTTGTCACTGTTTGCAGATGACATGACACTATACATAGAGAATCCTAAAGATGCTACTAGAAAACTACTAGAGCTAATCAATGAATTTGGTAAAGTAGCAGGATAAAAAAATTAATGCACAGAAATCTCTAGCATTCCTATACACTAATGATGAAAAATCTAAAAGTGAAATCAAGAAAATACTCCCATTTACCATTGCAACAAAAAGAATAAAATATCTAGGAATAAACCTACCTAAGGAGACAAAAGACCTGTATGCAGAAAATTATAAGACACTGATGAAAGAAATTAAAGATGACACAAATAGATGGAGAGATATACCATGTTCTTGGATTGGAAGCATCAACATTGTGAAAATGACTCTACTACCCAAAGCAATCTACAGATTCAATGCAATCCCTATCAAACTACCACTGGCATTTTTCACAGAACTAGAACAAAAAAATCTCACAATTTGTATGGAAACACAAAAGACCCTGAATAGTGTTGTAGTTTATCTTATGACAGGGCCGAAAGTAAGCTCATCACACGAGATGAATTGTGCCGAAGCACAGCAGTAGAGGGCTGCCGCTCGCTCAGGCAAAACAGTGCCGTCTGTCCTGCTGTGGTAGCTTTTATTAAAGCATTATCTATGTTTACATTTAAGACTTATTTTTTTAACATTCCAGAAATGCCAAAGCAGCAACATATGCTTCTATTGGTTATACAGGCAATAATGGGCTTTCTTAAAAACATGCCGTGCTTCGTCCTTGAGCGCAAAAGCAGCATAAAGTTCCCACCATTATTTTGATTATACTGAAGTAGCACAAGGACATTTCCTTGCATTCCCACCATTTTGATTATACTGAGGACACCTCATGGATCAGTGCCCAAAGCACTCAATGCTTATTCGCAGGAGGCCCCCGGTTTGCCGGGGGGGGGGTGGGGCTCAAAGCATTCAGGACTGTTCACAGTTCTGGCTTATTCACATGCCCCCTGTTTGCCGGGGGGGGGCTCAAAGCAATCAGGACTGTTTGCAGTTCTGGCTTATTCGCCAGCCCCCAGTTTGTTCGGGGTGGGGGGCTCATGGGTCACGTCTCCTTTCCATGTCCTCAGTTATTCCACTACAGAATAGCCAAAGCAATCTTGAGAAAGAAAGACGGAGCTGGAGGAATCAGGCTCCCGGACTTCAGACTATACTACAAAGATACAGTAATCAAGACAGTATGGTACTGGCACAAAAACAGAAACATAGATCAATGGAGCAGGATAGAAAACCCAGAGATAACCCCACACAGATATGGTCACCTTATCTTTGATAAAGGAGGCAAGAATATGCAATGGAGAAAAGACAGCTTCTTCAATAAGTGGTGCTGGGAAAACTGGACTGCTACATATAAAAGAATGAAATTAGAACACTCCCTAACACCATACACAAAAATAAACTCAAAATGGATTAAAGACCTAAATGTAAAGCCAGACACTATTAAACTCTTAGAGGAAAACATAGGCAGAACACTCTATGACATAAATCACAGCAAGATCCTTTTTGACCCACCTCCTAGAGAAATGGAAATAAAAACAAATATAAAGAAATGGGACCTAATGAAACTTCAAAGGTTTTGCACAGCAAAGGAAACCAAAAACAAGATGAAAGGACAACCCTCAGAATGGGAGAACGTATTTGCAAATGAAGCAACTGACAAAGGATTAATCTCCAAAATTTACAAACAGCTCATGCAGCTGCATATCAAAAAAACAAACAACCCAATCCAAAAATGGGCATACTACCTAAATAAACATTTCTCCAAAGAAGATATACAGATTGCCAACAAACACATGAAAGACTGCTCATCATCATTAATCATTAGAGAAATGCAAATCGAAACTACAATGATATATCATCTCACACCACTTGGAATGGCCATCATCAGAAACTCTATAAACAATAAATGCTGGAGAGGATATGGAGAAAAGGGAACCCTCTTGCACTGTTGGTGGGAATGTAAATTGATGCAGCCGCTATGGAGAACATTATGGAGGTTCCTCAAAGAACTAAAAATAGAACTACCATATAACACAGCAATACCACTACTGGGTATATACCTTGAGAAAACCATAATTCAAAAACAGTCATGTACCACAATGTTCATTGCAGATCTATTTACAATAGCCAGGACATGGAAGCAACCTAAGTGTCCATCGACAGATGAATGGATAAAGAAGATGTGGCACACATATACAGTGGAATATTACTCAGCCATAAAAAGAAACAAAATTGAGTTATTTGTAGTGAGTTGGATGGACCTAGAGACTGTCATGAAGAGTGAAGTAAGTCAGAAAGAGAAAAACAATACCATATGCTAACACATATATGTGGAATCTACAAAAAATAAAAAATGGTTCTGAAGGGGCAGGACAGGAATTAAGATGTAGACATAGGGAATGCACTTGAGGACACCCGTAAGGGGAAGGGGAAGCTGGGACGAAGTGAGAACGTGGCATGCGGATATATATATCACCAAATGTAAAATAGGTAACTAGTGGGAAGCAGGCGCATCGCACAGGGAGATCAGCTCAGTGCTTTGTGACTACCTAGAGGGGTGGGATAGGGAGGGTGGGAGGGAGATGCAAGTGGGAGGAGATATGGGGATATATGTGTACGTATAGCTGGTTCAGTTTATTATACAACAGAAACTGACACACCATTGTAAAGCAATTATACTCCAATAAAGATGTGAAAAAATTTTAAAATATTATATAATATAATCACATATTATGTGAACAAGTATATGAGTGACACACTCATTAACGTTTTAGGATGTGAAATCTAGCAAATTGTTTGATTTCTCTTTTAATGAGTTATAGAATTAAGGACTCCTTTCTACCCATAAGCAAAACAGAATATTCCATAAAATTACAGTTTCTTGATCCTAAAAGTCTACTGGATGGAAAAATGAAGATTCATTTCATTCATCAAGAGCTGAGTGAGCTGTCAGGCCCAGCTAATTTGTAACTACAGGACACTGATTTCAGTCAAGGACTATTTAAGAATCAACGGGTAGATTTTCCACTCTAAGTCATGAGGACCTGAGGAAATGGAAATGACAATCACTCTGATACGTGACGGACCAAATTTCTGTTTCTATTGTCATGATTATCTTAAATGATTAAATGGTATTTTCCCATCTAAAGAAGAGCTGTGCTTAATGCCGTATCAAATTCCAGCATTAACTCATTCACTGTATATCATCATTAAAGACACTTGAACAACGTATAAAAACCACAGAGGATGGAGCCAGTCTTCAGAGCACTACTCGGCCTCAGTCTCAGGTCATGTCAGTCTCTGGAGAATTCCTGAAAGAGCAAGAACCTTCCCAAAGCATGGCTTGATATAAATCTGATCTTCAGAAGATATGTATATAACTTTCCAAAGCAGAAATATTTGGAGTAGTGAATGCTTTGATATAAGTTTCAAGGATTTCAATCAGCAATAGATTAATAGAATTTTTAGTTTCTTTAATATTGTCTAAAATTTTCCATCCCTGCTTATTTCATAGGAATATAGGAAGAATCAGTAAGATAACATTTATAAAGTTTTTAAGGTCCCTGGAAAAACTGTGTTAAATATCCTGGGTTATGTATACATCCTATAAAATATAGAATATAATGTTTTGAAGATCAGAAAATCATCAATATACCTTGTTTCTGAGCACAATGTTTTGACAAAGCAAATAAACACCAGGTTGAACTGAAGTGATAAGTGTAGATAAAACTTAAAAGAATATCTAATTTTCTATCACAAAAAGATAAATATTTTAATGCCTTTAAAAATATATGCTATTTTATAAATATATATATATGCTATTTTAACTAATAACTATTGTATTTACTGTCATTAAAAAAACAGGAATAATGAGTATTATTCACAAAACAGCATGTTTAGCCAATTGCTTGTCTGTCACAACTGTGTGATTCGTGATTAAACATCATTTATTTTTCTGTGATGTCAAAATAATCCCTTTTAAACCAATGCGTATTTTTCAAAATGCCTTCTACCTTTCTGCTGAACAGGGAGGGAAATGCAACATATCTCTTCTGAATTTACCTTGAAAAATAAATTGTTCCATGTTTTCTTTGAATGGCTGGATGTGCTCTTTTGAGGACACCTGGTACACTTTCCCCGCTTCAACCTCACAGGCTGAAATTAGAAAGAGACATTGTTCAGAATGTCACACCGCTAACAGTGCATTAAAACAATTCAAAATATATATTAACTAGTGTTAGAAAATCCTGCTAACCATGATAACTGACATATGTGTCTACACATATTTAGAAATATCCAATGCTGACAGAAGGTTTCACTTTAGGGGACTGTAAAAATAAACTTAAAAAAATTAAAGTATAATTGATATACAATATTATGCTTCAGGTGTACAACATAGTGATTCGATATTTAAATACATTATGAAATTAATCACCATGATAAATCTACTAACCATCTGTGACTGTACAGTTATTACAATATTATTGACTATATTCCTTATGCTGTATATTAAACTCCATTACTCATTTAATACTTTATATTAAATGTAAGATTATACCTCTTATCCACTTCACCTTTTTCAACCATGCCCTCATCCCCACCCCAGCAACTGTGGGTTTATTCTCTATCTATAAGAATCTTTCTGTTTGGTTTGGTCATCTGTTTTGCTTTTTGGATTCCACAAGTAAGTGAAGTCATACAACATTGGTCTTTCTCTGTCTGACATATTCCACTTGGCATACCCTCCACGCCCATTCATGCTGCCTTTGTGCAAATGGAAAGCTTTATTTTTCATGGTTGAGTAGCATTCCACTGTGTGGGTAGGTGAAATATGTGGGCATATATATACACACACACATTATGTATATATATGTATATATACGAAACATGTATACACACACACATATATATAATGAGTATGTGAAACATGTCTTCTTTATCCATCCATCTATTGGTAGATACTACTTAGGTTGCTTCCAAATCTTGGTTATTACAAACAATGCTTCAATGAACATAAGGGTGTATATATCATTTTCAATCTGTATTTTTGTTTTATTGGTATAAATACCCAGAAGTGGAATTGCTGGAACATATGGTAGTTCTATTTTCAATTTTTCTGAGGAACCTCCATACTGTTTCCCACAGTAGCAGCATGAATTTTCACTCTCAGCAGCAGTGCACAAGGGTTCCCTTTTCTCCACATCCTCCTTGCCAATACTTGTTATTTCTTGTCTTTTTGATAATAGCTATTCTAACAGGTGTGAGGTGGTATCTCACTGTGGTTTTGATTTGCATTTTCCTGATGATTAGTGGTGCTGAGCATCTTTTCATGGGTTTGTTGGCTATCTTTTTGTCCTTTGGAGAAATGTTTATTCAGGTCCTCTGCACAATCTTTAATTGGATTGTTTGTTCTTTTTTATATTGTTTTCTGATTTCTTTATATAATTGCAATATAAGCCTTTTATAAAATATATTATTTGCAAAAATCTTCTCCCATACGGTAGGCTGCCTTTTCGTTGATGGTTTCCTTTGCTGTGCAAAAGCTTTTTTGTTTGATGTAGTCCCATTTGTTTATTTTTGTTTTTCTTACCCCTGCCTGAGGAGACATATCTAAAAAATCATCCGTAGGACTGATGTCAAAGAACATACTGCTATGTTTTCTTGTAGGTGTTTTGCGCTTTCAGGTCTTATATTTGAGTTTTTAACCATTTTGAGTTTATTCGTATACATAGTGTAGGAAAATAGTCCAGTTTTCCCAAAAGCATTTATTGAAGGGGCTGTCTTTTCCTCATTGTATATTACTGACTCCTTTGATGAAGATTAATGACCATGTAAGTATGGATGTATTTCTGGGCTTTCTAAGCTGTTCCAGTGATATATGAGTCTGTTTTCCTGCCAGTACCATACTGTTTGTTTTTTTTTTAAGTTTCGTAAAGTTAATACTCTTTTTTTTTTTAAATAATAAATTTATTTATTTTTGGCTGCGTTGGGTCTTTGTTGCTGCACATGGGCTTTCTCTAGTTGTGGCGAGTGGGGGTTACTCTTTGTTGTGGTGTGCAGGCTTCTCATTACGGTGGCTTCTCTTGTTGTGGAGCACAGGCTCTAGGTGCACAGGCTTCAGGAGTTGTGGTGCATGGGTTTAGTTGCTCCACAGGATGTGGGATCTTCCTGGACCAGGGCTCAAACCTGTGTCCCCTGCATTGGCAGGCAGATTCTTAACTACCACACCACTAGCGAAGTCCCCCCTACTGTTTTGATTACTATAGCTTTGTATTATAGTCTGAAGTCAGGGAGTGTGATATCTTCAGCTTTATTCTTTCTCAAGATTGCTTTGGTTTTGGAGTCTTTTGTGGTTCCATACAAATTTTAGGATTATTCTAGTTCTATGAAAAATGCCACTGGTATTTTGATAGGGACTACGCTGAATCTGTAGATTACCTTGGGAAGTATGGACATTTTAACAATATTGATTCTTCCAATCCATAAGCATGGTATATCTTTCCATTTATTTGTCATGGCTTCAATTTCTTTCATCAACATCTTAGAGTTTTCAGAGCTCAGGTCTTTCACCTCCTTGGTTAAATTTAGCCCTGGGTATTATTTTCTTGATGCAATTGGGATTGCAACACTTCTGTTCTGAGAGCACGTTCATTAAGTCCAATTTGTTCTTAAGTCCAACAAAGTTAGCCCAGGTACCCAACTAACACAATCAGATATATACCACTGCTTTTACACTTGCTCTGGACATACTGGGCTTTAAATAAAGATACTATACTACTGTACTCTATACAGCACTGTAAAGTACACAAAAGTACAACCACTTGTAGAGGATGCACACATGTGACAATGTACACCAGTCATGTGAACTAACTGATGTGATTGGACATGTGAATGCATGTTCAGATCTTTGAAAGTTCGTAACTTGAAGGTTCACATGTAGGGGACTTACTGTATTAATTTTGTACCTTTTAACTTTACTAATTCATTTATTAGTTCTAATAGATTTTTGGTTGTGTCTTTAGGATTTTTTATATATAGTGTCATGTCATCTGCAAACAGTGACAGTTTTACTTCTTCCTTTCCAATTTGGATTCCTTTTATTTCTTCTTATTGTCTGATTGCTATGGCTAGGACTTCCAATACTATGATGAATAAAAGTGGTGAGAGTGGGCATACTTGTCTTGTTCCTGACCTTAGAGGAAATGTTTTCAGCTTTTCACCATTGAGAATGATGTTTGCTGTGGGCTTATCCTACATGGACTTTGTTATGTTGATGTATATTCCCTCATACCCACTTTGTGGAGAGTTCTTATAAATAGATGTTGAATTCTGTCAAAAGCTTTTTCTACATCTATTGAGAGGATCATATGATTTTTATTCTTCAATTTGTTAACTGGAGAGCATTTTCAGAGTCTACCTGCCAAGGCTCACATCCAAGCAATTTTGAAAAGTAATCTCCAAGGACAAGACTCAAAAAAGATTAAAATGGTGATTCTAAAGTACATTACTGTGTGAAGGAGGAAGGGGTAGGAAGGAGGCTGACTGGGTTCATAGCTTGAGTGGCTTGGGGATGAAGAACACAGGAGGAAGAGCATTTTTCAAAGGAAAGAAAATTGAGGGGGGAATTGGAAGATGGCGGAAGAGCAAGACGCGGAGGTCACCTTGCTCCCCACAGATACACCAGAAATACATCTACACGTGGAACAACTCCTACAAAGGAAAGAAAATTAATTTGCTTTTGAACTTACTGTGTTTTAAGATGACAATGGAATATCCAAATGTAGTTTCAGCAAGCAGTTGGATTTATGAGTTTGCAGATCAGAGTGATACAGGAAAACTCTGAGTAAGACCACCTGAGAACAGCATATCCAGTGAGAAAAAGAGGGGGCCAAGGTTGAACGCCTGAGTAATGCCAACTTTAATAAAGAAGCAGAGGAAGAGAAGGCCATGAAGAAAAAAGACTAAGAAGGAAATGTCAGATATTATAAGGAGAATCAGAAGTGAGTGGGGTTAGTGAGTCGAAGGGAACAGAGACAGCAAACAAGACAAAGGTGGAAGTAAAATGCCCTCTCAATTTGGCAAATTGTGGCAACAGTTTCAGCAGTGCCAGGGACAAAGTTGTAACAGTGTGAGGACGGAATGGGAAGTCAGAGACCACGGAAGTGGACCAGGAATCTGTTACCATCTTGGTCAGTGAGCACACGTGTTCGAGAACAAGTGTCCAGCAAAGGCGAGGTGTGGGCTATGGGAAGAATGAGGGGCAAATGAACACAAACCCTTTACAGCTTCTGGAAAATGCTCCAAATATCCTAGTCTTGCCAACAGTGGGCAAGCAAATCCAGCTGCATGTTAAGAGAGGTGTATAATTCACATGCATCATTCTATCCTAAAGATGGATTTCAGAAAAATCTGATCGCTAACAATTAAATGTCCATAGATTAATGCCAAAAATAGTTCCTTATCACCTAAAAGTAATGAAAGTGGCAGAGATACCACACACACAAACCCCACGATACCTTAGTTTGGGTGTGGCAGACTTAGCATTATGACCAGTGGAATAAGTTACATTCACTGAGCTCACCACTTTACATGCCAAAACAAACAGGTGTTTCACATGTGTACTCTTCAACAAGAATTTTGAAAGTGAACACTTTTAAACTGAAATGAATGGTTTTGCTCCTTAAATAATCATTCCAATGAGAGGAACTCTCAATTTTTTTTCACTCTCCATACACATGTGATGCACTTCCATGGACAAATCCAGTGTACGGGATACAAAAGGATAAAATGTACAGGCTACAAAAACATAAAACACAACACCTGTGACTTTCAAAATCTCAGTCAGCCTTTCTGTGCCTCAGCTCTTTACCTGTAATACACAAATAGCAACAGAACCTGCCTCCTGGGGTTGTTACAAAGAATAAGTCAGTTAATATTCGTAGAGCACTTAGAACTGGGCCTGGTGCATGCTAAGGTCTGTGTAAGTTTTCACCATCATTGCTGTTGTTGTTATCTTTAGTTTTATCAGCAACAGTAGCAGACAAAAAAGCAGGATGCCCAAGGGCTAAGAGCATGGGTTTTGGAGACTGGGTTTGCATCCTGTCTCTTCCACTTACGAGCTGTGTGTCTTTGGCGAAGTAGGTACCCCCCTCTGTACCTCAGTTTCTTCCTCTGTAATACGGAGTTAATAAGTGTCTACTTCGCTGTGAAGATCAAAGGATTTTACGTAGGTAAAATACACAGAGGACTGCTGGATACACAGTAAGAGAACTATCATGTTTGCAACAATTACTGTGACTGCACAATTACCACCACCAGACACCACCAGAGGTGCAGCTACTAACACACAAAAAGAACACGGAACTCCCACTTCCTCAGTCTCAGGAAGCACTGAGGCAATGCTTCAGATTGTGGGAATGACATTTTTTTTAATTAATTTTTTTTTTAATTTTTGGCTGCATTGTATCTTTGTTGCTGCATGCGGGCTTTCTCTAGTTGCAGGGAGCGGGGGCTGCTCTTTGTTGTGGTGCGTGGGCTTCTCATTGCGGTGGCTTTTCTTGTTGCAGAGCACGGGCTCTAGGCACATGGGCTTCAGTAGTTGTGGCATGCAAGCTCAGTAGTTGTGGCTCCTGGGCTCTAGAGCACAGGCTCAGTAGTTGTGGCACACGGGCTTAGTTGCTCTGTGGCACATGGGATCTTCCAGGACCAGGGCTCGAACCTGTGTCCCCTGCATTGGCAAGTGGATTCTTAACCACTGTACCACCAGGGAAGTCCCTGTTAATATACTTTGGATATTAACCCCTTACTGGTCATATCATTTGCAAATGTTTTCTCCCATACTGTAAGATGTCTTTTCATTTTATCGATAGTTTCCTTTGTTGTGCAAAAGCTTTTAAGTTTAATTAGGTCCCATTTGTTTATTTTTGCTTTTATTTCCTTTGCTTTAGGAGACAGATCCAAAAAAAATATTGCTACAATTTATGTCATAGTGTTCTGCCTATGTTTTCCTCTAGGAGTGTTACGGTTTCTGTTCTTACATATAGGCCTTTAACTGATTTTGAGTTTATTTCTGTAGATGGTGTTAGAGAATGCTCTTAATTTCATTCTTTTATATGTAGCTGTCTAGTTTTCCCAGCACCAGTTATTGAAGAGACTGTCTTTTCTCTATTGTATATTTTTTCCTCCTTTGTTGTAGATTAATTGACCATACGTGCATGGGTTTATTTCTGGGCTTTCTATCCTGTGCCATTGATCTATATTTCTGTTTTTGTGCCAGTACCATTCTGATTTGAATACTGTAGGCTTTGTAGTATACTCTGAAGTCAGGGAGCATGATTCCTCCAGCTCTGTTCTTCTTTCTCAAGATTGTTTTGGCTATTTGGGGTCTTTTGTGTTTCCATACAAATTTTAAGATTATTTGCCCTAGTTCTGTGAAAAATGCCCTTGGTATTTTGATAGGGATTACACTGAATCTGTAGATTGACTTGAATAGTATGGTCACTTTAACAATGTTAATTCTTCCAATCTAAGAATCTGGTACATCTTTCCACCTTTTTGTGTTGTCTTCAATTTCTTTCATTAGTGTCATTGTACGTATGGTTTCAGACATGTTCCTGTATTACTGAGAACTTGAATTTTTTTTTAATTAATTAATTAATTATCTATTTTTGGCTGTGTTGGGTCTTCGTTGCTGTGGGCGGGCTTTCTCTAGTTGTGGTGGGCTGGGGCTACTCTTCACTGCAGTGCACAGGCTTCTCATTGTGGTGGCTTCTCTTGTTGCAGAGCACAGGCTTTAGGCACACGGACTTCAGCAGTTGTGGGACGTGGGCACAGTAGTTGCGGTTCACGGGCTCTAGAGCATAGGCTCAGTAGTTGTGGTGCATGGGGCTTAATTGCTCCGCGGCACATGGGATCTTCCCACACCAGGGCTCGAACCCGTGTCCCCTGCATTGGCAGGCAGATTCTTAATCACTGGGCCACCAGGGAAATCCCAAGAACTTGAATTTTCTGCACTGTATCAAACTCAAGGACACCAGCAATCATTCTCAAAATAGTACCTGCTGGCAGCTGCCAACCTTATGGTCTCAAGGTTTCCCCTTGTAACTAAGCAACCATTTTGGAGCCCATGGGTCCTTGCTTAACAAACACCCTTACTTCTTGCCCCTCCAATCCTAATTCTTAACAAACAAATCACATAATTTTGCAGTGTTTGCCCGTATAAGCCTTCCCCTTTTGTAGTCCAGCAAAACACAATTGAAGTGCTTCTTGACATTTTGTCTTCCAGGCTATAGCCCTCAGTTTGGCTCAAATAAAACTGTTTTCTGTTCCTATTGTAAATTGTTTATTGCTTATTTACACTGACATAAATAGTGTATTTTCCTGTTTGCATTTTCAGTGTTCTGATGGAACTGATATTCATTTTAAAATCATAATAAAAATATTTTTAAAAAGCTATTGGTTGCATTTGAATTGAGTTTATAACATCATTTTTTCTTTCCTTGAACAAAAATAAATAAAATCAGAAATTTACAATGATAAATACAATTGTTACAAACAAATATAAATCAATACAAACAAGTTTAAGGACTGATTTTTCCTAAATATGTCTGGATACAAACATTATTTCAACATCTGTGAAAGATACAGGTAATGAATTTTAAACACTTTCAAGTCAAATACTGAAGGTGGGGGAGGGTAGAGGATTCAGGGAGGAATGTGCGTGAGAACATTCTTGCCCAGTTCCAGGAACTTAATTACTCCATGCTCAGTGCACACAGAGTTGAGTCATGTGGCGAGTGGAACTGTTTCGACCCAAGAAAGGCACTGGAACAGAAGCCATCACTTGGCATCCAGAGAAGCTGCTACAAGTTTTGACAGACAAAATATTTTAAAACAATACTCTTTTCAAAGGGGAAAGATAGAAATATTGATACCTTGTCTAGCATTGTGAATGAAAGTATTCGTAGTCATCCTTTTGGGAGGCTACTAATAATGTTAATCTCAAATAATTTAAGCTCTTTTGCTCAAACCAGCAATTGACCTATGGTGAGACCAGTAGCTAATGAGTCTCTGGCACTAGTATTATAGCTTAGCAGATGGTTCTTAACTAATACTCTGGGGTGATGCTAAGAGAGAAAATGGGGTTCTATTTCTGGATATGTTGAATAGCTTTCTTAGAACAATTTTACTTTGATTAAAATTAATGGTTTTAAAGCTAAATGTCTAAAAGGAGTAAACAACTCTGCTGCTTGTTCTGCTTGTTTTTGGAAAATAGTATTAACCACATAAGGTGATCTGTGGGATTGGAGTGAAGGTTTTACCCTACATTAGTTTTATTAATGCATAATGTGGAAGATGTGGAGAACATCTTGACATGGAAAAGAATGAATAAGTTAAATTTTATTGTACAGTGCTTTCCTAAATAAATTTATTTGGTTATCATGTTCTTATATTCTGGAGAAGAAAAATTCCTTAAATAATAAATTCATGACTAGGTAGATCTTAAAACTACTAAGGGAAACAAAATGTAGTTAGCCATCTGCGCTCATGGTTTTTTAAAATCTAAGTTAACTTTAACGGTGCTGTACACCATCCAAAGAAAATGCCCTTATGTTGTCCTGCCTTCTTAGAGCTTGCTTGCTTTATTTTGCTTATATTTAATAAAAACTGTCTCAAATGTTAAAATTAAAAAAAAAAAAAAAAGAGAGAAGCTGCTAACGGCCAGGAGAGAACAAAAGCTACCTGTCACTGAGCTCGGACAGTCAGGGGAGCACCAAGGAGCTGCAGGAATCTTGGGAACAAGTACAGACACCAAACACAGCGGGTACTCTTACAAAATGCTAAAATGAGGTTCGGTTGTCTGAGCCATAACGCATTATTTCTTGGTCTTTCTTTTGAAATGAAAATTAAGTCTAGAAGCAGAGGCAGAAACAGTGACAGAGCCAGAAGATGAGTGACCAAATGGTTATAACTTATCTGTCTTTATCAAACTAGTCATACTCTTTATTCTATTTTTCCTTATTATAAATAACTAATATTTTTGGATACTTATTATATGGAAAATATTGTGAAAACTCTCTACATATATCATATCATTTTCTAAGTCTTCTTAAAAAAACTTGCTTCTGAAAAAAAAATGTGGACAGGCTACTTGAATATTCTGAAATGAATTACTTAATTTGATCACTTGAAAGGAATCATTATTAGGCTACATTTATCAAAGTGAACATTATTTTAAGGTAATTATATCCAAAATAATACCTCTCAAAAAACATTTCTCTTTTTAGCTCTGTGTCTTGTGAGAATCTGCCATTTTCATGACCTCATGTAACCATAGTGAGAAAGCATGTAGATATGAAACGTGAATGAGAAAACATTCCAAAGGGAAGCACCAACCAAAGTCAACATAAATCCCCTGTTCATGAGATCACCATTCCACCTGTTTATAAAATCATGTGTAAACTATGAAATCCTGCTTTGCAAGACTGAAGTGATGAAAGTGTTAAGTATTTTCCAGAAACCCCAGAAATGCCCAGCACCACATGGGGTGGGGGGGAGAGAGAAAAGAAGAAGAAGAAGGAGAAGGAGAAGAAAGAAGAAAGAAGAAAGAAGAAAGATGAACAAGAACAAGGAGAAGGAGAATTTCATAAGCAAACCAAGATACCTGGCTAAATTTTGAAGTATGATAAATACTACACATGAATGGTTTGCGTTTTGTATTGCTTTAAGAAATCATACTTAGATACATAGTAATGTAGCATTACACAATTGTAACATAGTTTTAATTGTTATTTATTTAAAAACAGGCAGTCATTCTTAGGCTCTATCCATGAGCACCCATATTTGATGCTCTCAGGGGAGCATCTAAACGGCAGGACTTCACCCCTCCTTGACAGTGACGATTGTATCTGTGGTACCCACAGCACCTAGCAAAGGCCTTTCATGCATCAGGCCCATAATAAATGTTAAGTATTTAGGAACTACGGGCAAATTATATAATGTTACTATGTTGATTTAAATCCATATAAACGCATCTGTGACCAGAATATAACAACTCCATAAATCTGATTACAGATAAGTATCTTTAGATAAGCATTTCAACACTGGGATAGAATCTCTTAAAAAGTTTTATCATCTTTTGGTTTCTGGGGTAACCAAGCCTCTTCTCATATAGTGATATAACATGAAATGAAAATCTCACATAAATTTACTCCATCCCTGTCTGTGCTTAAAGAGTTAGAAAGATGCTTAAATCGACAGCTGAGGTGTTCTCAACTTCACAGCAAGAAGAAACCTCATGAAAAGAAAGTAAAAGGGATGAGTGAAATAGGTGAAGGGGATTAGGGGTACAAACCGGCAGTTATGAATAAGTCACAAGGATGTAAGGTACAGCATAGGGAATAAAGTCAATAATACTGTAATAACTTTGGTACATAATAGATGAAGATATATTGTTGTACACCTGAAACTAATATAATATTGTAAGCCAATTGTACTTCATTAAAAAAGGCAGGGGAAGGGGATGAAAGGGATTTTATCTACAAAAAAAAAAAAACAAAACTGTAAACTACTTGCTTTTGTGCTTTTCTTTAAATTTACCATTTTGAAGAATTTCAAACTCTCTTCAAAATGATTTGATATAAGGCTTTTCAACTAACAAAAAAGCATTACACATGCACATGTTTTTTGACCAAATATGTGAAGAAAGATGTTTTCTTTCCAGGAAAGTTTACACGCCACAAAATCTCAGACAAGTATAGCAAGGGTGGGTAGGAGGGAATATGTATCTTTTAACAACAACATGATAAATGTACAAATGTTCTCGGCTATAAAGTGAAAGCAAGACAGTTAAATCTGCCCCTGATGAAAGAGGCTGCTATTCAAATAACCAAGATGCTATTTCAATAACTAAATTTCTAATACACATAACTTTGTACACAACAAAAGAATAAGATTATTGGTAAAATTTTTCTTTTGCCACACACACACAAAAATGTTTACATGGATGTAAATGGTTTTACTTTCTTTAAAAACACTGAAAAATCTGTCCTCATTAAAAAAGCATAAATAACAACCATGAGTTTCTTTAACATTGTAAGTTACCTCTCAGGTCTTTCTTGAGTTTTCTGAGGTCTTTTTGAAAGTCTTCAAACTTCATCTG
The DNA here is from genome assembly GCF_963455315.2 of Globicephala melas. Taxonomy (NCBI): domain Eukaryota; kingdom Metazoa; phylum Chordata; class Mammalia; order Artiodactyla; family Delphinidae; genus Globicephala; species Globicephala melas. Next base: position 83,757,203 of record NC_083329.1, on the reverse strand, counting down.
CGAGGCCTGAAAGAGGTCCTGGGGCTCGGGCAGTGGAAACACACACTGTTCCTTCCCAGCATCCTGATCAGCAGGAAGCACAGAACGTTTAAATGAATGAGGACTGAGCAACAGCAGCAATGACAAAACGAAGACAAACACGGCCAAATCGCTCAACAATGAGGAATAACAAGATGTGACTCTATGTAAAAACTGTCTCACCTCATCAAAATTGCGAAGATAGTAGGAAACGATATATGACAAAAGGCTTCTGCTATTGTCCTAGACAGAGAGACCAAAGTGAGTAGAAATATATTTTTTAAATTATTAAATGTACAATGTTAAATTAAATTCACTCCAGTAAATCCACACATGTAGATGAGAATATTTGGGATGAAAGGTGAAGTTCTCTGTTTCTTCTTACTTTACCGGTCCAGACGGTCTTGTTTTCCCCACTGTTCCCACCTAAGCCCCACGTGGAAGCACAGCTGTTTCAGGGTGGGGTCTCAGATGTATCCACCTTTCTGTTTTCACCCTCCTCGACCAGACAATTAGTTCATTAATTTTATGTTTTATTATTGAAAGGTATAACTACTATCTAAACTGAAATGACTAAACATCACCAGCATTTCTGCATGGTTGGACCAACAGGGACCACTCCAACAGGAAGTTTGATTGAGGCTTGTTAGTATGTAGATTAAGAAATTTTAAGTTAAGTATTATTTCAAGTAAGCTGGAGCTTTAAAAATGCAAATGCGTATTATAAATTATGTCAGCAACTGAGATTTAGGAATTAATATCCATGCAGCTATAAATAATGTAATATATGTAGTTCTAAAGAAAAAAAATGTTTCATATCGAACAATCTTCAAAGAATAGCTTTCCACCTTCTTTCTGGCATATTTAGAGGAATTAATTTTTAATTTTTTTTTCATTGCTCAAAATTCGTATTAGATAATCTGAATGTGTGAAACCAAATACATATTTTAAAAATACACCCTATAATACAAACTTTGTTTTCTGGAATGTTCAATCTAAACATGATTTTTCCCCCACTGATAATAAAAGAACAACATCCCTTTATAATCAAGTTTGACATGACATGATAATATATCTATTAGACTCCCCATATATATTTCTATATACATATATTACACGGAAATATATAGCTATAATAATAAAAGTAATACATTTATTAGAAACAGGAGTGCTTGTAAAATGATTTAAGCACCTGACTTCCTTTGTCTTTCCTAACTTGCAAATCAGTGAAATGATCAGCAATACCTGAATCAATTAACAAAACACATTAAATGCCTGCTGACAGGCGTGCTGAGCAGAAGTTAATTCTGACTGATCCAAGGAACAGCTCCATCTATGCAGGTCTATATAACTATATAGATATAGTTATCTTCATTTTATACAGAAAGAACCAAATAGACTTTGCATATAGCTCTTGTGAGAATGCAAGTGAAATTATTTTTTAAAAACTTCCTTCTTGATTATTTTTTCCAGATTATTCCTTAATTATTTAAATTAACGAAATTTAACTTATAGAAGGATTGAATAAGATATATCAATCAATACAAAAAACCCCCTGGGCTTCCCTGGTGGCGCAGTGGTTGGGGGTCCGCCTGCCGGTGCAGGGGACGCGGGTTCGTGCCTCGGTCCGGGGGATCCCGCATGCCGCGGAGCGGCTGGGCCCGTGAGCCGTGGCCGCTGGGCCTGCGCTCCGCGGCGGGGGGTGGGGGGGTGGGCCGCGGCGGTGAGAGGCCCGCGTACCGCAAAAAAAAATAACAAAAAAAACCCCTTTATTCATATATAATTATGATCATAGAATCTATTTCAGATTCATTTTGATAAGTAACATTATATTGATGCTATTTGTATTCCAATGTTATTTACAAAAACTACTTGTTTCAGTCCAACAATCAGCTGTAAGAACTATTCAAAAACTACCATGTGTTTAGAAAAAAACCTTTTGTTTTTGAATAAATGATTTATCATGTTGACATATTGGAGGTTCATATGAAAATGTATATCATACAAATAAAACATCATTTGAAGAAATATAACCATAAAAATCACAAAAAATATATGCTGTTGGTGTTCCAAGCAAGGACTGTGTTTTTCCCAATTATGGAAAAGCACACTGTCTGGCATTTCATAGAAGTCCGATGAAGGAATGTTAAATGAACATATGAGTGGATATGAATGAATAAACCAGTGAGTTGCTGACTGGCAAAAAAAAGCAAAAAATGTATCTCCCTTCTATCAGGGAGATTATTGCCTTATCTAGGAGGGCCAATTCTCTGTAATTTCATTTTTATAGGCCAATTGTTCACTTAAACTCAATATTTTAAAAACATTTCCTTCATAATTTCCTTCATCATATAGTTCTTTGTGAAGACTCTTTTATCAGAGAAACAGAATTCTATTATTTTCTAAGTTTACAATGTCAGGCTTTAACTCTGACCACTGTGGTGGTTTCCCTGATGTTATATTTCTACTGACACTCTCATAATCTCTTAGATGTTAATTTTAAACAAACACAACTACAGAAGTAGAATAAAAAATAATAATTAGGTTTGCAAAAGGGCTTAGATGTTCTCATATATACCAGTATCAAGGAGAGGATGATATAGAGAAAAACAGGATCATCTTTTAAATTTTATTTATTAACTACTTTCACTCGTCTTTGTTTTGTTTTTAAAACATGGGCCTGTTGGCCTCCATTGCTTAACATGGAGAGAAGAAAGGGATGGATACACTGTCTAATTTATAGAAATCAACTAGTCCTCAGATCCAAAAGGATAAATATTAGCAAACATGGGGAAGATATTAAAAAGTAATTATTTTTATTTTAAAATATTGTCTTCTCAATTATTCATTAGACACAGGATTCAAAATTACTCACTTTAGGAAACACTATTCTTCTCTAGATCACAAATATATGGTGGCCACTACTTTTGTCTAGCTTAGAACACAAAGGAAATTTTTACCTTGGGACATAAATATTTATCACACTGGTTTACAGTCAAACTTATTACTCAACAAGATGCCCAGTCCTCAGTGTGCTACATTCACTCACCCGAAATACTTACACTGCTTTTGACGTCTTTCAGCTTTGGGAGGATGTCTAACCCGAAACCATCTGCCTGTCCCCGAGTCTTATTTCCACCATTCATGTAGTTGCCAAAGGCAAGAACCAAACCCAAAACTTGCATGACCCCTGAGCCATTTTTTAATGTCTGTAAAACAGGATAAAGAAGAATCTCTCACTCACAGTCTTGTCTGAATTACCTTAAGTCAGTGGCAGATATTCATATTATACTAATAATTTGGGGTCACATCCAAACTTCATCAGTGCTCATTTTAGTATATTTAAGAGTAGTGTCTCCAAAGATAACTTAGAAAAAGTTGCACCACCCACAAGCATGCAGGTTGTGCTTCTGTAGCTGAGACGTACCAGCCTAGGTCATTTCTGTGATGTAACTGCATGGAAAACAAATATGGCTGTGATATGAGAACCACCACAAAATAATATCATTGCCATCGGCCTAACTGTACCTGCCTCTGTGCAACGCAAATTTTTGGCATAAGGTGTAACTACCAAAACGTAGTTACAAAGTTTAATTTCCAAATTTAGATTTATCCCTGAAAGGTTCATACTCACTTCTTCCAAAACACACAGTTTAAGTTGAATATGTACATCACTTCCTCTGAAAATGTGTCTTTCATGACATCTTACTACTTTTCAAAATGATTTACCATAGCCAGAAAGAATGGTGCTATTTTGACAATTCGTTTTAAATGTTAATATTGGTAATTTCTGCCAAGCATTTGTTCTTTGTTTTCAGATGAATATTTATCTTCTGTCGAGCCATACAGCTGTTCCTGAAGCATTTGGTTTGAATCACTAACAATTTGTTGAGGGGCCCTCCACAAAATGGAGGAAAATAAAGAAAATGTCTTCACGTGGCTTTTGGCTGGCAGTCTGATGGAGGAGAGGCCCATGACAAGGGAATATTGTGCTTTGGCAAAAGCAGGGGGACAGAAGCCTGCGTGGGTGGACACCCAGTGACTGTGCCCCAGCAGCGCTGTCCCGGGTCCACTCGCCCTCCTGCACATTTGCTTTGACCTTGATGCTCAGTCATACATTCTCTCTGGTGGGACCCCTATCCTTCAAATTTTATGAGTACTTATGGTAAATAAAAGAAAACTCGTTTGAAATACGAACATGACTGAACACAATTAAAGATCAGAACCCAAGCGACAGCCGCCGATGGACCAGCACCCACCTCACACAACTTCTGTAGCAGCTCCAGTTTGCGCCGAATTGAGCAAATGCTTTCTGAAAATGTGGACTGAAACAGGATGCAAAAGACTCGCTCTGAAAAGTTGGGGATTAGTGACAGTTCGTAAAGGAACCTAAGGAAATAAAGCCAAGTTAAGAGGAAAAAATGATGCACATAAACACGTTCATCCTCACATCATTCATGATACTGATGCACAGAAGGTACTTCATTTTCTGAATGGAAAGAGCCCCCCGTGGCCTGGACGCCGCCCGCGGGGCCGAAGCCCTGCTTACTGCTCAGGTTTGTCCAGAGACTTGGCGTTTTCCTTGTCTTTGGAGGACCGGCCGTGTTTTTCAATTTTTTCCAGTTCATCTGACTGTGCTCTCTGGAACAACAAAAGCCAAGTGGTTTTTAGATAATGATTATCTCAAATACAGCAAAACTCTATATATTTTCATATTTCTTAGCATGTTTGAAGTAAAGATCATCTCCAAATCTTCCAAATGTTATTGTCTGTTAGTGACATGAAAAATATTTATTCCAGCATGTTTTAAAACAAGTTTCCCTCTCTTGTTTTTTAGCGGTTTATAATACCCTCCAGAATGCAAGAAATTAATTTTAAAGTGTCATTTCTTATTCAGAAATTAATCAAGTTAAATTTGGAAGTAATTTGATCCTAAAGCTGTTAAAGATTTTTAAAGGGAAAAGTACCTATTTAACTACTGCAATCATTGTTTATATCTGTTTTGGGGAAAGAACAGTACAATTGAATTATTAAGTCATGGAACAAAAATAAAAGATTTTGATTCTTCTGAATTTTCTTTTTGATACAAAAATGGCTCTAGGCTTTTCTTTCTAGGTGTCTTCTTTCACCTTTTAAAATCTCAAGCTAAAAATTTTTTGTTCTAAGTTTATTTCTTTATAGGAGGGGATCCTGTGCATTTTAACATAAGGTAGAAGATTTTATAGGCTTCAAGAGACACAAACTTACTCTTTGTGGAGAATTTGGATGATTTTATTTTCAGTCTTGTCTCTGTAATTCACAAAGATGTTTCAAAACAGCCAAAATACTATACTGTCTAAGTGCATTAACAAGTTTGAGTAGACCGCCGTATCTTGGGTTTGAGTCTAGTCCTCCGATATTAAAATCCCTTCAACCATTATTTGTTGTTTACCCAGCAAATCAGCTCAGCCATGAGCTGCTGTAGATGACAGGACCTGATCAACTTCTGGAGACTGCAGATTTCCTCTAAACAAAGAATGTTCTGTTTTGAATTCACTGATTGTTCTGAAATGCAGGTTTTTCTATAGATGGGATTAACTAGAAAAGACTAGTTTCTCCAAGGAAGCTTCTTTTAGCATGGAAAGACTTGATGACTGATCGGTAGATCTTCTGAGGGTCTGATCAGTTTTGCTTCCGGAACGTAAGGTGACAAAAAGGATACTGAGAAGTAAAGGTATGACGTCCACCACAAAGCCTGCCTTGCCCACCTCGACCCCATTATAACCAGTCTCTCTCTAGAACAGCACGGAACCTTGTGTTCACTCTGTGTTGTGCTACACGTACCACAGTGTCTCACTGGTGATGCACACGCATGCCTACAAGCTTCTGGAGGAGGAAGGCCATGTCTTGCTATGGTCCTAGTGACTGGTATGGTTCACTACGGTATGGTCAGCCCTCAGTATCGTGGGTTCCGCATTTGTGGATTCAACCAAATGCAGATCCAAAACATGTGGGGAAAATTCCATAAAGTTCCAAACAGCAAACTTGGATTCACTGTGCTGCATCAACGTTTTACACAGCACTTACACGGCATCATAAGTAATCGAGTGATTTAAAGCATACGGGAGGGTGTGTGGGGTTATATGCAAGTACTGCACAACTTCATTGAAGGGACTTGAACGTCTGCGGATTTGGTACCAAGCCCCCGCAGATACCGAGGGGTGACTGTGCAGTTAGCAGTCAGTAATTTTTTTTAAACATTGAAAAATTAAATCAGTAATTGAATATGAAAATAGAAGGCCTCCAGTTCTGGGGAAAAGAGGGAGGTAAAAGGACGAAATCTAATGACAGGACACTTGAAATAAGAACTAGTGAGGACATGATGATACAATGCCAACTGCTCAGCATCATCCTGAGAGTACAATGAGAATCCTTATGAGGTAATTTGAATCCAAAATAGATACCTATGCCTGCATGAGACAGAATGAGTCACTTCAAATGCTAGAACACAAATAGGTAGATAAAGAAATAAGAAAGCTATGCCCAGCAAAAGTACATATGACTTCACTCACCTGTACGTCCATTCCACACAACTCTTTTGGGTATCCATCATTCATCTCTTACACAGGAATACTTATGTGTGTAAAGGTACAAGAAGTAGGACTAAAACGTCGTAGGTTTTTAAGCAATATTTATCAAATCTACAAATTCTGCTATTCATCAGTACACCAAGACCAACTGCTTCTTCTTGCCCATTGGCTTTCTCCTTGCACAACATGTGGGATCCAGCAAAAATCAGTTATTTTCTAGCTGTTAAGGCCCCAAATTCTTACTCTTATCAGCAACCATCAACTATGTAAACTATTGACTACAAATCTGTACCAGAACTCAGAGGTCACCTCGATAATTCTGGCTTTGTTTGACCCCCAAAATGAAGTTAGTCTCAAGGGTTCTTCTCTGGTCCACCAGTTTGAAGTAATCATCAGGGTCGGGCTTTAAAAAGGATGAATTTTAGGGATTTATTCATCCACCGATTCAATCAAAGACGGACTGTTTACCAGGCACTACACCAGACACTGGAGATAAAAATATATACGCTGGGCTTCAGATTCAAGGAAAATCCCACCACACGACACATCATGTTGCTCATAACACCACTCTTATTTGCTCAACCCTGCTACAGCAATCTTCCACTGCTTTTTTGTTGGGTTTTTTTTTTTTTTTTGGCGGTATGCAGGCCTCTCACTGTCGTGGCCTCTCCCGTTGCGGAGCACAGGCTCCGGACGTGCAGGCCCAGCGGCCATGGCTCACAGGCCCAGCCGCTCCGTGGCATGTGGGATCCTCCGGGACCGGGGCACGAACCCGCCTCCCCTGCATCGGCAGGCGGACTCTCAACCACTGCACCACCAGGGAAGCCCCCCCACTGCTTTTTAAAACTATACATAACCCTTTATAAGAAGGGGATGCTAGTGACCACTCTACCATACCAGTGGTGATGAGAGTTATCTATCGAAATAGGTTCATTTTTCCTTATGGCCAAAGACACACGGGCAAAGTAACTACACACTCACATACCAATGAACAACATAAAGGAATTTCCAAGTTCCAAACATTCAGGTAGCAAGGCTTCCCTCTCCCAGTCTCACAAGCCCAGATCATTTCAGTCTCCAGCACAGGGGCTGTCTTTTGGTTACTACCTTCCTTTGCTTACTGCACACTCCCCCTTCCCACTCCCACCCCGATTACCTGCAGGTTTGTACCAGAATTTCCTTTTCTCAACAGTTCCTGTTTGCCTAAAAATGAAATAGATCTATTGCTGCTAAGTTGGAGGCTTTCACCAGTTACCAAAGATTCACGGCACCCAACACCCACACACAACCCTCACTCAACCGCTGGCCAGAACCGACCTGGATTCCTGGCTGCCAGCCCCGGACTTCACCAGGTATTTTGACCTCCGCGGCCCTAAACCCACACGCCCTGCAACTGAAGGCTGCTCTTCCAACTCCTGAGGAAAACCGTAGCTCCCAGAGAGGATGGGGCTGGGGAGCAGGGGGTGCAGGGGGAGAGGAAGCTGTTGAGAGGGGTAACGTGCTTTCCTGATGCCGAGTCTATTGCTGGCATTCAGCCAGTGTTTCTCAAGCGGGGCTCCAGGGAACACTGACTTGGGTCCTGAGATTCATTAAGCATTGCTGTGTGAGGACTTCCTCCGGAGGTCCAGTGGTTAGGACTCCGCGCTTCCACTGCAGGGGGCGTGGGTGGGGTTCAACCCGCGGTCGGGGAACTGGGATCCCACATGCTGCGCGGTGCAGCCAAAAAAATGCTGTGTGGTACACGCTAAATAAATACTCTCAGAAGTTATGTTGTTGAAAAACCTATTTCATTTTATCAGCTATCCTCATACCTAATTGATCATAAAAAGTATGTATGTGAGAGGGCAACAGAGAGAACAAGATAGAAACGCTCCCAAGGAGCTGGTGTTCCAAGGGATGCAGGTGGGAACACGGTGTAGGCCACACTCTCACCAGTCCCCGTTCGGTTTCTACCATCTTCTCAGTGTTTCTAGTCTACGTCTCATCGCTAAATCTTGGCCTCAGCCCTCGCCCTCATGTCTGCCTCCGGATGGGCTCCCGCTGGTCACAGCATCACACCCCCTGTCCCTGGAGCCCCGACAGCCATCCTCAGTCCCCACCGCCAGGCCCGCGCTCCCACCCGCCCACACACGACAAAAGGCTTCAGCCCGCGTTTCCGAGACAGCCCGTTTTCCCCTGCATACGTCCACACGAGCAACTGCTTCCCCAATATTTTCTCCTGCATAGCTCAAAAGCACCTTGGACAAAAAAGTCTAAAAACAAACTCATGTTTTCTTCCCCAAAACACTTAGCAGTCCTGATGACAGCAAAGTGGAAACAAGTCACCCAGCCGGACGCCGATGAGTCGCCCAGCCTCAGAGCCGCTCTCCCCCGCCACTCCCAATGCCGTCGTGCGGCCCGGGCCACCACCCTCCCGCCCGTTCTGCCTGGCCCCCGTCACCGCCCCCAGCTATGACACCCACCCTACACGGTACGCAGTGTCACTCTGTAAAGATGCAGACCGGAGCCTGTGCTCGACGCCACTCCTCGCGCCTGCGTCTCGGCTGACCCTCACTCTTAGATCAGCACACAGACCCCGGGTGCCCGCGAATCCCCTGTGGCCCGCTGCCCGCCCCCATCTTGTGTCCTGCCCACACCTGCTGAGCGGTTCTGTCCCCACTGGCTTTCCTCCAGTTCCTCAAGTGGATCCCACTCCTCTTACACCGACGCTGCGCCTTGTGTCTGGAACATTCCCCACACGTCTCACCCCTCAGCACCCCTGCTTCTCTGCTCTGGGGAGGCCGCCCTTCACCTCCTCACCAGCCTGGGTCCTCCTGGGGACACAGCCCCGTTGGGCATCACCACTGGAAATGAGTCTGGGAGGCGTGGCTCCCAGAGTACAAAGACAGCTCCATAAGCCCAAGGATAATGTCAATGTTTTCATCATTGCAACCAGAGCACATGCCTGAAATAAAGCAGACGTTTAATAAATATCTGATGAAATAATCACAAACATATGGAGTTTATTATATATAAATTACTCCAAAGTCACTCATTTCTTCCTAACGTCCTATCTCCTCATTCAATCTCATCTTTTCTCCCCTTTCTGCAAATAGAAACAGTAACTACCAGGCCTTGAAACAGTGGGTGTCTGACTTTGGAGAAGTCAAGGTCACAATGTCTGGTGATTTGGACGACAGCAGCCAGGCAGCCGGTTCTGTGCTGGATGGCGGTTGAGGGGAGACTGTGCCTGGTCTCCAGGAGTTTTCTTTTCTTTACTCCTGTGCTATTGATCCAGCATCAGCAGCAACCTTCCTCTTCCTGTAATTGACCTGTAATTATCTCTCCCTCTCTCCGCTCACCCTTCCCCTCAGCCCTTTCTTTCCTACCTGAGCCTCAAACTCCCTTCTCCCCCACCCATCACTCCCTGAGCCCTTCACAGCCCTCCCTCTCCTTCTCCAGCTCAGAATTTCAGAGGAAAATTGACTTCTCTCATCTTGGGCTTGGTTTATGAATCCCCACGATCTGGCTTTTGTTCTCTCACTAAGCTCAAAAATGATCTTCTTAGAGCCAAGAGTCTCTTCTACCTGTAGATAAAACAAGAGCTCCTATTTATTGAGCCCTTAATAACAGTCAGGCATCCTGCAAAGTGTTCTCCATGTACAATATCATGTAGTCCTCACAGAGCCCTGACAGGCATCATTATCACCAACAGCATCACCCCCATCATATGATGAGAACGCTGAGTCTCAGGTCTCAACCAGTAAGCATGGGTGCCAAGGTCCAAGCCTTCACCTATCGTCTCCTGATGTCAAGGGGCTGACACAGATGTCTTTTTTACAGAAGTGCTACTGAGCCCCAGGCTGCCTACTGAAGGGGCCCAGGGTCTTGAAGACCAACATGGGGCCAAGATGAGGACACCCCATTCCTTGCCAGTCATTTCTGCAACTAAAAGTCCTGGAAATAAGACTATAAACAAACATAGGAAAGCTGTGAAAAATGCAGGGAAGGCTGACTGGCCGGGAACCTCACAAGCTGAGGAAAGCCGTAAGCTCCCCATGTTTTCTTTCCTCCTTCATCCCCAGTGGGGTGCTGGAGAGGCCTGGATGCAGGACCACCTCTAGACAAAGGACGTCTGGCAGAAAAAACCTCATTCTTAACACTTGTCCTACTCGAGCCAAAAACCAAGAGAAAAACTGACCCCTCGCGGAATCAGTGTGGCCGAGTGGAGAAGCGAACATCACCCGACCTGGCAGCAATGGGGTAAAGCTGGCTGGCAGGAGGCAATGCTACTTAGCGACACTCTTCCCCGACCTCCCCCCCAGTGTCTGGGGGGCAGCTGGTACTTCTCCCACCCCCGGCAGCAACGAGGCACAATGAGGTGGCTCAGAGGGTTGACAGTGAGCCTACAATCTAACTGGAAAAGGGGCAAAAGACGTGGACCTCACCAAAGAGAACACACAGAAGACAAACACATGAAAAGACGATCATTTGCCATTAGGAAAATGCAAATTAAAATCGCAGTGAGATATTACCATACACCTACCTACTACAACAGCTAAAACTTAAAAGATGGTGACAGCACCAAGGATGCAGCAAAATTAGATCTCTCCCATATTGCTTCTGAGGACGTTCTGGAGAATAGTTTGGCAGCTTCCTAAAAATACATTCTAAATATACATTTAACATATGCCGGCATTTATCGCAAAGATGAGAAAGCTCATAACCACACCAAAAACTTAATGTATATGAATATTCATAGGAGTTTTATTTGTAATAGCCAAAACCTGAAAACCCAAATGTCCCTCAATGTAGGAAACAAATTTGGAGTGTTCACACCATGGAGTACTATTCAACAATGGAAAAAAATAAGCTTTTGATACACTCAACACTTGGATGGATCTCAAGGGAATTATACTGAGTGAAAATAAGCCAATATCAAAAGGTTACAGGTTACATCCTATATGATTCCATTTATATAACACTCAAAATGACAAAATTACAGAGATGGAAAACAGAATAGTGACTGCCAGGGATTAGGAATGGGGAAACGGGTCTGTGCAGAGGTGGAACAATTCTGTATCTTTTTTTTTTTTTTTTGGCTGTGACGCAGGGATTGTGGGATCTTAGTTCCCCAATCAGGGACCAAACCTGGGCCCTGGCAGTGAAAGCACCGACTCCCAACCACTGGGCCACCAGGGGATTCCCAACAATTTTGTATCTTGATTGTAGTAATGGTTACACAAATCAACACATGTGATAAAACTGTACAGAACTACACACACATAGAAACATGTGCATGCACGCACGCACACACACACACAAAGGAGTGCATGAGGGACCAGCAAAATCGAAAAAAAGGTCTATGGGTCACACCAATGTCAATTTCCAGATTTTAACACTGTACTATACTTTTGTAAGATCTTATCACTGGGGAAAACTGGATGAAGGCTAAACAGGGCCTCTGTGTACTCTGTATGTTGTATCCAGTGAATCTGCAGTTATTTCAAAATAAAAACTTAAAAGAAAAAATCAACACAGCCCACTGCTCATCTGTTCCTTTATGTCCCCAAATACGTTCCTCCTTTGAATATCCAATCTTGGTCCAAACACCCAGGAAAGAAGCGGACTTCGGTCTCTCCCCTCCCTCATCCTGTTAGGCAACACTTCCTAGCTCATCAGTCCTGAAAAAACCTCAGGAGCAGACTTCCCCCTCTCCCATCTCAATGCCACATCCATCCCTGTCAATCTCAGCCCCTCCCAAATCCCATTCCAACTCTCCTGTGGGCTTCCTTCCTCCAACACAAAATTCCTCACCCCATATCACTCTGCTCCACCTGCTGGGAAAGTCCTCATCTCTACTCTCAAGCTTATAAGAACATCTGCAAACAGGCCCAAACCTTGCCTCACTACGAAGATTACTCAGGGTTCCTTAAATCAAGTAACTGTCACCTCTTCAGCAACTGTCCTGTTCTTTCCACAGAACTCTGTCCCAGCACTTGTCACCTTAGCCTGTAACTATTTAGTTACGTACCTGACCCCCAGTGTCTGATTTAGCAACCATCCAATGGTTAGTTCCTCTCATTTTATTTGAATAAAAAATATGCATGTTAGATACATTATAAATAAAATATCCTTTTCTGTGTTGGACTAGGGACGTCTCAGCAATTTCAAGGGGAAATGCTTCTGTATTATTAAACGACCACTTAAAATATACTTTTTACACATTACACATTCAAGACTTTATGGGTGGTCCCTATACTATTTTGTTGACTTGTATTTCCTCTAATCATAAAAACTAGCTTTTCAAGAGATATAGCAATGGTGGTCATAGACACATAGCAATCTCAAGTTGTATGTCAAGGGCTGAATGGCTCTTCAGGGGGCCTGAGATAACACTTAACCATATATTGGCAAATCACCATATACTGGTAAGTAAACAAAGATTTCAGAGCCAAATATGTATCTGGAATCATTCAACTTCCTAAATGTCAACTGAAAAAAAACCCCACACAACCTAAAAGTTGAGGATTATGTTTTAATCGGGGACCTTACTGAGGACTCTAGCCCAGGATATAGCCTCTCAGATACTCTGAGAGTATGCCGGGCCTCTCAGATAAATGCCGGCATATGTTAAATGTATATTTAGAATGTATTTTTAGGAAGCTGCCAAACTATTCTCCAGAACGTCTTCAGAAGCAATATGGGAGAGATCTAATTTTGTTCCAAAGAAGTAAGGGGCTTTTTGCTGAAGAAAGAAAACAAAAAAAACACGTAGTTGAACATCAAAACATTACTGCTAAACACAAAAAACAGACATCTCAAGTTAATGATGTTAGTGCTTTTCTGTGTATGGGAGGATGCCAGAGTCTAGGCCCATTGAAATTATTCCTTTGATGTGAACCTCAGCCATCTGGGGCCAGTGTCCTATTTTTCTCCACCCTAAATGTCGGGGGCAGCCACTGTGGCTGATGGCTTGACGGTTGGCAACATTCTTTGCTTACTGGAATGGCAGGAGACAATTTTTTTTTTCCCAAAATTCAGTGAAGGAAAATGATAGGAATTTTACATCCTTATGAAGAGATTTGACTACTCCTTTAATTGATTAATTGCTGAGCTAAATGTTAGTTACCGCAATCATGGGCAACAAGGAGGGAAGGATGATGGACCCCTCAACCAGAATGTCAAAACCATCCAATGCTATTCCTGTTCATGAATAATTTCAAGTCAGTTCTCTGCTTTGGAGTAACCAAGGCTCTTAGCAGGTACCTACAACAATCAACACTTGCTACCACTGAAATATCTCTACCTTATATGAGCATTCACAGGCCAAACCTGCAACTCTTCTACAAAAACTATTACATTCCTAGTCTAAGTACACTCCTCTACCATCAGCAGAAAAAGGGATTTAAAGAAGGTATAGTCCCTGGGAAAACCATAATTCAAAAACAGTCATGTACCACAATGTTCATTGCAGCTCTATTTACAATAGCCTGGACATGGAAGCAACCTAAGTGTCCATCATCAGATGAATAGATAAAGAAGATGTGGTACATATATACAATGGAATATTACTCAGCCATAAAAAGAAATGAAATTGAGTTATTTGTAGTGAGGTGGATGGACCTAGAGTCTGTCATACAGACTGAAGTAAGTCAGAAAGAGAAAAACAAATACCATATGCTAACACATATATATGGAGTCTAAAAAAAAAAGTCATGAAGAGCCTAGAGGCAGGACGGGAATAAAGACGCAGACCTACTAGAGAATGGACTTGAGGACACAGGGAAGGGTAATCTGGGATGAAGTGAGAGAGTGGCATGGACATATATACACTACCAAACGTAAAATAGATAGCTAGTGGGAAGCAGCCGCATAGCACAGGGAGATCATCTCAGTGCTTTGTGACCACCTAGAGTGGTGGGATAGGGAGGGTGGGAGGGAGGGAGACGCAAGAGGGAGGAGATATGGGGACGTATGTATACTTATAACTGATTCACTTTGTTATAAAGCAGAAACTAACACACCATTGTAAAGCAATTATACTCCAATAAAGATGTTAAAAAAATAAAATCATATATACTTACAAATAAATAAATTACATATATATATGTAATTTTTATATATATATATATATATATAATAAAAGAAGGTACAGCAAAGATTTACGGCACCAGCTTGGCATGAACATTCATTGTGGTTGCTAGCCAATGGCACCATTTCTCTAATGCCTGCCTGCTATCACGGAAAATTGCTGGGAAAGGTTTAATGTATGTGTGACAGGAGAGACTTCCCCCCGAGGAGAGCTGAATAGTCTGTAATTGGACCAGAATTTCTCAGGGAAGTGTGAACTCTGGCAAAGGCATAACACAGCAATCATCCCTCTATTCTTGTCTTTCAAGCAGTACCTGTGCTCCCAGCTACAGACATGCCACATCTCCCCTCCCCAAACCCAACAGCCTTCATATCTACTATTTTTTAGGAGATAGGACTTAAAGTGCCTTATGATATATATTGGGTTAAACTATTATTTCGTTGAATGTTAACACTTGAATTACTTTATGATTATTAAAAATTTATGCATATCGCGCCTACCCCGCAGAAGCATATCCTCCTTGCTGGGGGAGGCTGGGCAGCGATAGGCACCTAGCACATGTCCTAGAAGCAGACTATAGACAAGAGCGTAATTGGAAAAGAAGATGTGTAAGCATAAATTATTTTTCAAGGTACTAATATACACTATTATTTCTATATACATTATGTTAAATATTTAATTAAATATTCAATATTATATTTTAATAGGCACAATATACATAGCTTTCCAGAAATGGAGCTACCAGTCATATCTAAGAAAAACCTTACTTCAATTTTAGCAAGTGTTCACCAGTTTGGAAAATCCTATTAGTGGTGATAAAAGTAATTTTAGCTGCTATATTCAAGGCGATTATAAATAAAGGGACAAATATTGGTCTCCTTCATCATACCTTCTGGTTCAATAATTTACAAGCATCATAAAATATTATAGATTACTTTGTTACTTCTACTTTAGAGTGTAGACATTAGACCTTTAAAGTTATATATGTAGAAAAATTTTTATCCATGAGTTTCTTCTCAGGATGGTAAAGGAAATGTGGACAAAGAATGTCGCTGCCATTTCAGTAAACAAAGGATGTTGCAGTCATCAAGTTATCCCCACGTGTTCTCCCTGAGGGAACTCAGGATGGAGAAAAGCAGGACACTGGCCCTAGGTAGTTAAGGTACACATCAAAGGAATGATTTCCATGAGCCCAGACGCTTGCATCTTCCCATACACAGAAAAGTGCTGAGGTCGTTAACTTGAGATGTCTGTCTTTGTGATTAGCAATAATCTTTTGAAGTTCGACTACATGTTTTTTTCTCCTGTGTATCTTGACTCTTCCCTTAGCTCTTTGGAACAGTCCCTCAGAGTTTTCTGTGAGGCTGTATCCCAGGCTTAAGTCCTCAGTAAGTCTGCCGAATAAAACATAATTCTCAACCTTCAGATTGGGCATATTTTTCAGTCAACAGAAACATAAATATTTGTTAGGAAAAGGAAGCACTGAATGGATAGGATTGAGAATTAACAGCCTGGTCTAAGGGGTACCCATCCGGGATGACTCAGCCTTCTGCAGGAAGCTCCCTAAATAAAGAGACTCAAAAAGGAAAGGAAAGGAAAGTGGTAACACCGGAACCTGTCGAGCAAATGTTGCAACGTGAAGCGACACAGTAAATGTCAAGGGATTACTTCTTGACATTAGTAGTGGGTCTGGTAATGTGAAAAGAGAGGGTGTGTGGGGAAAAGGAGGTCAGGAGCAGAAAGAAGCACCACAGAGTCATGAGCACAATCTAAGGCCCCTCACGCATACACAAGGAAGCCAGTGACCTTGACGCTGCTGTCGAGGTCAACCCAAGCAGCTCCCCTGCTGTGCGTGCAAGTGCGAGGGCGGATTCTGTGACGTGGCTCCAGAGACCCGGCTTTCTGTCCCGATGACGAGAAAGCAAGAGTCTTTATTTCAAATGTAAAAGTAAAAACTGACCCCAAATTAACTTTGTTGAACATCTGATCAGTTCCTCTTTCTCCTTAAAATATATGCCATCATTTAAGTAATGATCGAAACCTCAATGTTTTTAAAAACATTCTGTTTAAGAGAACGTGTCAAAGCTAGTGTTACGTTCACCATAAATAAATGCATTCATTTGGTAAATATTTCTTTGTAGTGCTTAGTGTGTTCCAAGGGAATATGATACTAAGGGAAAAAAGCAGACACAGAAGTTCCATGATGTTCCATGGAGGGGATGAGAGTAAATCCTGGGAATGTGTGTGGAACGTCCAAGCTAAGTGCTCCAGAGGTGAGTTCTCTCTGCGTTTATAACACGAGGGTTTATGACCCAGAAGAATGACAGAGGGGGAAGGAGGGGATAACAAAGGTTCAGTGATATTCACTAGGACGAGATGGTGAGTAGAAGTTTCCCAACTGAAGGCAGCTTTGTCAGTGCTTGTTCTAGTGGTGGGACCAGGAGGTTTTGAGAAGCAGAGGCCAAGTGGCTGGAGGGCCAACAGCTGGGAGAGCTGTTCTCTAATGAGTCCACCCTTGGATTTCACCAATCAAATTAAAATCTAATCTTAAAGCAAGGTGAAAATGTATGTGAGCATTCCCGTGTCGTTCATTACCAGTGAAGTTGTGTTAATCATTCTTTCATTTCCCAGGAATTCACTGGAGACAGTTCATCTAAGAGAAGCACAGTTATCGAAAACTCAGTCGATACCTTTATGATGTGTCAGGCAATGTCACATTCCAGATGAACAGGAAAGAAACATAATTTCTGGATTTTATGAAGTCCATAGCATCAATCTGTAACTGATTCAAGACCTAAAGCTTTTCTTTTTTAATTCTGAAATTCACCTTAAACACATTTATAGTTGAAAATGAGCTACAGGGATTCCAGCAACCAACCCCAAAAAGCAATGAAATATGAGAATATGGTTTTCAAACAGCTCCATGGGGAAAGTCAGTAATCCTCTCACATCTGTTTGAAGAAACTAATGATTAAATGTTGCTAAAAATATGAATCCAGTAAAGACCTCTTGGAAGTGACAGGAACAGACAGTTAATCCAGTTCACTTGCACTAAGGTAACACAGTGCACACCTCTGAGGATGCTCGATCCTGTAAAGTGTGCCGGTTACTTTTCCAGATTGAAGTTTATGGTCTGTCAACCATGACGGTAAGTAAAGATCACTACCACTGTGCCCATGAAATCCAATCCCAAGAAGTGTAAAGTTAAACCTCTAATTCTTGCTATCTTGCCTGCTTTTTTTTCTCCTTCTAATTGGATTAGAGCTGTTTAATTACAAATGGATGGGGATTTTTTTCTCCTTTTTTCAATATTTTTTCCTGGACTGAACTTCTAATAAGATTCACTTCCAAGGTTTGGTTTTGTCTTACTATTTAAGATTTTTTTTCCTTGACTATGAGATAAAGGGAACTGAATCTAAAAAAACAATTCAATTGATAGCTATACAAGGACATTTTTATGGACACATTTCTGAATTGATATTAAATATCTGATTCACTAAATATTTATTCACTAAAATAAGGAATCTACCTCAACTTCTCCTCCATCCCCCCAATCCCCATCCATCACTTCTCACCGGGCCATCTGAGGAGTGTGTACTAGGAATCAGAATCAACAGATACATTTAACCAACTGTAAATATTACATACTGCTTTTGAAGATATTTTATCCTCAGAACTCAATGGTATTAAATAACCCAAAGTTAACTGGAAAGATTTTTGCTTTTAAAAACTCAACGGGATATACTGTATTTAGTATCTCTGTGGATTCACTAGGTGTTTTGGGTTTTTTTAACATCTTTATTGGAGTATAATTGCTTTACAAAGGTGTGTTAGTTTTGGCTTTATAACAAAGTGAATCAGCAATACGTATACATATATCCCCATATCTCCTCCTCTTGCAGTCTCCCTCCCACCCTCCCTATTCCACCCCTCCAAGGGCTCGCAAAGCACCGAGCTGATCTCCCTGTGCCATGCGGCTGCTTCCCACTAGCTAGCTATTTTACATTTGGTAGTGTATATATGTCCATGCCACTCTCTCACTTCGTCCCAGCTTGCCCTTCCCCCTCCCCGTGTCCTCAAGTCCATTCTCTATGTCTGCATTTTTATTCCTGTCCTGCCCTTAGGTTTTTCAGAACCTTTTTTTTTTTTAGATTCCATATATACGTGTTAACATACAGTATTTGTTTTTCTCTTTCTGACTTACTTCACTCTGTATGACAGACTCAAGGTCCATCCACCTCATTACAAATAACTCAATTTCGTTTCTTTTTATGGCTGAGTAATATTCCACTGTATATATGTGCCATATCTTCTTTATCCATTCACCTGTCAATGGACACTTAGGATGCTTCCATGTCCTGGCTATTGTAAATAGAGCTGCAATTAATATTGTGGTGCATGACTCTTTTTGAATTACGGTTTTCTCAGGGTATATGCCCAGTAGTGGGATGGCTGGGTCATATGTAGTTCTATTTTTAGTTTTTTAAGGAACCTCCATACTGTTCTCCATAGTAGCGGTATCAATTTACATTGCTACCAACAGTGCAAGAGGGCCTTTTCTCCACACTCTATCCAGCATTTATTGTTTGTAGATTTTTTGATGATGGCCATTCTGACTGGTATGAGGTGATACCTCATTGTAGCTTTGATTTGCATTTCTCTAATGATTAGTGATGTTGAGCATCCTTTCATGTGTTTGTTGGCAATCTGTATATCTTCTTTGGAGAAATGTCTATTTCAGTCTTCTGCCCATTTTTGGATTGGGTTGTTCGTTTTTTTGATATTGAGCTGAATGAGCTGCTTGTATATTTTGGAGATTAATCCTTTATCAGTTGCTTCATCTGCAAATATTTTCTCTCATTCTGAGGGTTGTCTTTGCATCTTGTTTATGGTTTCCTTTGCTGTGCAAAAGCTTTTAAGTTTCATTAGGTCCCATTTATTTCTGTTTATATTTCCATTTCTCTAGGAGGTGGGTTTAAAAGGATCTTGCTGTAATTTATGTCATAGAGTGTTCTGCCTATGTTTTCCTCTGACAGTTTTATAGCGTGTGGTCTTAGATTTCGGTCTTTAATCCATTTTGAGTTTATTTTTGTGTATGATGTTAGCGAGTGTTCTAATTTCATTCTTCTACATGTAGCTGTCCAGTTTTCCCAGAACCACTTATTGAAGAGGCTGTCTTGATTCACTAGGTTTTAATTCCTCAGGAAACAGGTATTGTGCCGTCAGTATTGCTTTTTTGTTTTTTTTTAAATAAATTTATTTATTTTATTTACATTTATTTTTGGCTGTGTTGGGTCTTCTTTGCTGCACATGGGCTTTCTCTAGATGTGGCGAGTGGGGGCTGCTCATTGTTGTGGTTTGCGGGCTTCTCATTGCGGTGGCTTCTCTTGTTGCTGAGCACGGGCTCTAGGAACATGGGATCAAGAGTTGTGGCTCACTGGCCCTAGAGCGTAGGCACCATAGTTGTGGCACACGGGCTTAGTTGCTCTGTGGCATATGGGAACCTCCCGGACCAGGGCTCGAACCCATGTCCCCTGCATTGGCAGGCAGATTCTTAACCACTGTGCCACCGGGAAGCCCAGGTTTGTGGTTTCTGAAATTATGTTGTGGTTAGATTTGGAGACTGCCCCAAATTCATTGACATCTGTAAGAGAAAGCTCCCTGCCAACCATATGCCACCAGAGAGAACAAAGATTACATTCTAAACAAGGCTGTGTAACAAGAACATCCATCTGTTTCACAGAGGTTACATGGTCCAATGACACGGAAGCATCAGGAAAAAGCAAGTATGTATTTATAGCAAAGGATTCAGGTTGGCTACGTTTATTGTTCTCAAGGATAAGCAGTGGAATGCCAAGTAAGAGTGTTACTTTGTACACCTGAAACAAATATCTCAACTACATTTCAATAAAAAATGAAAAGGAAAAAAAAAAAGTAAAGTAACTGGTAATAAAAACATTACTCCTCATATATTTAATATATTTTGTTATCAATTAAATAGACATTAGTCTATTTTTTCTTGATAAAACTTAAATATCCCTTTGAATACCATTATTAAACTATTAAGGCAAAATTAAGACTGTATTTAGATACCTTTCAAACAAGATTTCAGACCTGAAATGAGTAATTACAGTTATATCAACACAATAAAGTTTTGAAAGATTTCCAAGGAGTCGCCAAGCCAGACCCAAGAGCACACATCAGTTTTTCCGTTCAGAAGTACCTTCATATGAACAAGACTCATGTCCTATGGAATGACACGTGACATAGGAATTACATGCCAAATAAGAACAAACCTCCCTACTGTCCATGCCAGCTACTGGCTCTGGGCCCTCAGACCCCACTGACCCCATTGACATAGTGGACGGGCCTCAGCACTGTGCCCTTCACCGGGGTGAGCACAATGTTATGCTTTATCAGTAGGGGGTGCTGGAGGCACACAGCAGGAGGAAAGGGGGCTTCTGGTGTGCAGGCATTGGCCTTTTCCTCTCTACCTGTGCACAGATGATCCACAGTGTGGGTGTGTGAGGACATGGGTTGGGTGTCCTCTGGCCGACCGTGACTGCAGCCACAAACCAGAGCACATAGAGACCCTCGGAGCTTTGCAGTCCTGGCCGAGGTCCCACGACCTCTTCACTCCCCACGTGGACACCAGGCACTGCACACATGCGCCAGCCACGGCTCACCTGGGCCCTGAGCTCTGTTTCCCGGGCTCTCTCAGCGTGGATGCAGCAGGCTCTGGGCTCTGCCTGTGGGGCATCCTGATGCCAGCATGCCTGGCCACAAGCTGTGGCTCACCTGCTGCCCTAAGTTTGTTTTCCACTCACCCAGAGACTGGGGACCAGGTGTGGTCTGGGCAAACCAGGGTGCTGCAGACACACCTAGTCCAGGGAGAAGGTCTCCCTCCAAGTCTCTCCTCGCTTGGGTCCTAGAGCCATCTTCACATCCTTGTACTCTCCCAGCACAGGTTAACCATTCACTATAATAAGTTTCCCTGTTTACTTTACCCTGAGGCTTCTATCCTCTGATTGGACCCGGACTGATAGCACAGCCAATCCCCAGCACCTGACATCCCACTTTCTGCCCTGAAGCAACTAGACTCCTATATCAATTTGAATGAATGAGTAGACAACTCAAACCTAACAGGACCAAGTCACATTTTTATTCCCCATCCTTCACCAAACCACTTCAATGTATCTCTGAATGGCAACTCTATTGTCCAGGCCAAATTCCTACGGATCCCCCTTCATTCCTCTTTCTCACAGTCTGTATCCAGACCACCAGAACAAAGGCACCAGTCGCCCCCACCAGGAAGCCTACACAACCCACTGAAGCAGCCTTACCCACTGGGAGCAGACACCAAAACAACAGGAACTATGAACCTGCAGCCAGCAAAACAGAGACCCCAAACACAGTAAGTTAAGCAAACAGAGAAATACACACCAGATGAAGGAGCAAGGTAAAAACCCACCAGACCAAACAAATGAAGATGAAATAGGCAGTCTACCTGAAAAAGAGTGAAGAGTAATGATAGTAAAGATGACCCAAAATCTTGCAAATAGAATGGAGAAAATTCAAGAAACGTTTAATAAGGAAGTAGAAGAACTAAAGAGAAAACAAACAATGAAAAGCAACACAATAAATGACATTAAAAATTCTCTAGAAGGAATCAATAGCAGAATAACTGAGGCAGAAGAACGGATACGTGACCTGGAAGATAAAATAGTAGAAATAACTACTACAGAGCAGAATAAAGAAAAAAGAATGAAAAGAATTGAGGACAGTCTCAGAGACCTTTGGGACAACATTAAATGCACCAACATTCTAATTATGGGGGTTCCAGAAGAAGAAAAGAAATAGAAAGGGACTGAGAAAATACTTGAAAATACTTGAAATACTTCTTTCCCTAATATGGGAAAGAAGATAGTTAATAAAGTCCAGAAAGCACAGAGAGTCCCATACAGGATAAATCCAAGGAGAAACATGCCAAGACACATATTAAACTATCAAAAACAGAAACACCGCCAAGGCACATATTAAACTATCAAAAATTAAATACAAAGAAAAAATATTAAAAGCAGGAAGGGTAAAATAACATACAAGGGAATCCCCATAAGGTTAACAGCTGATCTTCAGCAGAAACTCTGCAAGCCAGAAGGGAGTGGCAGGACATATTTAAAGAGATGACGGGGAAAAACCTACAACCAATATTACCCAGCAAGGATCTCATTCCGATTTGATGGAACAATTAAAAGCTTTACAGACAAGCAAAAGTTAAGAGAATTCAGCACCACCAAACCAGCTTTACAACACATGTTGAAGGACCTTTTCTAGGCAGGAAACACAAGAGAAGGAAAAGACATACAATACCAAGCCCAAAACAATTAAGAAAATGGTAAAAGGAATATACATATCAATAACTACCTTAAATGTAAATGGATTAAATGCTCCAACCAAAAGACAGAGACTGGCTGAATGGTTACAAAAACAAGACCCGTATATATACAGTCCGAAAGAGAACCACTTCAGACTTATGGACACATACAGACTGAAAGAGAGGGGATGGAAAAAGACATTCCATGCAAATGGAAATCAAAGCAGAGCTGGAGGAGCAATACTCATATCAGATAAAATAGACTTTAAAATAAAGACTATTACAAGAGACAAAGAAGGACACTACATAATGATCAAGGGAGCAATATTTATAAACTGTATAAATATATACAAATTATAACAATTGTAAATATTTATGCACCCAACATAGGAACACTTCAATGCATAAGGCAAATGCTAACAGCCATAAAAGGAGAAATCAGCACTAACATAATCATAGTAGGGGACTTTAACACCTAAATTTCACCAATGGACAGATCATCCAAAATGAAAATAAATAAGGAAACACAAGCTTTAAATGATACATTAAACAAGATGGACTTAATTGATATTTATACGACATTCCATTCAAAGAAAACAATACAGTTTCTTCTCAAGTCTTCATGGAACATTCTTCAGGAAAGATCATATCTTGGGTCAAGCCTTGGTAAATTTAAGAAAGTTGAAATCATATCAAGTATGTTTTCTGACCACAATGCTATTAGACTAGATATCAATTACAGGAAAAAAATATGTAAAAAATACAAACACATGGAGGCTAAACAATACACTACTTAAGTACCAAGAGATCACTGAAGAAATCAAAGAGAAACAAATGACAATGAAAACACGACGACCCAAAACCTAAGGGATGCAGCAAAAGCAGTTCTGAGAGGGAAGTTTATAACAATACAATACTACCTCAAGAAACAAGAAAAATCTCAAATAAACAACTTAACTTTAAACCTAAAGCTATTAGAGAAAGAAGAACAAAAGAACCCCAAAGTTAGCAGAAGGAAAGAAATGATAAAGATCAGATAAGAAATAAAAGAAAAATAAATTAAGGAAACAATAGCAAAGATCAATAAAACTAAAAGCTGGTTCCTTGAGAAGATAAACAAAATTATAAACAATTAGCCAGACTCATCAAGAAAAAAAGGGAGAAGACTCAAATCAATAGAATTAGAAATGAAAAGGGAGAAGTAACAACTGACAATGCAGAAATACAAAGGATCATGAGAGATTCCTACAAGCAACTATATGCCAACAAAGTGGACAACCTGGAAGAAATGGACAAATTCTTTGAAAAGCACAACCTTCCTAGACGGACCAGGAAGAAATAGAAAATATAAACAGACCAATCACAAGCACGTAAATTGAGACTGTGATTAAAAATCTTCCAACAAACAAAAGTCCAGGACCACATGGCTTCACAGGTGAATTCTATCAAACATTTAGAGAAGAGCTAACACCTATCCTTTTCAAACTCTTCCAAAATACAGCAGAGGGAGGAACACTCCCAGACTCATTCTACGAGGTCACCATCACCCTGATACCAAAACCAGACAAAGATGTCACAAAGAATGAAAATTACAGGCCAATATCACTGATGAACATAGATGCAAAAATCCTCAACAAAATACTAGCTAACAGAATCCAACAGCACATTAAAAGGAGCATACATCATGATCAAGTGGGGTTTATTCTATGAATTCAAGGATTCTTCAATATAAACAAATCAATCGATGTGATAAACCATATTAACAAATTGACTGAAAAAAACCATATGATCATCTCAATAGATGCAGAAAAAACTTTTGACAAAATTCAACACCGATTTATGACAAAAACCTTCCAGAAAGTAGGCACAGAGGGAACTTTCCTCAACATAATAAAGGCCATATATGACAAACCCACAGCCAACATCGTTCTCAATGGTGAAAAACTGAAACCACTTCCACTAAAATCAGAAACAAGAGAAGGTTGCCCACTCTCACCACTATTATTCAACATAGTTTTGGAAGTTTTTGCCACAGTAATCAGAGAAGAAATAAAAGGAATCCAAATCGGAAAAGAAGAAGTAAAGCTGTCACTCTTTACAGATGACATGATACTATACATAAAGAGTCCTAAAGATGCTACCAGAAAACTACTAGAGCTGATCAACGAATTTGGCAAAGTAGCAGGATACAAAATTAATGCACAGAAATCTCTTGCACTCCTATACACTAATGATAAAAAATCTGAAAGAGAAATTAAGGAAACACTCTCATTTACCATTGCAACAAAAAGAATAAAATACCTAGGAATAAACCTACCTAAGGAGACAAAAGACCTGTATGCAGAAAACTATAAGACACTGATGATAGAAATTAAAGATGATACAAACAGATGGAGAGATATACCATGTTCTTGGATTGGAAGAATCAACATTGTGAAAATGACTATACTACCCAAAGCAATCATCTACAGATTCAATGCAATCCCTATCAAATTGCCAATGGCATTTTCCCAGCACTAGAACAAAAAATTTCACAATTTGTATAGAATCACAAAAGACCCCGAATAGTCAAAGCAAACTTGAAAAAGAAAAATGGCGCTGGGGGAATCAGGCTCTCTGACTTCACACTCTACTACAAAGCTACAGTAATGAAGACAGTATGGCACTGGCACAAAAACAGAAATATACATCAATAGAACAGGATAGAAAGCCCAGAGATAAACCCATGCACATATGGTCATCTTATTTTTGATAAAGGAGGCAAGAATATACAATGGAGGAAAGACAGCCTCTTCAATATATGGTGCTGGGAAAACTGGACAGCTACATGGAAAAGAATGAAATTAGAAAACTCCCTAACACCATACACAGATATAAACTCAAAATGGATTAAGGACCTAAATGTAACGCCAGACACTGTAAAACTCTTAGAGGAAAACATAGGCAGAACACGGTATGACATAAATCACAACAAGATCCTTTTTGACCCACTTCCTAGAGAAATGGAAATAAAAACAAAAATAAACAAATGGGACCTAATGAAACTTAAAAGCTTTTGCACAGCAAAGGAGACCAAAAAGAAGACGCAAAGACAACCCTCAGAATGGGAGAAAATATTTACAAATGAAGCAACTGACACAGGATCAAACTCCAAAATTTACAAGCAACTCATGTAGCTCAATATCAAAAAAACAAATAACCCAATCCAAAAATGGGCAGAAGACCTAAACAGATATTTCTCTAAAGAATATATACAGATTGCCAACAAACACATGGAAGAAAGCTCAACAGCACTAATCATTAGAGAAATGCAAATCAAAACTACAATGAGGTATCACCTCACACCAGTCAGAATGGCCATCGTCAAAAAATCTACAAACAATAAATGCTGGCGAGGATGTGGAGAAAAGGGAACCCTCTTGCATTGTTGGTGGGAATATAAATTGATACAGCCACTATGGAGAGCAGTATGGAGGTTCCTTAAAAAACTACAAATAGAACTACCATACGACCCAGCAATCCCACTACTGGGCATATACCCTGAGAAAACCATAGTTCCTAAAGAGTCATGTACCACAATGTTCATTGCAGCTCTATTTACAATAGCCAGGACATGGAAGCAACCTAAGTTCCCACTGACAGATGAATAGATAAAGAAGATGTGGCACATATATACAATGGAATATTACCTCGCTATAAAATGAAATGAAATTGAGTTATTTGTAGTGAGGTGGATGGACCTAGAGTCTGTCATACAGAGTGAGGTAAATCAGAAAGAGAAAAAGAAATACCGTATGCTAACACATATATATGGAATCTAAAAAGAAAAAAAAAAAGAATGGTTCTGAAGAACCTAAAAGCAGGGCAGGAATAAAGATGCAGACGTAGAGAATGCACTTGGGGATGGGGGAGGGGGAAGGGTAACCTGGGACAAAGTGAGAGAGTGGCATGGACTTATAAATCCTGCCAAATATAAAATAGATAGCTAGTGGGAAGCAGCTGCAAAGCCCAGGGTGATCAGCTCGGTGCTTTGTGACCACCTAGAGGGATGGGGTAGGGAGGGTGGGAGGGAGACGCAAGAGGGAGGAGATATGGGGATATAAATATATGTATAGCTGATTCACTTTGTTATAAAGCAGAAACTAACACATCACTTTAAAGCAATTATTCTCCAATAACGATGTTTAAAAAAAATTGGCGGGGATTTGAAATAGATGTAGAATCAAGCAGTATGACAATAAAAGTCAAAGGTGAAAGAAGTACGTAGTGCTAAAGTATTCTTAGGTTCTATCACTCCTGCAGAAATAGAAAAGTGAAATATTCTGGTATTATTAACGAAGTGGTTAAGAATTATTTGTGTAAGACTGTGATAAATCAGGAATGATTTTAATCTCTAAGGGAACAATCTTTAAAAGTTAAATGGATAAGACACAAGCTAATATATGGTAATGTTTTTAAATAGGAAACAAAAAAGATTAAACCCAAATAAAACATAGAAGGGAAGAAATGTTATACTATAGAAACAAACGTTTGTATAAAATGAAAGATGATATAGCTATACTACTCAGACACTTTAAGGCTATAAACATTAGAGATGAAGACAAAATGCATCATCATGATTAAGCTGTCAATCCAACAGGAAGATATGAATCCTAAATCTCTATTTGTCAAAGAGTCAAACTTCACAATATGTAGAGCCAAATTTGACAAAATGTAGACTTGAGGATTCCATATTTGTAATGTGAGATTTTAACAAACCTTCCCCACTGCTAAAAAAATAAATCAGTAACGACAGAGACTTTAACTACATGATTACCAAACTTGATGTAATTGATTTTATATATATATATATATGGACGGACTACTGTACTGTATTTAAAGATGTATGTGAGGCCACTCTCACTTTCTGAGACAGACCACATTCTGTCTTTGGAATATGTATCTGTCTAAATAAACCTGATTTCACCTTAAAAAAAAAAAAAAAGAAAGAAAGCAACATTACTTTTTTTTTTGCGGTACCCGGGCCTCTCACTGTTGGGGCCTCTCCCGTTGCGGAGCAAGGCTCCGGACGCGCAGGCTCAGCGGCCATGGCTCACGGGCCCAGCCGCTCCGCGGCATGTGGGATCCTCCCGGACCGGGTCACAAACCCGTGTCCCCTGCATCGGCAGGCGGACTCTCCACCACTGCACCACCAGGGAAGCCCGCAACATTACTTTTTACAGTGATCGTTCTAAAAAGTATAGCATTTGAAATAGCGATAGTCACCATATTAATCTCTTTCATTGATAAAACCACACCACGAGCAAAAATAGAATTCTCAGGTCATTCTTTAATTAATTAGTAATTATTTTTAATATTATATATAAGCCATAATGCTAAACATGGAATATGAAAATCCTGATAAGGAATTTATAGTTAAGTTAAAAGATAATACATATGCACACATAACAATAATATAAATCAAAAAGAGGCAAGTGCCCAAGAAAAGAAGATATAAAGCACAACAAAACTCCAAGGCTGTCCTGCCTACAAAGGACATTATTGGAACAACCAGCAAAGCACTGGGATCTGAGGGTTAGATGACAGCAGTATATCAATGTCAATTTCATAATGGTGCTGGTTGCATTGTGGTTAAGTGTGTGCTACATTGTAGGAAATATACACTAAAGTATTGAGGGACTATCAAGCATAATGTTGACAATTTATTTGCAAATGATACAGAAGAATTGTTCTTCATAGTATACCTGCAACTTTATTGTACCTCTGAGACTGTTTCAAAAGAAAAAAATTCAAATTTTTAAATGATGATTGTAAACAAAGTGGTATCATTCTAAATTTAACAAAAGTTTTAAAAATGTATTCCCTGTTAATTCATGTTGCCTATAAACACACGGGTATTTACTCTGCTTCGTTCGGCAAAATCTTCAGACCCTCGAGGGGAAGGTCCAGTTTTAATTTAATTTACATAGTGCACAACCTTTGTTACCTTCAATCCTACCAGCTTTAGAGACAGTTATTTGCTGTTTGACAATGTTAGATATTTTAAGTTCTGTGCCCACATTTATTTTTATTAAAAAAAAATCATAATAGTGTTGAATGGCCTAGAAACTTCTTTTTACATCCAACAAAAAGTTGATGTTCTCCTTATGAATTATTAGAAACCTTATTTAAAAATGAGGAAACTGAAGCTGAAGAAGCATCAATAAGTCACTGGAGGTGTCCATGAGCTTGTGGTGCTGGAATCTGGGCCATGTTCCTCTGACTTTTCACCTGAGTTCCCTCCATCACACAGTGTGTCCTTGCTCCTCCTGGAAGGTCCTGTCCAGTTCCCCCTGAGAGTCAGGAAATTCTGTGCCTCAGAGCACAGTCATCAGGAGGGGACCAGGGTCACCCCCAGTGCTGAGCTGACAACCTCTCTGGGTCAGTTCCCTCTTTTCTAACAATAGTACTTCTTCCTCTTACCCCCTAAGTCGGGAGTAAGGCACTTGGAGGATTAAATATAACGCACTTAGATCAGTGCTTGGTGTATAATAAACATTAGATTATTACTATTCTAAACATCATATACCCTGATTTTTAAATGATCATGGCTCTTTTAGGAACTTAAACAACTGGAACGAAGGGATTTGAACAAATGCATTTTTCACTACTAGGGAATATGTATCTCAATTTTCTCTTAATTTAGGGGGAGTACCTTGGTTTGCTAGAAACATATTCATCATCTAACTGGAGAAGCCTTCATCCACCACTGTTGTCTGTCAGTCAGAAAGTAACAGATATGTCTCAGTCTTCATCTCTAGAAAACTGAAGACCCTTATATGCCAATAGGTCCCTGGAAGTCTACCCTTAATGACCCAGAATTCTAAAAACATGTAAAAATTTTAAACTTTCATTTACCCTTTTCAAAGTTTCAACCATTCCACTTCTCACCACTTTTTGTGTAGAGCAGGTTACAGTAAGCTACCACACCCACCTAAAAAGAATCACTCATTACTTTGCACGTTCAGTCCTGTTATCACAGAGAAGTAAAAATAGAACAAACATGTTCAATATGGATCCTTACTCATGATGCTATCAGTCAGTCTGAAGAGGCAAAAAGTATTTGAAAACCATATAACAGAAAGTCCAAAGAGGTCTTAGAACCAAGCCTACCAGCAGATTCCACTCATCAATTCATATATATATATTCATTTAATGTTTACTGAATACTTTCTAAGTGCCCAATACTACCTAAATCTAAGTGCTGGGGATGTTGTCGTGGACAAAAGAAATAGTTCTGCCTTCTTTGGACCTGTATTTTAATGGATGTTACTCAGGAATTAGCATGAGTTCTGTCTGTATACAAGGCATATACAATTATCTATTATTTGTAATGGGTGCTTTAAGCTCTCCTACTGAAGATGGTGATCAAAACAATCCGGCCCATTCGTACCGAAACTAGTATCACTGTGAACCACTCCCACCAAAAAGTGATTGTTTTCCTGACACAGTGGAAGTCTGAACCATCAAATTTAAAGACATCAACAATATAAAGAAAACCACAAGTGTAACCAGTGCCATATGGTACTGGTTCTCCTTTCACGGGGTATGACAGTAAGAAATTCTGGGTAGCTATCTGGTTTGTCCAGAGTCAGAAATTTATATTTTGTGAAAGTAATTTACTTTGAAAGGCTAAAAACTCCCAAATAAAATACTCTAAATCACTGCAAAATAAACTTCCCTCATAAATATAGTTGTCCCCAATGTTCTCTATTTTTTCTGTATATGTTTCTGCACATGGATATACCAGCTTAAAATAAAACGTTCATGTGTCTTCATATAATATACAGACATGTATCTTATGTATCTACATAAACGCATGTACACAGTATATGGAATGTGTGCACGAGATACAAGTTGACACCCACACTGACATCACACCGTTAAGACCTGTTGAAGGCATTACTCTCCCTGGTGTTTCCTCCTTTCTTCCACCTGGTTCTTGGTTGAGAGAGGGCTGGCAGGAAACACTCGAGGGAAATGAAAGCTCTCTGTACCTCCAAATGGTTCCATTTTTTCCAGTTTCCATCATGTACTGAGTACCAGGTAACAAAACACTCACGCCCTCCCTCTCTGCCTCACGATCGAGTCACATGCCTGCAGCCACGATGGGGACCAGGCGCCAGCGCTACATCACCCATGGACTGGGTGATACACCAGGAGAAATCCCAGCCTCAAAGGGACACCACATGGACGCACGCTTTAAAAGTACCAAATCCAAAAAAAAAAAAAAAAAAAAGTACCAAATCCAAGAACGGACAAGCAGCTGGAACACACTCTCCTCAAGGGAGTAGTCAGGGACGGGGGTCTGACTCCTGCCCACCAGACGTGTCTCCAGAGCCAGCAATTACTTGACTGGGTACAGAAAAGCCCAGGACCAACCAAGACCAGGCCCCAGAGAGCACAGAGGTTTAAATACCAGCCAGACCACAGGCAAGACCAGAAACAAAATGAAAAAAATAGGGGCACACGGAGACTTTCTCCCAGATACAATCCAGCACACTGAAGAGAGAATCTCTTTCTCACTACGTGAACCAATGTCATTTAATGCTGTGCCCCAGCTACAGCCATTTCATGCAGCCCTGCCCGGACTGCACTTCTGAGAGCACCATGCCCAGGTCATTCTCCTCATTCCTGTTCCCTGCCAACTTCTTAAGTGAAAGTGCTACTAGAAGAAAGACACGATGTCCTGCCACTCAGTGAATGAAACTCCGGCAGATAGAGAAACAGAGTCAGAATGAATTAAATCCCAGGCTCAGCACCAACACGGCCTGTGTGACCTTGGGCAGGTCGTGTGGACGCTCCATGCCAAGTTTCCTCATCTGCAAAATGGGTAGTAATAGCAGCTACTGATAGTTTCCATGTGAAGATTAAATGCATCAGCACGTCACACTATACTCCTCTCAAATTAGCGTCCGCCTAAGTACTGATTATATTTCAAAAGAGGGAATCTGAAAGACCTCATGTACAACATGGTTTGAATCACAATTTTTTTTTTACATCTTTATTGGAGTATAATTGCTTTACAATGGTGTGTTAGCTTCTGCTTTATAACAAAGTGAATCAGTTATACATATACATATGTCCCCATATCTCTGCCCTCTTGCGTCTCCCTCCCTCCCACCCTCCCTATTTTAAAACTATGAGACCACACATTTATTCAATATTTTCCTAGAAATTATTTTTACAAACCCATAGTTATGTAAATTCAGTGCCCCTGGAACAAATTTCCTCAGAGGACATGGAAGCAACGAGCCTGGACGTGTATGTTGTTACATCCTCACACATAAAATTTCCCTGTTACTCACATTCTCATAGAGAGCTTGAAGGGTCTCCAGGTCAACCACGGAATTGTCCAAGTTCACCACAGCTGCGCAAAAAAGACAAAAGAAAGAATATAAATTGCCATAAGCCAGCTGTGAAAAGCTCCAACCACCTCAAACAATAGTGACCTTCCACAGAGTGGAGTTCATACCCGGCAGGCAGAGGGTAGGGGCTCTGCCTTCACTGCAGCCTCCTGTCGGGCCACCCCCCAGGCCGAGCTGGCATTTCAATGGGTCAGGTGTCAAGTGTCAAAGCTTTCACACGCTCCACAAATACAAAATCCCAGGAAGAGGGCCCAATGGTCACAGAGAAACTGTGAGTCTGTCTCTTTCATGACTCACCTGAATGAATTTGAAAAATCTGCTTAATACCAGAAAAATAGGCAAATCACTCATGTTACTGCCACATCCTGTTTTTTGTTTGTTTGTTTGTGGTACGCGGGCCTCTCACTGTTGTGGCCTCTCCCGTTGCGGAGCACAGGCTCCGGACGCGCAGGCTCAGCGGCCATGGCTCACGGGCCCAGCCGCTCCGTGGCATGCGGGATCCTCCCGGACCGGGGCACGAACCCGTGTCCCTTGCCTGCATCGGCAGGCGGACTCTCAACCACTGCGCCACCAGGGAAGCCCACACATCCTGGTTTTACACCAATAAATGTAAATATCTGCCAATTTATGTAAAGACGTTTGACAAAGGTTAAATCTAATCCCTAAACTGGTAGACTTAATATGGAAACAGCAGGTGCATTTCCTGTTGCAACTTTTTAAATTGTTATAATCAAAGGAAAATTCTTTGATTATGGTATTGAGATTGGCACAGATGCATCCTTAAAAATCCATCTTTAATATACAAACTGCCCTGCTTATACAAGGAAGAAGTGGAATGGATAATCAAAAACTGGACATGTGTTCTTAAGTGCGTATTTTGGCCTGGGAAACGTGTTGAATTTTGGAATTGGTGTGTTTTATTACTTAATTTAGGTGTAGGTTAACCAAAAGCATTTTGCATTAGTTGTGCACAAATTAGCTGGAAATGAGGTGAATTTGCTCTGATCAAATATGTGCCAAATAGTCACTGAAGCTGTTGTGGGATTAAAGATTTCTGGGAGAAAAATCACAGAACGGATAATCAAAAAGTGGTTAGACTTACTTTGATAATTGTGGCATTTCACAATGCTTTTTTCCTTAAAGCTTAAAGTACATGACACATTTCTGGCAAAATCCCAAGTAAGAATTAAGAAAGCCAAATTCAATACTGAAACACAGGATGGACAAGAAATCTCACCAAGATAATTTAGCATTTCTGTCTGGAGATGGGAAGTGAGTCCAGATTCACCAAAAAAATATCATATCAACTAGAATATAATACTTCTAGCCTAATAATATTCCACTATCTCAATCTCTAAAAAAATTAGGTCTCAAGTTTAAATCTAAGAATTAAGATTTGCAATCAAATACTTTTTACTCTTTAGACCATATAAGGCAAACATACCACAAACTGTTTAATGTTTCAAAGCAGTAAACCATAGCCCAGCTATGACTAAATTTCAAAAGCTAATTAAAAGGGATTAACAAATGATTTTCACTAGAGGTAATATGGCTAAAAATAATGTAACAAAATACATAAAACTAAAATAAAGATATCATCTTCATGCATGGAATTACCATTTTTAGATTACATTCATGCAGAGTCTAGCCCTTAAGGAGACTCTTAGAGTGAATCCAAAGTTCTCTAACTTTGGAATTCATTAGCTAATAATCCAATATTTCTATATTCCTTGGGAGATACACCGAGAGATCGACAGGAAACTATGGAGGAAATGCTAGTGGTCCACTTAACACAAGGTTTCATTTTCAGAACAAGGAAAAGAAACACAATAAAATCATTCATGCTCAAGTCAAAACTCATAAAAGATACGATTAACCTCTGACTTTATTATTTTAAAACATAGTATTATTTCTACAAGTTTTCCCTACATGAAATGTTACTTGTAAATACACTGAGGTTTCTCATATTTTATCTCATGCAATGTTACGTGCCAAAGAATATTTTTATAAATGTCACATGGTCCTAAGCAATTCCTCAAAAAGTCCTAATCCATGAAATGTCATTTCTTAACCATCCACAGGAAATCTCAATGGAAAGCAACTCTGCTACTACTTTACCACATAATTTCCCCTTAATTGGCTTCACACGTGAGAAATGAAAGACACAGGGACTAGATGAGGGGAAATATCATTCATTCATGTTTGTTTATAACTTAGTCCTGCCCCTCCTCCTCCTCCCCCCAACCAGCTTAAAAGTTTGGCTCATTTTAGGTTAATATAGAGAGTGATGTCAGCCATTTGTTTAATGTAGTGATGAGATATTTAAAATATGAATCAATTCTTGACAACTAGTCACTTGACCATATGGCAAAAGTGTTAAATATATCTGTACTGGTTAAAAATTGTTTTCAGCTGTAAAAAGGATGTGTGAGTAAATAATGACAAACAAAACTGAGATAGGTTGGTACTGATTCAGGGACTACAAACAGGTTAGGGCCAACATTTTTTTAATGGTCTTTTCCTCAAGTGGAAAAATGGCAGCCATGGCTCCATCAATCACTCTCACATTCCAGGCAAAATGAAGAAGGAAGAAAGGAAGCAACAAGAAGGCATGTGTAATGCCTATTCTTAGCAGATGTCTCCTTATGTGTCTCTGGCTAGAGTAGTTTCCCATGATCACCTAGAATTGAGGAGAAGCTGAAAAGTGTAGATAATGTGGACAAACTGCTATCTCTAAGAAAACAGTGTTTTAAAGCTCCAGCTTAAGTAATCTCTGAAACACTCCCTAACTTCCATAGCTCATCCTGACCTTCCCAGCCTCTTGATTCTACCCTTTAATACAAGTCACCTGATACATTTCAGATATTCCCTCTTTTGTATGTATGTGCTCTGTCCCTCCAAGGAGATTTTGAAGAGTGTGATAGCAAGCATGTGTCTTAGGTATCATCAGCTTACGCCAGAGCGTTCCACATATAGTAGAAAATTGAAAAGATTACAGTGCAAAAACCAAAAGTTATTACTGAACCTTCGGAGAGAAGACATAACAGCCAAGCTTAAGAAAGACTCACTAGAAGCCACATATTTGCATTATCAGTTCCATAAATCCACAGAGGCAGCAACACCCAAGAAAGCAAAAGGCAAATACCAGCACGGGTAGCAGTGCTGCTCACACAGTACCACGAGCATAACGGCCCATGTGATGATGAGGGAATCTGGCACTGAGTCCTACAGGGTAAGAGAAAGCTGTTTCTGGGGGAGAGGTCTCCTCTTCCGCTTCACATCTGCATTCTTTGGGGGATGAAAATGGTCAGTGTTTACTCATTCAGGAGTTTCTAGTTCTGTCTTTAACTGTCCTGCCAGGGGATATAAAAAGAAAAAAGAAAGAAAAAACACCAGTTTGGTAGAAAGGCCTAGAACTGTTATCTCTAAATTTTTACTTGAAACTCAGTAAAGCACAGAAACGTCAGCTGCGGGCATGCCGCTGTACCACATGATGGCAGTGGAGCCAAGGGTCACACGCAGAGGTCCTTTATACGGAAACACGATGCGCTGACACCTGCCTGAGAATCTGCTCACCCAGGAGTTACTCTAAAAACTGTCCAAATGTATGACTTAACAAAACTTTCCTAAAGATGCAGTCAAGCAACTTTTAAAATTTTGTTGGCTTTGCTTGGCTTAACTGAACAAATCCAACAATTTATTAAAACTAACATTTCTCAGAGAGAGAAAGGCACTTGGGACCATCTTCATCTGAATATTTCACACTTGAAAATGAAACCAAGCAGGACCCTGCGGGGCCCTCCCGGGTACAAAAGCCTTTCCATGTCCCCCGTCTCTTGTCTGTAGGAGAAAGGCTTCAGCCTCCGAGACCTTCCCTGAGTTACTAATGAAAGTGAGAGAACAAAGGAAAGGCAGTCGGGAAACAGAAGTACAGCTGGCGCAGCGACGGGGCAGGGTCCCTGTTCCTCCTCAAGAGATGTACTTAACAATCTGACACACACGGAACTCTGAGCTCTTCTACAGGGACTGGGGCCCCACCCAGTGGAGGACGGTGACTTAAGGCTGAGCACAACTACAGGGACCCCAGACTGGTTGGAACCACAAGGCTGATGATGGACATTCCTGGAGCCCCACCTGGTTATCTCCCCACCAACCAATCAGAGGAGGATCACACACCCGGCAGCCCTCCCCCCAGATTTTGCCTATAGAAACTCTTCCCCCCAAACCATCAGAGCTTTTTGAGCACGAGCGACGCATTCTCCTTGCTTGACCCTGTAACGAAACTTTCTCTGCTCAAATTCCAATGTTTCGGTTTGTTCGGCACATGGACTTGGGTCCGACAACAATTAGATGACAGGAAACACTACATTTGCGTTCCTTACACATCCCAGCACCAAACACGCTTGAGCTCCTGGTCACAGGTGCACAGGCACACCTTTCAGCAGGAAACTAGCCAGAAGACACATTGGGTTAGGGTTTGGGAAACACCCAAGCTCTTGAATAATACTTGAAGCAATTCTGGATCACCTAAAGAATACAAAACATTTGTATTCGTCTATGAAGAAAACAGAGTATCTTCTTGAAAACATTTTCATCCATTCATTGAACAAATATTCTCAGAGTCCTAAGTCTGGCCCAGACACTCCTCTCAGCCCTGATAGACATGCTTCTTGTCCTTGAAGAGTTTACACTTTATTACCAAGCAATTAAAATGCTGTATGCCCTGGAAAGGAAGAAAACTGTAGTTTTATAACGTCGTGTAATTTAGGAATCGTATTCATTTATACTGTCCTCTCTTTTCAGGCAGCTTAACCAGGTGGCAGACAATAAAATGCCAGAATTCTATAGATTTTGTACTTAGGCTATGTAGAGAAAGGCTTTCCTATTGGAAAAATTAATCTGACACCCAATCCACCAATGGTGCATCTCAAGCACACCTACTTCTACAAGTTTAACAACCTAAGTGCCTAAGTCAGTGGGCCTCCCTGACAAGAGCTGCATAAGTTAAACTGTCAGCAAGTGTTTTTGCCTAAGTCAGTATGGCACCTGCTTTTATGGGCAGGGGAAGATGAATATTAAGACTATGCTTCTGGAATAAAATCTTTAAATGCAAACATGACTGCCACTGTAGACCTTTTAATCTAGCGATACTGTATTTCACTTCTGTTTTTGGAGAGATGCGTTGACTGGACCACACAGGTACGACTCAGGGATTATCTCAACTATTTAGATAAGATTTACTTGGGGACTTCCATGGCGGTCCAGTGGTTAAGACTCTGCACTTCTCCTGAAGAGAACGTGGGTTTGATCCCTGGTTGGGGAACTAAGACCCCACATGCCACATGGTGTGGCCAAAAAAAAAAAAAAGAAAAGAAAAAAGTAGACTTACTTAAAAAAAAAAAAAAGATTTACTTGACTTTGGCAGGTGACAAAATCTAGGGTGTGGGATAAAGGAGGAAGAAGAAAAGACTGGCACATCCCAGGTAGTGTTTATGTTAAGCATAGTGTATAAATGACCAAATAGTTTCAAACAATGCATGGCACTCTGTGTAAAACAGCCACTGTCTGTTGAATGTTTTCCATAAACCAGCACCGCAAAACGTCCTTTATTGCCCATAGTCCTTTACTGCCCAAAATGGACCTCACCTTGCAGCTTAGGTAAACATTTATACTCATAAAATAGAGCTTAGTGAGCCTCCCTTGATTAGGACCCTAACTCTGGGATCACATTTGCCACTGTTTTCTAGCACACGCTCTAAATGAGCAACAGTGTAAAATTTTACTTTGACTGTAAGCATACATATTGCTCCATAAGTAGAGAACATATCAGAAATTTAAAACTCCTTATGCCAAAATAACTTTCACACAGATAATTATACTTTTTTCAGTGTAATTTACACAAATACATCTGACTTTGAAAGAAACCCAGAACAGAAAGATTGAATTTACAAACACAGTGATTATAATTATGATTTTAAAGAAAAAATTTCCTTTTAAAAATAATTCACCTAAACATACAGTTAAATACCTTCCTTACTATATTATATATGAGCAACTATATATTGGCACACAGGTTAAGGTAGGGGAAGTTTAGTCACTGAAAATTAAAAACACATCAAAAAATAAATATATGTATATTTATAACTAAATAATTCAGAAAGGCTAAAAAATGAAGAGAAGTGAAATTATGCCCAGCACATGCAAATCAAAAATGCAAGCGTTATGATCTTGATATTTGACAACTTAAGATTCAGGCCAGGAACATTATGTGAACAACAAAACAATGAAAAAAGATATTTTTAATGCTAACAGCTACAATTCCCAATGAAACTATAATAGATATGAATTTATGTCCCCCAAAACACAGGTGCAACCTTCATAAGAAAGAAACCACAAAATACTGACAAGGAGAGACAGACAGACAGACCCACTAACAATGGGTAACTTTAATAAACCACTCTGGTCAAAACAGATCAAGAAGAAAAATACAAATAAGGATTTAGAATATATAAACAGAAAAGAGTGTTATCTTATAGTTACATACTGAACTTTGTATTCTAATAAAACAGTATACACTTTCTTTTCAAGGCACATGAAATATTTATGAATATTGACTATTAAGTCACAACAAAAACACCAAGCAACGTCATAATACAAACTTATTTCCTAATCCCACACAATAGACTATTAACGGATCAAAAAAAACTCAGTTGTGAACTTGTAACCTATAACTGAGAAGATTAGAGTTTACACACCAGAACTTGACATGTTACGGTCGTTCCTTTCATTGTATTACAGATGGTTTTGACTAACAACTTGGGTCTCAGAACTACTTTTCCAAAATATTTAAATGTACGAAAAATCTAAGCAACATACATGATATTTATCATGATCCACCTGGAATAATTTCGGGTTTACTTAACTCAACATGTAAATATGTGCAAAACGTGAGGGGCTGGTTCATGTGTGTTAACTCACATTTGCTCATTTGTTCAGTTAATGAAGGTTTTCTGTTTTCTCTGCCAATGTATGAATTTGTGTGTAAGGGTTAGTTTGATGTTTCATTGTTCAGAGGAATGAGGGGTCAGTAAAATAACATAATCATGGGAGGAGTTTTCAACATTAGGACTTCTTTGATGTAATTTTAATAAATAAAAAGTTGCTTCCCAATATAACACTAAAATTTAGAAACTTTCTCCACATCCACACCTACTGCCTCATTGACCAGTGACCTCTTCCAACCATCACAAAAATTTACTAAAGTCCTTTCCTTACCTGCTTCTGTACATAAATAATTCCATGAAAAATTCAACCATTAAAAGCAATCAGACTTTGAATTTCATCACCCACATAAAGATTCTTCTGCTTCCCACTAGCTAGCTATTTTACATTTCGTAGTGTTTATATGCATTTTTGTTTGTTTCTTCCTTTCAAGGGGACAGAGTCCATCTGAACGTGTCTGTATAGGGAAATGAGTACTGGTGACTAAAATACTTTGTTCAACACTTAAGAATTCAGTCTCAGCTGCAATCACAATCCTCACTGTTCAAGAAGAAACAAATTCCTGTTGTTAAATTTCCCGAGACTATCGCACCTCTTTCCAGCTGAGGGGAGGGGAGAAGAAGTGCACTGTCCTCACCGGGTAGGATACCACACAAAAAATGCATCCAGGATCCCTTTACGGCACAGAATGAGAGACAAAGTTCACACGGAGAACTTGGAATACGGTTTTCACACTAAGCTTTTCCCTTAAGAAGCCACATGCTGCATTACCCGATGGTTCTAGGAATGCAATCCCAGGTACCCGTGAGCCCAGTGTCACGAGCCATCTGATAAATGGCTGAAGTGCCGATCCTCCTACTCTGCTCACCCCAGCACTCTCAGACCCTCACTCACCTCAGAGGCGGACAGCATCTGCAGAGCGACCTCTTTGGGCTAAAATAGCACGTCAAGACACAAACGACTTTATAGAGTTCAGTTTTAAAATACAAACATGACTCCAGTTATCCAAGGGGCTTTCCCTTGCCCCCAAATAACAGTCCAAATCCCCACCCATCTCATGGATTATGCAAAAGATATATTTTTGCAAAAACAACAACAACAACAAAAAGACTAGCGTATGGAACCTCTCCATCACAAAGCTGCTGTGATTCATTATGTGCTCATAGCTGGGCCCCCGCGGCCCTGGGCCAGCAGTACCTTCAACAAGCACCCATGATTGTAAAGAAGAGACTCGGGTTACAGGGGAGGTGCCCGAGGGAGCTGCAGAGGGGACTGCAGGCCGCACAGAGCTTACATCTGGGGGCAGAGGGGCAGCAAAAACAAACACAAACAAGACTTGATAGTAATTCAGACAGTATGTGCAGTGAAGGAAAGGAAGACCCATACCCAAAGTTCATTGCTTCAGAAAAGCCCCAGGTACTGGGTTTCTCCTTCCCACAGAAGTATAATTCAGAAGTCCAGTTGTGGAACAATGTCAAAAAATATAAGCTAAGTGCAACCTAAGGGTTTTTGCTGGGCCTGTAATGAAAGGCTTATAAATCATTTTACCTTGATTCAATAATCTACATGTGACTTAAAATGATGAGGTCTTTCTTTTTATAAGAAACTCTAAGTAATGAATTTATATTTTAATTAAAACGTATTCTCAGCAACATGGATGAACCTGGAGATGATCATACTAAGTGAAGTAAATCAGAGAAAGACAAATACGATATGATATCACTTATATGTGGAATCTGAAAAAATGGTACAAATGAACCTACTTACAAAACAGAAACAGACTCACAGACATAGAAAACAAACTTATGGTTACCAAAGGGGAAGGGGGGGAGGGATAAATTAGGAGTTTGGGCTTATCAGATATACACCACTGTATATAAAATAAACAACAAGGTCCTACTGTACAGCACAGGGAACTATACTCAGTACCTTATAATAACCTATAATGGAAAAGAACGTAAAAATGTATATATGTATAACTGAATCACTTTGCTGTAGAGCTGAAACTAACACAACATTGTAAATCAACTATATTTCAATAAAAACTTTAAAAAGCAAAGTTTATCAGAAAAAAAGACAACTGCTATAAACACTAAAGCAACCACTAAAGAGAAAATTAAAAGTTCTATTGCCAATAAGCAAATAAAGGAGATCATTTGCATCTTTTAAAAATAATTCAATTAAAAACGTGTTCTGACATTAAATTTCTGAAAGTAGGTTTCAATAAAAGTGTCTATATCTCACATGCACTTTTCTCCCCAACGAGGCCATATCAATGACAAGGTCACACCGATGACAAAGTCATGGAGCCCACTGGGTGGAGCCCACTTTCTTCTCAAATTTCTGACCCTTAGTGACTTCATTCAATGAAAACTGTTCACTAAGCCACCCAACAGCATTGACTACATTTTTAATGTCTTGATAACTATACTAAATGGATCTTAAAATTCCATACACCATATGAAGAAAACACTTAAATGTTAAAAAAATAAAAGAAGCATGAAGCAATTTCCAAGTGAACCTTGTAAACTTGAGTTTCATAAAGAAACCAGGCACTAGAAAACCTACTGGGAAAAAACAACACTGGCCACACTGAACCCAACTTCTGAGAATATTACAAAAATAAACAAAGGATTATGAATAGCCTTCCTTATTGTGGACAGAAAATGTTGCTGGCCAGTCCAGTGAACAATGAATGTGGCCATGAGCCACTGCAGCTGCCCGCAGCGGTGCACCTCAGGGGACTTGAGGTGGAGAAAAATAGGACACTGGCCCAGACAGCTGAGGCACACATCAAAGGAATGATCCCCATAAGCCCAGACTCTGGCATCTTCCCATACACAGAAAAGCACTATAATCATTAACTTGAGATGTCTGTTTTTTGTGATTAGCAGTAATATTTTCATGTCTGACTACATGTGTTTTGTTTTCTTTTCTTTTCTTTTTCCAGCAAAAACTCCTATGTGCCCCGGTGCCTGCCTTACCTCTTCGGACAGTTCCTCAGAGTATCTGAGAGGCTGTTTCCCAGGCTCTAGTTCTCAGTAAGGTCCCCAAATAAAACTTAACTTGCAACTTGTAGGCTGTGCATTTTTCTTCAGTCAACATTATGGTAATTAATAGGCAAGTGAAAAAGCTTGCATCTTCAAGAAAGAAATTAGAAATTCTATTAAAAAAGAAACCTGGAGTCTGTAATCTACAACTTATTTGATAGAAATTCCATAAGAAAAACATTATTCAGTGGCAGGCAGTGGGGTAAAAAACTGCTACACGAGTAGGCTACCAGAACACTCGGGGAAAGAGTTACCACAAAACATTCTACAAAGTTCCAACAGTTCAGAAAGGGTATTTCCAGGATTTTTAAGTGTTCTTATACTTTACACTCAAAGCTAGAAACTAGCTCACCTTTCAGGAAAATAGTATGTCAAAGCAGGAAACAGAAGCCTCTGTCCGTGTACTTAGATTCTGCTCATGTCCATCACCAAGGTTCATTTCACCACCAAAGCCTAACTCCTTCCCTCCACCATCTTCCCTGCCACCAGGACCCACCAGCGACGCACGTGGAATGTGGGTGACACAAAGCACAGAGACAATAATAAGAAAGCACAAAGTTACAGGAGACCCTGGCCTTTAAAGACCCAAACAAACTGCTCTCCTTGCAGATAAAGCACCAGCCAAAGATGCAGCCACACTTAACTTCTAAGAGCTGCTGTTACGCATAATTCTCATATTTGTCTCCATTCAGAAAAGAGAAATGGACACAGCCCAGTATTAACTCAGCATTTCAGTAATACTGATGGAAAACCCAAGCTAAGAACAATCGAATCTACCGCGGTTACTTGCCCCCTGAACCTGAACCCCCATTTCTCGCCTCCTACCTCTCACTTGAGAATTCCACCACAGGGCACAGCTCCTTCATTCTTCTCCCTCTGCTGTCTCCTGGGCAAGGCTTGTAGTGGAACCCCCCAGAGCCACGAAGGAGGAAAAAGACCTTCACATCCTCCTGGCTCCCTGGGTGGCCAATCTGGAGTTTCAAACACTCCCAAAGCCTGAAAACACACCTCATCCCCTAAGGATCCCAGGAAGGGGAGGACAAATACTGATTATGTGTGTGTGCTCATGTGCACGCATGTGTGAATGTGTGTGTATCTGTGTGTGTGTGTTTGTGTGTGAACGTGTATGCACGTGTTTAGAGGAAATAACTCATTTAATAGCCCTTTTTACTAGTGAGGAAAGTGACGAACAGAGATGAAGAAATTTTCCCAGGTTTACTTACCTAACCAGTGGCAGGGCTGAGATCCAAATCTCTTTGACTGGGTGGCTTAAACAACAGGAATTCAGGTCTCAAGGTTCTGGAGACTGGAACTGGGGCAGATTTTCTTCCTGGCTCACAGAGTCCTGGTCTCTCCTCCTCTTCTTATTAGGATGCTAATCCCATCATGGGGGTTCTGCCCTCTTGACCTCATCTAAACCTGAGTATGTCCCAAAGTCCCCACTAAACACCATCACATTTGAGGTTAGGACTTCAACGCAGGAATGGGGGTGGGGTGGGATGGGTTGGGGCATGAACATTCAGTCCATAACAGAATCCAGGGAGCCTGGCCCCAGAACTCACGCCCTCATCGTTGCTAGACTACACTAGAAAGTAGAGGGAAACCGAGGGAAGCAAAGATACTGAGAAGAAATAATATGCTTAGACAGTGAGTCTGAATGAAAGCAGGCACCCCCAAGGACCACACTAGGGGGATATCCTGTATTTCTCTACATACTCTCTGAGCAACTGGTACCTAAAAGAGAGACACAGAAATTTCCACCTCTATGTACCACCAGACTTACAATAATCACAATATGCTTCAGTTATTTGATAACCTTAGCCCAGATTGCTTTTTCTATAAAAATTTTGTTTGGTTCAATCAAGAACAAGCAACTCCACTAATTAATAATTTTCTTTAAAATATTTTTACTCAATTTACAGATGTGAAAAAAAATCCACAACTTCATTTCTCTAAGGAACAGAGTCAATAAGCAAACAAGGGAATTTGTATAAAATGACACTTAAAGCAAGAAACCAAATTTGCTAAATTTATATTGTGCTAAGTTTTAAAACTCCATATTGGTAGGAAAAAGTGTTATGTACTCCTGCCAGTTCTGTTTTTGCATATTATTAGATAACACAGGTCCTCACTCTGAAACAAGCTAACGTGAACTCGGAGTCAGGGGGACAGATGCCCTTATTAAGGGGAAGTCACAGACACACTTGATCTATAAGCCTCAATTCCCTTCACTGCAACATGGAAATTTACCCCCTTCCTCTGGACCAGTTTACACAACTATCAGTAATAATCGGGGGAGGGGGTGGGGGTAAAATTCAAACCAATACTGAGTGCGTCTCTTTGGATCCTGACAGAAAGGTTTCAGAATGTGTATCCTGCTTGTC
Source organism: Globicephala melas (assembly GCF_963455315.2). NCBI lineage: Eukaryota > Metazoa > Chordata > Mammalia > Artiodactyla > Delphinidae > Globicephala > Globicephala melas. The sequence continues at coordinate 83,712,325 of NC_083329.1, read as the reverse complement.
AAGAGCAATTATCTTTCTAAGCACCTGCTGCCTTATGTAATTCCTTCCTATACAGTTATCAGGAAGAGGCTTCTCAGCTCTGAGCCCCTTTGAGCCAGTGACCGAAGAGCAAAAGATGAGCAACATGATGCGGTTCCAATGAGGGGTGAGAGACAGACAGATGTCACTGGAATTTCTGATTTAAATCTAAAACATGTTATTGTCCTTGTAAAGTATCCTTAACTACATTTATTTATTTATTTTATTTTATTTTATTTTTTTTTGCGGTACGTGGGCCTCTCACCGCTGTGGCCTCTCCCGTTGCGGAGCACAGGCTCCGGACGCGCAGGCTCAGCGGCCATGGCTCACGGGCCCAGCCGCTCTGCAGCACGCGGGATCTGCCCGGACCAGGGCACAAACCCCTGTTCCCCGCATCGGCAGGCGGACTCTCAACCACTGCACCACCAAGGAAACCCCTTAACTACACTTTTTTAAAAATTTTTTTAAAAAGCGCTTGAAAAGCAATTATTGGGCTTAGAGACCAAAAATAAAAACAACCATGGTTTCATTTACCTTATCAACTATATTTCTAACAGAATACTAGTTAGTTTTACTTAATTAACCCCTTTAATTTCAAGTCACATAATTTTGATAAATCGCGTTTGAACGGGATAGAAATTTCAACAAGGACACAATTTAGTATTCACTGCCCTCGGCTCACAATACCAGCAGGCTTTAATCAGGACAGACACTCAAAAGAGGGAGGAAACCTGGGCCTTATCAGCCTGGGGTGGCTACTCCTGGGTGGACAGTGACACTTGTTTCCACGGGTGGGGCCATCAAACACTTTCTTAGGTGCCCCTTGCTACTGTATCTGTAATCGATGTTAACATACGTGTACCAAGGGAATGTAACAGGGTATGTGAGCCAGTTAAGGGTTCAGTACTTGGGGCACCTGCACCTCAGGGTGGTGGTGGTGCCCCTGTGGCCTATAAGAAGGGCACACTCCAGAGGCAGCTCCTGCAAGGTCCTCAGCCCTCCGATAGATGAGGCTTGCACATTTGTACACGAATACGTGAAACTAAGGGTATACAAGGTCTGTGGATTAGCTGAAATCTCTTAGACATGCCCCAGCCACCTCCGTCCACAGGCTGAGCACGAGACACCCCGCAGAGTCATGTACAGCTGGGGTCCTTAAGGAGGCCACCCAAGGCTTTGTCCCAAAAAGCCCTGGTCGCGGCCCTGGCTGCGCTGGATTTCCAGCGTCTCCGGCATACCGACGGCAAAAGATCGCTCCCTCTGTGATGGGTCTGTATCGGTGCAGAGCAAACCTTTCAGGCAAGATATTGGTGAGAGGACCTCCTACCACCGAAAGCTAGACAACCTCAGGGTTACAGTAACCCTACTGGCCAGGGTTTAATAAATATCTAAACAAGAGAGAATTAGATCAGAAACTGCTTCGTTTGATCTGGTGGCAGGGTCACCTTACTACTTGTGTGCCTGCAAAATGTCCCCTTAGCACTTGTTGTCCAGGCGGTATTATTAATGGCACCCCTTCCACTCTCAAAGGTATCCCAGTCTGGATGATGAGCCACGTGGACCTTCTACCCAGTAGTGAGACTGGAGATGGGGGCGGCGGGGGGGGGAAGCTGAGCCTTATGAAATTCAGAATTCCTTTACAGCTACTAGGATCTACCAAAATGGACCTAAGAGTTGCGAAGACCACACTGACTCCTTATGGGTCAAAAGTTATACAGAAAATTCAATTTATTTTCACTAAACTACAAATCTGTAGATACTCTCATAATACCAATTTCTGGGAATAATACTAGATTATTTAAAGGAATCCTCCTGTTGAGAACAAATAAAAATGCTGGATAAAATATATTTGTAAAATATCTTAAAGTCTTCAAAGAGCTGATGAGATAGGAATTAGGATTCTAATCAAAAGGCAAGAGAAAGCCCTGAGAGAGGAGCTCGCTCAGAGCCTGCCTTTGCCCTGCTTGACCCAACAAATCTGAACTTCGTGCTGACAGTTTCCGGGGCCTGGGGCTAAATACAAAAGCTCAGGGCCCGCCCAGAGTACAGATTCTAGACCCTCTTGACAATAAACTGGGACTCGAACGGCTACACACAGGGAAATCAACTCCTGCAGTGATGGACAGTTAGCCCTGCCTGACGGGGCCTCTGGAGGCTGATTAAAGGAGATCCTAAACCCAGATTTGCTCAGACCCCCAGCACAGACTAGGGCAAATCTCTGAAAAGTACCTTCATCCTAGAGTTTAAATTATTCTAAACCCTTGGAGTGGGAGTTTTCAGAAGTGCACACCATTTTCACCCTTCCCATCTAAAAATTGTTACAATATGCAGGATAATTTAGAGTTTACCAGGCACGTTCACAACTGCATCACAGCAGCTCAGGCCTCCATCATAAGCGACACACACACACACACACACACACACACACACACACAGATACGGTGACAAGAGGAGGATCAGACCTTTGGCACCTATGACCCAAACCTCCCATCCTAATTACTCCAATGCGGCACTTTACAATAGAAATATTACAAAGGAAACTCAGCTCTAAGCTTTCCTAGAGTTATCTGACAGGGAAGAAGACAGAGAAGAAAATCCCTGCAGTTTTTTACCATCTTACACATGCTTTGTTTTTGAGATGCCAGTGCTGGTTGTAGGAAAAGCACAGTCTTCAAGGAGCAGCATGTGCTGATGGGAGAGGAGGAGTAGTTAGTGAGGAGGGCTGAGGGCAGGTCAGTCTGTCCTATTAACAAGCTGCGCTATACACACTACCAAACGCAAAACAGATAGCTAGTGGGAAGCAGCCGCATCGCACAGGGAGACCAGCTCGGTGCTTTGTGACCACCTAGAGGGGTGGGATAGGGAGGGTGGGAGGGAGACGCAAGAGGGAGGGGATATGGGGATATATGTATACATATAGCTGATTCACTTTGTTATAAAGCAGAAACTAGCACACCACTGTAAAGCAATTATACTCCAATAAAGATGTTTAAAAAACAAAAAAATTCTCAGTAAACTAGGTATTCAAAGAAAACTTAATTTAATAAAGACTCGGAAGACCACAATGAAAAAAATAAAATAAAATAAAACAAGCTGCGTGACATTGAGCAAAAGACACAACCACTGAAAGAGCTTAGTTTGCTCTTGTATAAGGTGACCCCGGAGGTCTGGTTACATCCTGTGGCCACTTTCACATCCAAACCAATTGATGTTTACACTTCCGTGGACTTCTCAGTGGAGGCACATCCTGACAGAAGTCAGTTCTACTATGGAGGCCACAAGTGATTTGCTCACGGACACCGCAATCTCGACAACACACAGCAGACTCGGGCTTCTGGCACCGAAAGGCGCGCGCACACACACACACACACACACACACACACACACACACACGTTAGTCGACTCCTTTGCTCAGAAGGTTCTCATTACTAACTCAACCCAGGCAATATCCGATTGAAGGAAAGGATCATAGCATTAATTTCAGATTTCATTCCATGGCTTGACTGGGCTACATCTGCCAGCTTTAGAAAAGCAAATGTTTCTTGTTGCCGGCCTTGGCGTCCTGTTCTATGACAACGACCCCCAATGCTTCCACTTGAGAAAGCCTCCTCACCACCAAAGCAGCTTAATAAAAATTTAAATTGTGATTGTGCTACTCACGGATTGACAGGGCAGGACAAGCTTGTGCTATTTATGAATTATTCCACACATTATTTTAAGCCTACCTAATAGAATCCACATTCACACGGGGGTAAGCTGGAAAGCCAGGTAAATGTTTTCATGATTTTTAAACCATATTTTGTTAACAGGTAAACACATTCCATTGGATAATTTAATCTGCTTTAAATCTATTCTAAGGCTCTGAACAGCTTAGGGGACATTTTGAATATAAATTTAATTCCTCTATTCACCTTCGGGCAATATCTTTCAGCACAAGTGTGATAGGACAATATAGCATAGGGATGCCTGTCAATAGTAAAGTATTAAAATACTGACATGAAAGCCATTTTAAAAATGGTAAAAATCACCCTATTTCCAAATATAGAAAATATTTTATAAGCCTGGTTAAAGATATAAATTAAAACAACACCATAAAGAATAACAAAATATCATGCTATTACTGCTTCCATGCGTCTGGATCACCAACAATAACATAAACAGGTAAGAATAACTTGAAATTATCTTTGATGCTTATTACAAAAATAATTTGGTCCCCGTATGTGGAGAGAAGCCTGGCGGTTACACGCTCGTCATCCCAAGGAACTGAAAAAAGAGGGACCAGTTGTCCAGCCTAAAAAGTTACACATAATAAAGCTGCTTGAGTGATTCTTTCAGCATCTCACAGCCTCTCGGAACAGGAGGATGCAGAGAATACGTCCCATCACTTACTCAATGCTTTAAAGGCACTGAGACAAGTGGTCATGCAGCCTCTTCAACAGTTTTGAGTTTTCATTTAATCACTATACACGGTAATCCAGTCTACTCTTCCACGTCTCTAATCATAAGGACATTTTAAAAACAACAACAATCAAAACATGCTTTCATGTAACTCGTACACTGGTTTTAGCTGATCTATTAGAAAATCTTAGGTTTATTCCTCTTCTTTATGTTAGCTCAGCAAACATCTGAGATTCACTCTCAGCATATTTTCCTCTCCTGTGGACTATCCTCCCCAGGTATCGTCAGGGGCTGAGGCACGGCCCACATCTGGATCTCACCAGTGTTCACCAGTCCCTCTTTGGACATGGCACAGAGAAGTCAAATCAGGTACAGAGCACAGTGGGACTAGTATTTCTCATGAGTCAAAAATTAAATATTTGCTAATGCACACTAAACATGTCACATGAGAATCATGCTCTTAGCAAGACACAGAAATAACACAGAAGCCAAATTACTCGTAACCTTTCCAGAAACAATCATGGTAGAAAGTTTGGTAGCAGTTACAGGAAACATACTCATCTTAATCTACACAGAGAGTCTAAGTATGAAATAATTTTACCACTAAGCAGCACATCCTTTGGCCCAAATTTGAGTATTCAAAAGCTGAATTTTTATTTTTCACTTACCATGTTGTATATCTTTCATATCTAAGTGAAGGCTAGACATCAATATTCCAACTGCTTGTGACCTTTTGTTGCTTAGTAACTTGACAACCTGTTCAAGAAAGAAAGGAAAAGGGAGAAATGTTATTTGAACTCAGTGATAGGCTTAAGAGCATGTTATTTTTATCCTAAATGAAGAACAAATAACTTAGAACAGCTAAAGTACCAGAACTGATGTGAACAAGCTTTTGGGTTTTGCTTCTCCTGTCTTCAAAAGCCCTGCCTTTGCCCTGTTGTTCACCAGCAGCCTCAGCATCAGGTTCTTTACCTGCCTTGTAAGAGCCTGATCTGCCATCACTGAAATTTCTAACCATCTAGGAAGTTAGTTTGGTCTCTGTAAAATAACAGTTACACACCTGATCATTTGCAGCCTGAGATTTAAAAAGTGTTCTTTGTTTTTAAATGCAGAACCTTGAAACACTGGCCAATAAGTAAAGGGAAAAAATAAAAGTACGCAGAGAATCTGTTAGATCAGATTAGTTTGACCACAAAATAGAAAATGTGCTTTTATGAAGGTTTTTTAGAAAGCTCACTATTTTACTGGCATTTGCTCTCGTTTTGCATTTGGCCCACATTTTGGGAGGAACTTTCCAACTAATTAATTGTGATACAATCATCAAATCTAACGGGCTGTGTTAGCTCAATCTCAAATCCTTCCAGAGAGTCCGGAAGAGTCAATCCACACAACCCATGAGAAGTTTCCTAACACAGATGTAGGCAGGTTTAAATTATGTTTTCTAGACTATAACACATCACTGATAAATCCTGCTTATGACACTATTATCTCAGATAACTGATCTTACATAGAGCAGCAATTTCTACTTACTCTCAGCATTTTGTTATAAATTTGCTTAGAAAAACACTGGAGGAAAAGAAAAATGTTAAGGTCAAATTCCAGAAGTGACAGCTGCCCTAAGTTGATCAATTAGGAAACTAATAAAATAATCATGGCCAGCTGTCAAACAAATCACAGTGTAAGATAATATTCTCAACAGGAATAATAGCATTCTTGGTTCCCTATCAGGGAAACGGGTGGAGAAAAAGACAAATCCCTTCCAGGAGAACCAACCGCAAAAACCCCACAGTCATTTCTGAAAGCTTCCTGAGGAAAGGGACATTAACACCCCACAAGAAGCAGCGCCTCCTAATAGGAAAGACATAGAAACTGATTCTCAGTTTGCTCTTTAAACATTTTATTTAATTCAGCTTAGAACTTGAATTTGAATCCATTCATACCTAAACTATTTTTATAAATAACAATTTCCTCTTCCGAGCTGAAAAAATAGAAACTTAATTTCAGAAAAGCAGAAGGCATGTATTCTGTTCTAAAAATGTTTCTAACTTCAAATAAATAGAATCTGGGTCTCATCTGCGCTACGCTGAAAAAACTGCTTTTCCTAAGGTTTCCTATCTCCCCCCACCCCACCCCCCGCCGGTTCCTAATTACAATGAGCACGTCTGCATCCGTATGTCGTCTGACCTTCCTGCTGTGCTGACATGTTTATTACACCCTTATAAAAATTCTGGTGAAAATTAATTTCTAACCCTCAATTAAAACTGGCGTCTGTAAGGCCTGCACAGGGAGCTCTCACGCCTACCACTGGGGGTCAATCACCCAAACGGGAAGAGAGGGTCCTAACACCTCCAATGGGAAGGGGTCTCTACTTCCCCGGCAGTAGAAAAGGAAGGGAGATGTTCTTACCGCCCAGCAACAAGCTCGGCCAATGGAAAATGTCACAGCTCAGCCAAAGAGAAACCTGAACTCCCACTTTCCTCCAATGAACTTTTATAGAGGAGAGCCCCGCCCACTTCCCCTTTTCTCTATAAAAGCTCCTGCCCTTTGTTCTCCGCATTTCCCTGTGGTCAAAAGCTTGAATTTATTTCCCCAATTACGATTCCCCTGGTTATTACCAAATAAACTCATGCTGCTGAGAAAACTGGCTATTTTATTTTTAAAGTTGACCCTCTGTACTCCAGGATTCCTGCCAGTCTGGCTCAGGCTTTTTTAAGGTGAACTATTCTGATTTCACATTAAATATTGGCATATCCCAGAGTTCTGCTCTCAGCTCCATATTCTCTTCAATGTATGACCTATATTTTCTCCTCCATCAACATGTATGCCTGCACTTATATAACTGTGTTCTTTTAACAGCATCTTAACCTCAGCAGTATCCTATTTTTCTAACAAATATCTCCACTTCAATTACCCACATAAACCTCCATCTGACTTGTCTAATACCAAACTTGTCATCAAGCCCACCCCAAAAACCTACTCAGCTTCTCCTCTTTTATTCCATATGTTGAGATCATGCACCACCATTTTCAGTCCACCATCAAAGTTAGAAATCCAGAAATCATTCTAGATCCAACCCCCCCCCCTTCACCTGCATGTTCTGGTCTGACAAGTCCTGTCAGTTGTAAGTCTGCTCTATCCTTGAAATCTACCCCTTCCTCCCTAAATCTACTGTCAGCATTTACTTCTGTATTATAACTTGCAGAGATCAATGCAAAGGATCCTAACCAGACTTCCCAGTTCTAGTCCAGTGGTTCCCAAGGTGTATTTCCTGCAAGAGAGGGCACCATAATCACCTGGGAACTTATTAAAGATGCAAAATCTCTGTCAGAAAGCTGTTAGTTAGAAGATCTAGGCAAAGAAAGACTCAATCAGCATTTTAAAAAGCCTTCCAGGTGATTATAGAATAAACAACGATTCTCATGTCTTCCCATCCATTCTCGAGTATTATCTCTAAAAGTGCCACTATTTGCATGTCACTCCCTTGCCTTTTAAACCTGAGAGGCTCATAAATAAGGGTAGGTCACATAGCCTCTTCACAGACTGTTTCACAGTTCATACCTGAAACTTGCTTTTCCTCTTATAATTGAAATGAACTTGACTATAAACTGTATGTTACATTTAAATGCCAAAGATTATAGACAGGAATAATAATTATTGATCACCTTCCAAAAAGCATACATACAGGAGAGAACACATGTCTAAAAGGATCAGTTCCTCCACAGTTCCCCAGAGTTATTCAACCTAATATAAAGAAACCACCATCATCACTTCTCTTTCTCTCTCTCTCTCTCTCTCTCTCTCGCTCTCTCTCTCCCCCCCCCTTAATACACTGAATAACAAGAACTTGAAGCTATCAAACTATAACATTTTAAGAATCCAGTGACCATATATATAATGGAGATGAAGGAGTTGACTCTTACAAAATGATCTTAAAACACTTAGATGAAAAGCAGAAAATACAGATTTAGCAAATTTGAATATTCCAGAAGGCAATCTACAGATTCAGTGCAATCCGTGTCAAAATGCTACAGTCATTTTTCACAGAAATAGAATAAATAAGCCTAAATCTCCATGGAAACACAAAAGATTCCAAATAGCCAAAAACATCTTTAGAAAGAACAAAGCTGGAGGTATCACACTCCTTGATTTCAAGCTACACAACAAAGCTACCATAATCAAAACAGTATTGTACTGGAATAAAAAAACAGACACACAGATCCACGGAACAGAATAGAGAATCCAAAGATAAACCTGAGTTTATATGGTCAAATTCATCTACAACAAAGGAGGCAAAAATATACAGTGGAGAAAAGACAGTCTCTTCAATAAATGATGTTGGGAAAACTGAACAGCTACATGTAAAAGAATCAAAGTGGATTACTTTCTCACACCATATTCAAAAATAAACTCAAATGGATAAAGACATAAATATAAGACTGGAAACCATAAAACTATAAGAAAACACAGGCAATATGCTCTTTGACATCAGTCTTAGCAATATTTTTTTGAATATGTCACCTCAGGTAAGAAAAGCAAAAGCAAAACTAAACAAATGGGACTACGTCAAACTAAAAACCTTTTTCACAGTGAAGGAAACTAAGAACAACAACAACGAAAGGCAGCCTAATTGAATGGATGAAGATACATCCAAACAATGTATCTGATAAGGAGTTAATATCCGAAATATACAAAAAACTCATACAACTCAACAATAAAAAACAAGGGACTTCCCTGGTGGCGCAGTGGTTAAGAATCCATCTGCCAATGCTGGAGACATAGGTTCAAGCACTGGTCTGGGAAGATCCCACATGCCATGGAGCACTAAGGCCATGCACCGCAACAACTGAGCCTGAGCTTTAGAGTCCACAAGCCACAACTACTGAGCCCGTGAGCCACAACTACTGAAGCTTGCACACCTACAGCCCATGCTCCACAACAAAAGAAGCCACAGCAATGAGAAGCTCACACACCACAATGAAGAGTAGAGAGCTGCCTCAACTAGAGAAAGCCCACGTGCAGCAACAAAAACCCAACACAGCCAAAAATACATAAATAAATAAATTTATTTAAAAACAAAACAAAACAAAAAAACACCAACCAAACAACCTGATTAAAACATGGGCAAAAGACCAGAATAGACATTTTTCCAAAGAAGACATACAGATGGCCCCCAGACACATGAAAAATGCTCAACATCACTAATCATTAGGGAAATGCAAATCAAAACCACAGTAAGATAACATCTCACACCTGTCAGAATGGCTATAAAGTCTGCTGTTATTTACTGTCAATTTCTCCCTTTTTGTCTGTTAATATTTTCTTCATGTATTTACATGGACCTACGTTGGGTGCATATACACTTACAATTGTTGTAACTTCTTGGATTGATCCCTTGATCACTATTTAATGTCATTCTTTATCTATTGTTACAGTCTTCATTTTAGTCTATTTTGTCTGGTATAAGTATTAGTACCCCAGCTTTCTTTTCATTTCCATTTGTACAGAATACTTGTTACTCCCCTCACTTTCAGGCTGTGTGTGTCTTTAGATCTGAAATGAGTCTCTTGTAGGTAACATATATATGGGTCCAGTTTGTGTATCCACTCAGCCAATCTATGTCTTTTGATTGGAGCACTTAGTCCACGTACATTTAAAGTAATTATTGATAGATATGTACTTATTGCCATTTTGTTAATTGTTTTTTTAATTAATTTTCATTGGACTATAGTTGCTTTACAATGTTGTATTAGTTTCTGCTATACAGCAAAGTGAATCAGCTATACATATACATATACCCCCTCTTTTTTGGATTTCCTTCCCATTTACGTCACCACAGAGTATTGAGTAGAGTTCCCTGTGCTATACAGTAGGTTCTCATTACTTATCTATTTCATACATAGTAGTGTATATGTCAATCCCAATCTCCCTTATTAATTGTTTTTATAATTCTTTTTTGTTCCTTTCTTTCTTTGTTCACTTCCCTTGTGATGTGATAACTATCTTATGTTTGGATACCTTTCTCATTTTTTGTGTGTTATCTAGTATAGATTTTTGGGTTCTGGTAACCATGAGGTTTATATACAACAATAACAATTTTTCTCTATCTCTGTATATATTATATATATAAAATATATACACATATATATGTGTATATGTGTGTGTTTATTTTATTTTTTAATTTGTTTTTATTGAAGTATAGTTGCTATTCAATATTATATAAGTTACAGGTGTACAATACAGTGATTCCCAATTTTTAAAGGTTATGCTCCATTTGTAGTCACTATAAAATATTGGCTATATTCCCCATGTTGTACAATATATCCTTGTAGCTTATTTCATACCTATAGTTTGTACCTCTTATTCCCTTACCCCTTTATTGACCCTCTCCCCTTCCCTCTGCCCACTGGTAATCATTAGTATGTTCTCTATATCTGTGAGTCTGCTTCTTTTTTATTATATTCACTAGTTTCTTGTGTTTCTTAGATTCCACATATAAGTGATATCATACAGTATTTGTCTTTCCCTGTCTGATTTATTTCACCTAGCATAATGCCCTCCAAGTCCATTCATGTTGCTGCAAATGGCATTATTTCATTCTTTTTTATGGCTGAGTAGTATTCCATTATATATATATATATATATATACACACACACACATACACACACACAGAGAGAGAGAGAGAGAGAGAGAGATACATCTAGAAATGTGACACATATATATATGTCACATCTTCTTTATCCATTCATCTGTTGATGGGCACTTAGGTTGCTTCCATATCCTAGCTATTGTAAACAATGCTGCTATGAACACTGCAGAGCATGTATCTTTTCAAATTAGCATATTTGGGTTTCTTTGGACATATACCCAGGAGTGGAACTGCTCGGTCATATGGTAGTTCCATTTTTAGTTTTTTTGAGAAGGCTCCATATTGTTTTCCACAGTGTCTGCACCAGTTTACATTCCCACCAACAGTGTACAAGGGTTCTCTTTTCTCTACATCCTCGCCAACATTTGTTATTTGTGTTCCTTTTGATGATAACCATTCTGACAGGTGTGAGATGATATCTCACTGTGGATTTGATTTGCATTACTCTGATAATTAACCATGTTGAGCATTTTAATCTACCTGTTGGCCTTATTTGGAAAAATATCTATTCAGGTCTTCTGACCATTCTTTAATCAGGTTGTTTTTTTTTAATGTTGAGCTGTATGAGCTATTTATATACATTGGATATTAATCCCTTATGGGTCATATCATTTGCAAATATTTTCTCCCATTCAGTAAGTTCTCTTTTCGTTTGGTTGATGGTTTCTTTTGCTGTACAAAAGGTTTTAAGTTTAATTAGGTCCCACCTGTTTATGTTTGCTTATATTTCCTTTGCTTTGGGAGACAGATCCAAAAACAATATTGCTAAGGCCAATGTGCAAGAGTGTTCTGCCTATGTTTTCCTCTAGTTTTAGAATATCAATCTTACATTTAGGTCTTTATCCATTTTGAGCTTATTTTTGTCTATGGTGTTAGAGAATGTTCTAATTTCATTCTTTTCCATGTAGTTGTCCAGTTTTCCAGCACCACTTATTGAAGAGACTGCCTTATCACCACTGGGTATTCTTAACTCCTTTGTGGTAGATGAATTGACCGTAAGTACATGGGTTTCTTACTGGGCTTTCTATCCTGTTCAATTTATCCAAGTGTCTGTTTCTGTGCCAATACCATACTGTTTTGATTACTGTAGCTTTTTAGTTATACATGATTATTTTAAATTTCTGATCTCTTAATTCAAATATCTTTTAGCAATCCTGCATTTTTACTTCCCCCACCAAGTTTACTGTTTTTGACATCATATTTTACATGTTTCTGTAACTACTTATTGTGGATGCAGATGATTTTACTATTTCTGTCTTTTAACCTCTCTACTAATTTTGATCTATTACCTTTAATGTATATTTGCCTTCATCAATGAGATTTTCCCTTTTGCAATTTTCGTATTTCTAGTTGTGGTCTTTCTAGAAAAGTCCCTTTAGCATTTCTTGTAAAGCTGGTTTGGTGGTGCTGAACTGTCTTAGCTTTCGTTTGTCTGCAAAACTCTTTATATCTCCTTTGAATCTGAATGATAGACTTCCCTGGTACCGTATTCTTGGTTGTAGGTTTTTTTCCTCACACTGCTTTAAATATATCATGCCACTTCCTCTGGCCTGCCGTTTTGGCTAAAAGTCAGGTGATAGCCTCATGGGAGTCCCCTTGTATGAACTAGTTGCTTTTCCCTTGCTGCTTTTAATATTCTCTCTTTATTTTAATTTTTGCCATTTTAATTACAATGTGTAGACATCTTTGGGTTGATCTTATTTGGGACTCTCTGTGTTTCCTGGACCTGGATGTCACCTTTCTTTCACAGGTTAGGGAACTTTTCAGCCAATAGGTTTTCAAATAACTTCTCTGTCCCTTTATTCCTCTCTACTCCTCCTGGGGCCCCTATAATGTGAGAATCAGGATGCTTGATGTTGTTCCAGAAGTCTCTCAAACTCTCATTTTACAAGTTTTTTTTCTTTTTTCTATTCTGTTTGAGCAATTTCCACTATTTGGTATCCCAGTTTGCTGATTCATTCCTCTGTATCATCTAAGTTACTATGGATTCCTTCCAGTGTATTTTAAATTGCAGTTATTTTATTCTTCAGCTCTTTGGTTAGTTATACTTTCTAACACTTTCTTAGAAACTTCTAACTTCTTACAGGGTTCATCCATTCTTCTCCCAAGTTCTTTGATCATCTTTACCTTCATTATCTTGAAGAGAGGTTGATTATCTCCAACCGACTTAGTCCTTCTTCTGGGGTTACATCTTGTTCCTTCATTGGAAACATGTTCCTCTGTCACCTCATTTTTCCTAATTCTCTTTTCATTTCTATATATTTGGTGGTTGGTTACATTTCCCGATGTTGGAGAAGTGGACTTAAGCAGGAAACATACTCCCCTAAATGCTCCAGGGGTGCCCCCTCAGTGGGTCATGTGGGTGCTTTTGTTGTGGGGGACTGACTGCTGTGGGGGCACTGGTAGGTGAAGTTGTACCCTGGCCCATTTGGTTGCCAGGCCCTGCCTAGTGTGGAGGCTGCACCTGCTGTTGATCAGGGCTGGGCCCAGGCATGGCTTGCTGCAGGGCCCAGGGAGTCCTGGTCCTGGTGCTGGCCCAGTGGTTGGCAGGGGAGATACTGGGGTGGATGGTTGTGGGCTAGAGGTTTCCGGGAGTCAGTGTTAGCCTGCTTGTGAGTGAGTTTGGGGCCTGGTGTGGAAGGTGGGGTGGAGGGAGCTTCCAAGGCCTGGTTCTGGTCCACTGATGTGTGGGGGCAGTTCCTGATGCAGTTGGCTGCAGTGTCCAGGGTTTCTTGGAGCTGGTGTCAGCCCACTGATGGGTGGGACCAAGGCCCAGGGCATCTTGGGGCTGGTGCAGACCCTCTAGTGGGCAGAGCCAAGAACCAGGCTCTCTGGCTGTGGGGCCCGGTGATTCTAGAGCTGGTGTCAGCCATCTGCTGTGAAGGACCAGGGCCCAAGGGGTCCCAGGGAAAGTGCTGGCCCACTGGTGGGTAGAGCTGTGTCCCAGGATCTCTCTCTGCAGGATTCTGGGGGTTCCATAGCTTCTGTCAGCCAGCTGGTGGGTGGAGCTGGGTCTTGGGGTCTTGAATTCCAGACCCAGGGATCTGGTGTCGGCCCACTGATGGGCATGTCTGGGTCCTGACAGCTAGCTGGAGGGCCCTGGGTGTCCTAGCGCTAATGCTGGCCCACTGGTGGGTGGGGCTGATTCACGCCCCCTCTGTTGGTCAAGGCCAGGTCCTGGGCAACAAGGGGATGAGGGAGCTGAGGGCAGGCGGCCTGCTGGTGGATGGGTCTGTGTCTCTGATCAGTTGGCTGCTTAGCCGGGGCATGCCAGGACTGGTGCTGACCATTGGATGGGGGGGCCAGGTCCCAGCACTAATAGGCTAGAGGGAGGACTCCAAAATGGCGCCTACCAGCTCCAGTGTCCACACGGAGAAAGAGCTCCTGAAAGGCCTGTCCTTGTCCCCAGGGTGAGCCCCAGCTACCTCAGCCTGTCTGGAGACTCTCCACCATCAGCAAGAGGGTCTGTCCCAGGCTCCTTTCAACCTCCTGACTCTGCCCTTTAAGGACAAATTGTCTTTTCCCACAGCCCTCTGGGACTCCCTAAAGCAAGGCTTGCTGGCCTTCAAAGCCAAACATTCTCGAGGCTCATCTTCCTAGTGCAGGACCCCCGGGCTGGGAGCCTGAAGTGGGGCTGAGAGCCCTCGCTCCTTGAGGAGAACCTCCGCAACTGTGATTATCCTCCTGTTTGAGGTTCACCTGCCCACGGGCATGGGTCTTCACTAAACCTCATATCCGCCCCTCCTACCCCTTTTGTTGTGGCTCCTTCTTTATGCCTTTAGTTGTAGACGATCTCTTCTGCTGGTCCTCAGGTTGTTCTCATAGACAGTTGACCTATAAATAGTTGTAATTTTGAGGTCCTCATGGGAAGAGGTGAGGTCAGGTCTTCTTACTGCATCATCTCAGCCATTCCAAGTCGATTTTAATTTTTTTCTTTTCCTTTAATGTTTTCTCTAAGAGATGATGGATGTTTGCTAAACTTATTGTGGTAATCATTTCTTGATGTATATGAGTCAAATTATTAAGCTGTGCACTTTAAACTTATAAAGTACTGTATGTCAATTACAGCTCAATAAAACTGGAAGAAAAAATTTATTTGAAATCCACAGAATTTGGACATATAACCAGAAAAAAGGGATTACTTTAAATCTCTCCAAATTCATATCAGAGTCAGTTAATATTCTTAATGAAGTTTTTATCTTAGACATCCCTTTGACGAAGGACTCTGTAGGAATTATGAACATGGAATCTGTAAAATAAAGCATTATTTCTCAAGCTTCAACATGCACATAAATTACGTGGGATCTTTTTAAAATGCAGACTCTGCTCTTCA
Source organism: Globicephala melas (assembly GCF_963455315.2). NCBI lineage: Eukaryota > Metazoa > Chordata > Mammalia > Artiodactyla > Delphinidae > Globicephala > Globicephala melas. The sequence goes on along the minus strand of NC_083329.1, from coordinate 83,696,929 downwards.
GCAAGTGGAATTGGGAAAGCTGGACAGCCGCATGTAAATCAATGAAGTTAGAACACTCCCTCACATCATACACAAAAATAAACTCAAAATGGCTTAAAGACTTAAATATAAGTCACGATACCTTAAAACTCCTAGAAGAGAGCATAGGCAAAACATTCTCTGACATAAATCAACAATTGTTTTCTAAGGTCAGTCTTCCAAGGCAATAGAAATGAAAATAAAAATAAATAAATGGGAACTAATCAAACTTACAAGCTTTTGCACAGAAAAGGAAACCATAAACAAAAGGAAAAAACAACCTACACACTGAGAGAAAATATTTGCAAATGATGTGACCGACAAGGGTTTAATTTCCAAAATATACAAACAGCTCATACAACTCAATAACATAAATAAATAACCCAATCGAAAAATGGGCAGAAGACCTAAATAGACATTTCTCCAAAGACATACAGATGGCCAACAGGCACATGAAAAGATGCTCAACATTGCTAATTATTAGAGAAATGCAAATCAAAACTATGAGGTACCACCTCACACCAGTCAGAATGGCCATCATTAAAAAGTCTGCAAATAACAAATGCTGGAGAGGATGTGGAGAAAAGGGAACCCTGCTACCCTGTTGATGGGAATGTAAGTTGTGCAGCCACTGTGGAAAACAGTATGGATGTTCCTTAAAAAACTAAAAATAGAGTTTCCATATGACCCTGCAATCCCACTCCTGGGAATACACCCAGAGAAAACCATAATTCTAAAAGACACACGCACCCCAAGGTCATTGTAGCACTATTTACAACAGCTAAGACATGGAAGCAACCTAAATGTCCATCGACAGATGAATGGATAAAGAAGGTGTGGTACATATATACAATGGAATATTACTCAGCCATAAAAAGGAATGAAATAATGCCATTTGCAGCAACATACATATAACTAGAGATTATCATACTAAGTGAAATTATGTCAGGCAGAGAAAGACAAATATCATATGATACTGCTCATATGCAGAATCTACAAAACTGATACAAATGAACTTATTTACACACCAGAAACAGAGTCACAGACTTAGAGAACGAATTTATCGTTACCAGTGGGGAAGGGTTGGGGGAGGGATAGACTGGGAGGCTGGGATTAGCAGATGCAAACTATCGTATACAGGATGGATAAACAACAAGATTCTACTGTATAGCATAGGGAACTATACTCAATATCCTGCCATAAACCATAATGGAAAAGAATATGAAAAAGAATGTATATATATGTATAACTGAATGACTTTGCTGTACAGCAGAAATTAACACAACATTGTAAATCAACTATACTTCAATAAAATAAATTAAAAAAAATAAAAATGCAGACTTGTTCCTAGGTCTGGGTGGGGCTGAGGTTCTCCCAAGTTCCCAGGTGATGCCAGTGCTTCCAGCCCATGGACCACAAGGGCCTAAGGCTCTCCTGTTTGCTTTTTATGCTTTCTGGAAAAGCTGCTCCAACATCCTAAAATCTCAGTTTCTTTACCTAAAAAAATACCAACAGCATCAACTTCAAAAACCTGTAGGGAGACGCAAGAGTGAAGAGATATGGGAACATATGTATATGTATAGCTGATTCACTTTGTTATAAAGCAGAAACTAACACACCATTGTAAAGCAATTATACTCCAATAAAGATGTAAAAAAAAAAAAAAAACCCGTAGGGGCTTCCCTGGTGGTGCAGTGGTTGAGAGTCCGCCTGCCGATGCAGGGGACACGGGTTCGTACCCTGGTCCGGGAGGATCCCACATGCCGCGGAGCGGCTGGGCCCGTGATCCATGGCCGCTGAGCCTGCGCGTCCGGAGCCTGTGCTCCGCAACAAGAGAGGCCACAACAGAGAGAGGCCCACGTACCAGAAAAAAAAAAAAAAAAAAAAAAAGCTGTAGCAGATATTCAACATGATAATGCATGTGAAACTTAGCAATGTCCTAGCAAATAGTTATAACTATAGAAGTTAAATATTTAAGAAGGCATTTTAAATGTTTTGTCATAAATAAAACATGTGGCTTTTTTTCTTTACTGAATTTAATTCCACAAGATAATTAATATTATCTTTCTTTCCTCCCATGTAATTTCTTTAAAAAAAAAAAAAAATCAGACCCCCAATTAGCTTTGAGTAGTTTTCCAATAACTGTAAATGATTTTCTCCATTTAAATTTGCTTTCCTGGCATTCTACATGATGAATGATACATCTGTCCAGACCAGGAACAATCTTAGGCCTTGAGACAGAGTAAAACCGAAGTGTTCATATATGTGATCACAGACAAGACTTTCAGGACCCTAACATAGTTAATATAATTAGGCTGCATAACTTGAAATGTGTTTAAAATTAACATTAACTAATTTTTGGTCTGAACAATTAATGCATCGAGGAGATATCTTTGGCCTAGCTCCACTGTCTATACATTCCTTTATTTCTTCATGTAATTTATAACTGAGCCAGTACTGGGAACTCACGATAGAAGTACGGTTATAGAAGCATCTAGGACAATGGGAATCTCTTCATAAATATTTTTGTAGATCTTTCAGTATTAATTTATTTTCTCTGTTATCTTGAACACTTTTTACCTGGCTGAATGTGCATGGAGACTTTTTTAAATTTTATTTATTTATTTTGGCTGTGCTGGATCTTTGTTGCGGCACATGGGCTCTTTGTTGCAGCAGGCAGGCTTCTCTAGTTGTGGTGAGCAGTTAGTTGCAGTATGTGGGATCTTAGTTCCCCAACCAGGGACTGAACCCAGGCCCCCTGCATTGGGAGCATGGAGTCTTAACCACTGGACCATCAGGGAACTCCCTGCCTAGAAATTTTTTTAATCTTATTCATTTTTTAAAATTTTTATTGTGTATAGTTGATTTACAATTTTGTGTTAGTTTCAGGTGTTTAGCAAAGTTGTTCAGTTATACATATACACATATCTATTCTTTTTCAGATACTTTTCCCATATAGGTTATTACAGAACATTGAATAGAGTTCCCTGTGCTATACAGTAGGTACTTTTTGGTTATCTATTTTATATATATTAGTGTGTATATGTTATTCCCAACCTCCTAATGTATCTCTCCTCCCACCTTTCCCTTTTGGTAACCATACATTTGTTTTCGATATCTGTGAGTCTCTTTCTGTTTTGTAAATAAGTTCATTTGTATGTTTTTTTTTTTTTAAATTAGATTCCACAGAAAAAAAGCACCCTCCTGGCTATGTTGGTCCTGGGGGCATAGGAGGGAGGCTGGGGGAGAAGAGGAGAGGCAGGTGGGAGAGGCCATCCAGGACCCGAGGAGCAGGAGAGGAGCAGAGGGTGACTGCCCTGGCAATTCTGGCACGTGAAGCCTGCTGTGCTCCTAGCTGGGGTCTCCCACCCTGTGAGACCAGAGGCACGCCTGGGCCCCTTCAGTTCCATTGAGCCTAAGCCCCACTCACCACCCGCCCCCAAGGGCTTTCTCCAAGCCTGTGAGTCCTAAGCATAGGCCTCACCCACCACCCAAACCCTGCCCCTGCTTAGGCTCGCCCTCCACATCCAAGGCCTTTTCCACCCTTTTTTTTTTCTTTCTTTCTTCTCCTCTTTTTTTACTATTTTGATTCTGTTTTACATTCCAGTTGTTGTTTCATCTATATTTTTATTTTTACATTCTTTCTAACATATCTGTTAGTTTCCTAGTCTAATTTGATTTTTTACTCTTCATTACTGTTCTCTTTATTTTTGGTTACCCTGCACGGCTTGTGGGGTCTTGGTTCATGAGCAGGGTGTTGGGCTGAAGCTCCTGCAGTGGGAGCTCCAAGTCTGAGCCACTAGACTAACAGAGAACCTCAGACCCCAGGGAATATTCATTGGAGTGAGGTGTCACAGAGGTCCTCATCTCGGCACCAAGACCCAGCTCTACCCAACAGCCTACAAACTCCAGTGTTGGAAACCTCAGGCCAAACAACCAGTAAAACCAAAACATAATCCCACTCATCAAAAAAAAAAAAATGAGATGGCAAAAAAGTATGTCACAGATGAAGGAGTAAGGTAAAAACCTACAAGACCAAACAAATAAAAAGGAAATAGGCAATCTACCTGAAAAAGAATTCACAGTAATGATAGTAAAGATGATCCAGAATCTTGGAAATAGAATGGAGGCACGGATTGAGAAAATACAAGAAATATTTAACAGAGATCTAGAAGAACTAAAGAACAAACAAACAGAGATGAACAAAACACTAACTGAAATGAACAATACACTAGAAGGAATCAAAAACAGAATAACTGAGGCAGAAGAATGAATAAGTGAGCTGGAAGGCAAAATGGTGGAAATAACTGCTGAGGAGCAGAACAAAGAGAAAAGAATGAAAAGAATTGAAGACAGTCTCAGAGACCTCTGGGACAACACTAAACACAACAACATTCAAAAAATAGGGGTCCCAGAAGAAGAAGAGAAAAAGAAAGGGTCTGAGAAAATATTTGAAGAGATTATAGTGGAAAACTTCCCTAACATGGGAAAGGAAATAGTAGTCACCCAAGTCCAGGAAGCACTGAGTATCCCATACAGGATAAACCCTAGGAGAAACACACCAAGACACATATTAAGCAAAGTAACAAAAATTAAATTCAAAGAAAAAATATTAAAAGCAGCAAGGGAAAAACAAAAATAATGTACAAAGGAATCCCCATAAGGATACCTGCTGATTTTTAAGCAGAAACTCTACAGGCCAGCAGGGAGTGGCAGGATATATTTAAAGCGATGAAAGAGAAAAACCTACAACAAGATTACTCTACCCAGCAAGGATCTCATTCAGATTCAACAGAGAAATCAAAAGTTTTTCACACAAGTAAAAGCTAAGACAATTCAGCACCACCAAACCAGCTTCACAACAAATGCTAAAGAAACTTCTCTAGGTGGGAAACAAAAGAGAAGAAAAAGACCCACAAAAACAAACACAAAACAATTAAGAAAACGGTAATAGGAATATACATATCAATAATAACCTTGAATGTAAATGGATTAAATGCCCCAACCAAAAGACACAGACTGGCTGAATGGATACAAAAACAAGACGCATATATTTGCTGTCTACAAGAGACCCACTTCAGACCTAGGGACACATACAGACTGAAAGTGAAGGGATGGAAAAAGATATTCCATGCAAATGGAAATCAAAAGAAAGCTGGAGTAGCAATACTCATATCATATAAAATAGACCTAAAATAAAGACTGTCACAAGAAACAAGGAAGGACACAACATAATGATCAATGGATCAATCCAAGATGATATAACGATTATAAATGTTTATGTACCCAACAAAGGAGCACCTCAATACATAAGGCAAATGCTAAAAACCATGAAAGGGGAAATCGACAGCAACACAATAATATTAGGGGACCTTAACACCCCACTTACACCAATGGACAGGTCATCCAAACAGAACATAAATAAGAAAACACAAGCTTTAAATGACACAATTGATCAGATAGATTTAATTGATATTTATAGAACATTCCACCCAAAAGTGGCAGAATACACTTTCTTCTCAAGTGCACATGGAATATTCTCCAGGACAGGTCACATCTTGGGTCACAAATCAAGCCTTGGAAAATTTAAGAAAACTGAAATCATATCAAGTGTCTTTTCTGACCACAACACTATGAGATGAGAAGTCAATTACAGGAAAAAGATCTGTAAAAAAAACACAAATAAATGGAGGCTAAACAGGGCACTACTAAATAACCAAAAGAGCATTGAAGAGATCAAAGAAGAAATTTTAAAATACATAGAAACAAATGACAAAGAAAACACAATGATCCAAAACCTATGGGACTAAGCAAAAGCAGTTCTAAGAGGGAAGTTTCTAGCAATTCAATCTCACTTCAAGAAATAAGAAAAATCTCAAACAAACAATCTAAGCCTACATGCACCTAAAGCAACTAGAGAAAGAAGAACAAGGAAAACCCAGTCAGTAGACGGAAAGAAATCATAAATATCAGAGCAGAAATAAATGAAATAGAAACGAAGGAAACAATAACAAAGATCAATAAAACTAAAAGCTGGTTCTTTGAGAAGATAAACAAAGTTGATAAACCTTTAACCAGATTCATCAAGAAAAAAAGGGAGAGGATACAAATCAATAAAATTAGAATGAGAAATCACAACTAACACTGCAGAAATACAAAGGATTATAAGAGAATACTACAAACAACTATATGCCAATAAAATGGACAACCATGAAGAAATGGAAAAATTCTTGGAAGGGTACAATTTTCCAAGACTGAACAGGGAAGAATTAGAAAATATAAACAGACCTGTCACAAATAATGAAATTGAAACTGTAATTAAAAATCTTCCAACAAACAAAAGTCCAGGACCAGATGGATTCACAGGCGAATTCTATGAAACATTTACAGAAGAGCTAACACCCATCTTTCTCAAATTCTTCCAAAAAATTGTAGAGAGGAACACTCCCAAATTCATTCTATGAAGCCACAATCACCCTAATATCGAAACTAGAAAAATATATCACAAAAATAGAAAATTATAAACTAATATCACTGATGAACATAGATGCAAAAATCCTGAACAAAATACTAGCAAACAGCATCCAACAGCATATTGAAAGGATCATACACCATGATAAAGTGGGATTTATACCAGGTATGCAAGGATTCTTCAATATACACATATCAATCAATGTGATACACCATATTAACAAATTAAGGAATAAAAACCATATGATCATCTCAATAGATGCAGAAAAAGCAAAATTCAGCACCCATTTATGACAAAAACTCTCCAGAAAATGGGCATAGAGGGAACCTTCATCAACATAATAAAGGTCACATATGACAAACCACAGCAAACATCATATTCAATGGTGAAAAACTGAAAGCATTCCCACTAAGATCAGGAACAACACAAGGATGTCCACTCTTGCCACTCTTATTCAACATAGTTTTGGAGGTCCTAGCCACAGCAATCAGAGAAGAAAAAGAAATAAAAGGAATTTGCATAATTGGAATTTTTATAATTTGTATAATCTGTATACAATTTGTAAAATTGGAAAAGGAGTAAAGCTGTCACTGTTTGCAGATGGCATGATACTATACATAGAAAATCCTAAAGATGGCACCAGAAAACTACTAGAACTAATCAATGAATTTGGTGAGGTTGCAGGATACAAAATTAACGCACAGAATCCTCTGGCATTCCTATACACTAACAACAAAAATCAGAAAGAGTAATTAAGGAAACACTCCCATATACCATCACAACAAAAATAATAAAATACCTAGGAACAAACCTACCTAAGGAGGTGTAAGACTTGTAATCAGAAAACTATAAAACACTGATGAAAGAAATCAAAGATGACATAAACAGATGGAGAAATATACCATATCCTTGGATTGGTAGAATTAATATTGTGAAAATGACTATACTACCCAAAGCAATTTACAGATTCAGTGCAAACTCTATTAAACTACCAATGGTATTCTTTTTTTTTAATTTATTTATTTATATTTTTTGGCTGCATCAGGTCTTAGTTGCGGCATGTGAGCGTCTCTCTAGCTGCGGTGCATGGGCTTAATTGCTCTGAGGCATGTGGGATCTTAGTTCCCCGACCGGGGATCAAACCCACGTCCCCTGCATTGGAAGGCGGATTCTTAACCACTGGACCGCCAGGGAAGTCCTCCAATGGAATTCTTCACAGAATTAGAACAAAAATTTTTTACAATTTGTATGGAAACACAAAAGACCCTGAACAGCCAGAGCAGTCTTGAGAAAGAAAAACAGAGCTGGAGGAATCAGGCATCCTGACTTCAGACTACACTACAAAGCTACTGTAATCAAGACAGTATGGTACCAGCACAAACACAGAAATATAGATCAATGGTACAGCATAGAAAGCCCAGAGGTAGACCCATGCACATATAGTCACCTAATTTATGACAAAGGAGGCAAGAACAGACAATGAGAAAAGACAGCCTCTTCAATAAGTGGTGCTGGGAAAACTGGACAGCTACATGTAAAAGAATGAAATCAGAACACTATTTAACACCATACACAAAAATAAACTCCAAATGGATTAAAGACCTAAATGTGAGACCAGACAGTATAAAACTCTTAGAGGAAAACATAGGAAAAACACTCTTTGATGTAAACCACAGCAAAATATTTTTTGACCCACTTCCCAGAGTAATTAAAATAAAAACAAAAATAAACAAATGGGACCTAATTAAACTTAAAAGCTTTTGCACAGCAAAGGAAACCATAAACAAGATGAAAAGACAACTCTCAGAATGGGAGAAAATATCTGCAAATGAAACAACAGACAAAGGATTTATCTCCAAAATATATAAACAGTTCATGGAGCTCAATAGCAAAAAAACAACCTGATTAAAACATGGGCAGAAGACCTAAATAGACATTTCACCAAAGAAGACATACAGATGGCCAAGAGGCACATGAAAAGATACTCAGCATCACTAATTATTAGAGAAATGCAAATCAAAACTACAATGAGGTATCACCTCACACCAGTCAGAATGGCCATCATCAAAAAATCTGGAAACAATAAATGCTGGAGAGGGTGTAGAGAAAAGGGAACCCTCCTGCACTGTTGGTGGGAATGTAAATTGATAAAACCACTACGGAGAATAGTATGGAGGTTCCTTAAAAAACTACAAATAGAACTACCATATGACCTAGCAATCCCACTACTGGGCATATACCCTGAGAGAACCATAATTCAAAAAGAGACATGCACCAGAATGTTCATTGCAGGACTATTTCCAATAGCCCGGACATGGAAGCAACCTAAGTGTCCATCATTGGATGAATGGATAAAGAAGATGTGGCACATATATACAATGGAGTATTACTCAGCCATAAAAAAAAATGAAACTGAGTTATTTGTAGTGAGGTGGATGGACCTAGAGTCTGTCATACAGAGTGAAGTAAGTCAGAAAAACAAATACCATATGCTAACACATATAAATGGAATCTAAAAAAAAAGTTATGAAGAACCTAGGGGCAGGACAGGACAGGAATAAAAATGCAGATGTAGAGAATAGACTTGAGGACATGTGGAGGGGGAAGGGTAAGCTGGGACAAAGTGAGAGAGTGGCATGGACATATATACACTACCAAATGTAAAAGAGATAGCTAGTGGGAAGCAGCTGCATAGCACAGGGAGATCAGCTTGCTGCTTTGTAACCACCAAGAGGGGTGAGATAGGGAGGGAGGCAGGGAGACGCAAGAGGGAGGGGATATGGGGATATACGTATGCGTATGGCTGATTCTCTTTATTGTACAACAGAAACTAACACGGTATTGTGAAGCAATTATACTCCAATGAAGATATATAAATAAATAAATAAATTAGATTCCACATATGAGGACAATTGGAGTCCCAGGACAATATACAGTAATTAAATTGACAGGCACTCCAAAAGCTTAAGGTTGAACACATCTTGAAAGCCAGCAATTTTCAATAACTTTTTTTTGCTTTTTCAACTTCAAGCACCATTCTGTGAAAACGCACAATAAAATGACAAAGAGACAAGTCTCAGTGCCCCTTACCCTGTCTTCCCACTGCCCCCTTCCCCCTTTCTATCCTGGGGAGGGGAGGCCAGGCACATTGGAACAGCGTCCTATCCTCCAACACAAGCACAGAGGGAAGGCGGGAAGCTAGCCAGCCCTGGGGTAAGGACACTGCTCCTAATTCCACCAGAGATCCCTGTGGGTTAGCAGCAATTCTGGGTCAGAATTCCAGCTCCAGGTCTGTCATATCCTTGAGCATCTTACTAAATCGCTCAGATCCTTGTGTCCTAGCCTGTAAAATGGAAGATACACATCACAGAGTGGGCGATGTAAGGATGACATCGCTACCTGCTACCTGCTCAAAATGTGGTCACAGGCTGCGGCCAGTCCTGTGTGTTATCTGTCCCCCTAAGGGATAAATATGTACAGAAATTGAGAGAAAATGTTACAAAAACCCAAAGAGAGATATGCAATCTAGCTTCAACAGATAAAACATTCCTCCATCAAATTACTATAAAATTTCTAATTTCAAGTAATTCATACATATTGTATTTTCCAAAAGTATCAGGACATGAGTTGGGGATTTAAAGAAAGACTGGCCCTTCACTAAGTTTGAGAGCCACTTGGGCAAAGAACTTCCCCAGGCACAAAGGACAGTACTAAGATGCTACAGACTGAATGTTTCTTCTCCCAAAATTAGTATGTTGAAACCTAATGCCCACTGTAATGGTACTTGGAGCTGGAACCTTTGAGAGGGGATTAGGTCATGAGGGTGGAGCCCCAATGAATGGGATTAGTGCCCACAAAAGAGACCCTCATCCCTTCGACCACGTGAGGACACAGCAGAAGGACAGCTGCCTATGAACCAGGAAGAGGGTCCTCTCCAGACACTGAATTGCTGGTGTCTTGATATTGGACGTCGGGCCTCTAGAACCGTGAGAAACAAATCTCTGTTGTTCATAAGCCACCAAGTCTAGGGTATTGCGTTACAGAAGCCTGAACAGACTAAGACACTTGGGAAGCAAGACCAGAATGATGAAGACTCTGACCCCAAGTCTACGCATAAGCCCCCACGCCTTCCCCTACAACCGCAGGGCTTAACGACCGAAGCAGGCCCCAGTGAGGCCGCGGGGTCCCAGCGGCCCTCAGCATCCTATGTGGAGCCTCAGGTTCAATAGTAGAGCCATTTTAAATCACAGATTATTCTTCTAAAATAAGTCAGAAAAAAATTATTGTGAGGAAAGCAACAGAGGTCATGTAGAACAACACATTCAGGAATAATTTAACAGCTTTTTTATCTTAAAGAAAACCAAGTTAAAAGCAGTAATTTGATCATTTAGGTGATCCATTTTACCTCTGAATAAGTGATATAGGAAAAAGAATTAAAGGATAAAAATAATCTTAAAAGAAACAATTATTACTTACTTCTTCAGAAATATATGTTTATTTTTTTTAGATTTGATAATTGATTACAATAACAACAAGGTGATAGCCAAGCACCTCCATGAAGTGAAATAAAGGCTGTCTAGATTATTTAAAGGAGCATCTGAGTCTAGCCTGGCAGGAAAATGATAACATCTCCCCTCTTCTCACATGACAGCCCCAAAGCTATCACAACAGAGCGGACATTGAAGCTCGCATCAACTGGAGAAAGAAAATGTAATGAGTGAGAAAAACTTCACTCTTCATGAGCCCACCCACTAGTAATTTCAAATATAATCGAGAAATCTCAGGTCACATTGAAAGTCAAGTGCTTTGGGAAGGAAAGATGGGCCCTTAGTTCCCACTCACATGCTTTAGGGCCTAACAGTGAAAAAGCAAAACAGTGTAACACTAATTCACTAAACATGCCTATCAGAAATAGTGACCAGTGTTAACTCCCATAATTAAAATTAGGGAGAAACCCTTAATGAGTCCTTAATAGAAGACCTGCAAGCAGCAGACTAGCGTCTACATTTCAAATGAGCAGAACAATGAGCGCTCAACACCAAACAGCTGCACACGCAGCCACCTGAGTGCTTGGAACACGCACAGACTTGAAAGGAGAATAATGCAAAATAGCTTGTTAATTTTTATATTTATTACATGTTCAGATGATGGTATTTTAGATGCTCTGTATTAAATCTGCCATCAACATTCATTTCACCTATTTGTGGATTTTTAATGTGGCTACTAGAACATTTACAACTGCATTATATTTCTATTGGGCAACACTGATCAAGAAGATCTAACAACTCCAGACATACTGCTAAACTCATTTAGCCTGGACCTAGATTTCCTTTTTTTTTTTTTTAAGGGCAAAATATAAAAAAGGAAGTTAAGATGGCACTTTGTCAAAGGTTCCTTGGCTGTTGAACGAACCTGACTTCTGGGTCTAAAAAACAAAAACAATCTCCCTCAAAAAAAAAAAAAAAAGCTACATGCCAATTTGTTCCCTATTAGACAGTGTAAGTGTAACAGGTCAGAAGTAAACACAGAGGGACCATGTAACACAGATGCCAGAATCCGAGCTCCCTGAGTGAGGCTGGGAAGATTCTCCTTTCCACCATACACAGGACTCCAGAGAATGTAAAACGACCTATTCAAAATCCTTGCCTTTTAGACTGGATTTGAACTTTCCTACTGACCAGATGTGGTTCACAAGACTTGCTGATTATAAAACCTACCCTAAATGAAGCTACTTTGAGAAATTAATGTCTTTTTTCTTTTTTACTGTTGACAGAAATCATACCTGATCTTTTTTAAGATGTCAATCTCAGCATCAAAATAGTAGAAGGTAAATAATTCACTATAATATCAAGTCTCAGCTACAAGCACTGCCTCCCGCTAAGTGGATGCACTTCCACACCCATCACAGAACCTGCCCCTACGGCGTGTTCCGAGCGGTCCACTCTGGAGCAGGGCACACGCCCTCGGAGAACACCAGTCTGACCCGACGCTCAGAAGCAGCCTAACACTGGCAACAGTCAGTTCTCTCCCCTCAGACACACTCCTTGGACCCTACATCTTCTATTTCGTCCTCTTTAATGTTTTATCCTTTCCCCAGTATCATTTCATCCATTTCTACTGTCTTTCAGGAAACAGTATCTCTCGGGGTCTTTAGACGTCAGTCCTCCAATTATTTCTCAGGATTCTCCCCCCTAACCACGGCCTGACCTATAAGCAGTCTCTGCAAGCCTCGCTCCTGCTTTATTCTCTACATTCTACCCAGACGTCCACAGCCTTTGGAAAGGCCTCATGTTGAGTGTGTGGGCAGCTCACGGTTCTGAGTCCTCTCTGTGTGTTTCACTAACCCCTGGGGGTCCCACCTTGGAGGAGGCCTCCCTTCTCCTTCAAGTCAACAGGGCCCAATTCTAACCCATTCATTCAACAAAACTAAGGACTCTGTGGCAGGTCCCATGCTTAAGAGCTTATGCCGCAAAATCCTCTTCAGCTTTTAACAACAGAACATCTGCATTTCAGCTGGGGATGTGTCTGGCCACTAACACAGCATTTTCCACGGCCTACGTTACACCGAGGTGTAGCCATGCGACCAAGTTACGGGCAACAGAGTGCAGGGAGCAATGAAGCACAGAGGCAGAAAGGAATGTTGTCTCGGGCTCAAAGGCAGAATGAAGGAACTGAGCCATCCTCGGCAGTACTGAACCCTGGGGGTGTTGAGAGAGTAAAAGTTAGAAAACGAAACCCTGGACAAGCCAGTAGAATGGAAGCACTCGACCTCCCGGGCACTCACCTGTGCAGACTTCCCCTGAAAGAGGGAAACTGACTTTCCACCCTTGTAAGTCACGGTGGAGGCAGTCAGAATGACACTGAAACTCGTACGCCCACCAAGCAAAGGCATCCTGCACACATAGCCAAAGCGATGGGCAAACTCAGCAGCCCTTAGCAGCCGGCTCGGGAAGACCGCCCCCGTCACTGGTGCAGACCTGACTCGGTCCCAGATCCGGTCACACATCAAGGTTCCCGTATTTCCTCAGCTTCCCTTCCTCTCTCCCCCAGCCTCATGCAGGAGGCTTCTGCCCCCAGGATGCCAGGCTGGCCCCAGCCCACATCCTGTAAATGCCGCCCTTTTGTCATTCCTCCCTAACAAACAGTGAATGGCCCCTTATGGTTCAGCTCTGTTCTCCACTGTCAACAGCACTGACCCCGACTACTACCCGGACAGGAGCGTCCCGGCATCAGTCTCAGGGCTGACTTAGGACCCTCTTCCTCCTGTCATCAGGTCAACTGTATTCAAATGACAACTGAGCTGTGATTTTACAACTAAACCCAAGTCAAACACTGAAAAGAATTTATACAACTTGCCTCAGAGTTATGTCAGGACATAGTAGAAAGCTGATGTGAACTCTATTCATTATGTAAGTAACCAAAACCACACTTAAGTAATAATTTAATGAGCCAACCATAGTGTCTGCTGTTAATGCAGTGAAGTATGTATTTTACGTATGTCACGTGGAATGTGACCTAAGTAAGCCGATGCCTCAAACACTCCACATTAAATATCCAATAAACAGATAACTTGCAGTTCCTTACAATCTGGTGAAATCACGCACTAAAGACAGAAACTACCTAACTTGCTCGTGGTCTAAATGCAGAGTCATGACAAGGGCTTTGTTGCCTAATTCCTGGCCAGGGTGTGAGCGGGGCTTTCCTCTGACATGCCAGCCTGGCCCTGCAGGAAACTGAATATTGGCTTAGAGGGATGTATGGCCAGATCCAACCAGGCAGGCTTCCCTGAGGAGGGAAGAAGAGGACCATTGACTACCGAGATGGAATGTGGGTTCCAGAGCAGAATCCCAGGACATAAACGTTGCTGTTTCTCACCCAAATGTCAGGACACAAAAAGCAGCCTTGGACCCGTGAATGAGCAAGTGACAGGAGAACACAGGCAGATATGAAACAGTGAAGCTGAAGCCAACCATAGGTGCAAGATGGAGGGAGTTGCAGGGAGGGGACAATTCCCAGACTCAGGATTTCCAGCACTTTGACCTGCGTGCGAGCGGAAGTCTGTACTTTGCTCCATGTCTTTGCCATAATGAGCAGCCATGTAACTGCACACCTTCTTCAGCCAATGGATCTCAATTGTCCTACCTGTAGAATATAGTTAATAGCCCGTATGCAATATTCCCATCATTTCAAACAATCAAATATGCAATGTGAACTATTTTTAAAGTTTAAGACATCTTGCAAACGCAAGGTGCTGGTATTAATTTGCTAATTTAAAAATGAGCGTTTATATCTTACAATGCTGCAAAAGCACTTGAGCTTATTCCAACAAGAGGAAAACAAGCAATAATAGAAAGTAATCAGGAACAAACCAAATGAAGTTCGGTGAACTCCACAGCTAAGAGAGGACAACCCCACACGCTGACTCAGTTACAAAACGCTGTCTCTCTAAGAACTCTCTGGACACACTGTCAGTCATTCCATAGCTTTGGTTTGGATTCAGTTTTCTTACTTTGGAAAGATATGGTCATTTCTACATTTTCATTCGGTGAGAATCTGGAACCAGGAGCCTTCCCTGTACTGCCTGATACTGTTTCATGACAACAGCAGACACCTTAAATCTTACCTAGTCTACACTCAAAAGTGAAGGATGCTTATATGGGGTTTAGCAGAGCAACAGGTGGTCAGGGTTCTTAGTGCACACACACGGGCAGGGAGAGCTGCCCTTCTGACTCACAGCACCTCCTTCTCTGATGACTGTCAAGTCTCAGGGCAGGATGCCCAGCCTCCCGGGCATCGGAACAGCCTCCCAAGTCCCTGCAGACCACAAGAGGCATGGACACTCCATGCCCTGCAGTGATTTTCACGGAAATGCGAACTAATTTCTCTTGGATAAACACACATAGAAGCAACACTAGTGGGTTACGTTGTATATATACTAAACTTTAGGATTTACTACCAAATAGATTTCCATATGTGTTGTCCTTGTTTGCAACTTCAGTAGACTAACTAATGAAATGAACAAATAAAATTTCACACTTTTCAATAGTATTCATAAAAACATATATGTGATAAAAAATTTAAGTATCTCAGAACAAAATCACAAGGTTAAATAAATTACCCAGGAACCTCGAAACTAGTTAGGTGTTTTGGAAAGCATTACACATGTCACTGGTGTCCACAGAAACACACACATGAAGGACACGCAAAACTAAGTTAGATATTTACCAAATAAATTTTCATTTCTTTACCCATGAGCATTAGCTGAGAATTTAGAAGCAGTGAATATAGAAATACAGTATCAGACAGATTTCAGGTGCCCAAAAAACTACTGAATACATTTCTAGTGGATAGCTAAATCATGTCAGCACTACAGTCAGCTGCATAGAGATGTTGATTAATAGTAATTTTGAATGATCTGTAAGAATACAGCATCCTTGGAAAGTACTATTGGAAAGTGTTTACTTCTAGATTAGATTTTTCTAGCCAATTCACTCTGTGTCACTCCTACAATCTGTGGGTAATATGTTCATAGAATACAAACTAAATCAGATCAAAATAATCATCTTTTTAAAAAAATTCATTTAGAAGTCAAATAAAAGCAATTTCAGAGTCAGATGGTATTTGGGATTACGAAGGTTTGTTTCTCCCAGCTCAAGGTTACTCTCTTGACTTTTGGGCAGCGAGAAGGCAAAGAGACTCGAGTAGCCTTTGGAATTGTACACGTATAACTCAACTCCGACCTTCTCACAAATCCTAGGCTTATTTCCCAATCTCCTTATCCTACCCAACGGAGCTGAAGTACAAAGTTCAGTGCTTAACAGATAGTCAGTATTCAATAAAGAGTCATGGAGTGAATTAACGCCATGTGAAATCTCAGTTATCCTACTGCTCCTATGAAATCCCCTAAATCACTGCACAATGACTCCACCTCAGGGGAAGCCGTAGGTTACAGCCTGTATTTCATTTGTCTATTTCTAAAAATCCAGAGACAGGAAAGATATTGAAAATGCAGAGTGGTAAACAAAAGCATAATAACAATACCTCAGGGCAGGAAACTGATAAAGGGCAAGATCCAGATGCAGGAAAGCCCGTGGTCTGTACAAAGGGCTGAGCCAGGGGCGCCAGCAGCCGACATGCACAGCTGAGCCAAGACGGACCGGTGTGGCTCTTATGAACACCCCTGAACATTTGCTAGGCTGGTGACAAGACTCATGCACCAACAGAGTCCACCAGCAGTCAAAGAAATGGATTAACTCATATGGAAACAGAATGGTTACCCCAGCCCTCAAATCACTTCTTTGTTTTATGAGACAAGACCCAAGATCCAAACCCCAGCCCCTCCCAAGACTGGCCCCATTTGTGTATAAGACGACATCCCTCCAACCTCAGCTGCTCCTAATGGAAGCAACACTGATTTGCTGGAGACATGGAAAGAAGTGTCACTTTCAACTTTCTAAGGCACTTCCATGAAAAGCTAAGCCCAGAGTAGCAAACAAGAAGAAAACGAAACCCCTGAAAGAAACCTCTAGAACAGTTTAATATACATATGGCCTTTTCAGAAAGTCTAATAATTAGAAAACACATCACTTTAAGGCTGGTAATGGACCCAGACCATTGTCTTAGTGCATTAGGGCCTGAAGTAGCAGTTAAAGGCCTGGCTAGATCCCCTGAAGATTCTCTAAACAGGATGGATGATGTCCCTGAGGGAAGGGAAATGTCCATTTTCAGGTAATCACCTGAAGGGAAATCACTCTTCTACCAATGGAACCAAGTGGACATAAAGAACTAAAGCTGTTCAAAAATGATGTTAACTCTCAACAGAAACTCACACCTAACCTCCACAGTGGCTCACTCGTGGGCTAAATCTGCGTGGGCTCCAGTCACGACCCCACATCCTTTATGCCCATCTCATTACCAGCACAGGCTGATGCTACACCAAAAACAACCTCCCAGGGGAAAAGGGAGGAACCTCACACACGGTATAACAAGCATGAGTAACCTGAAGAATTAAGATATAGACACCTTAAGAAGAGAAACTATGAATAATCAGGAGCTAGTAATGATTAAGGTACCAGCCTTTCAGGTACGATTCCTTCTGCCATCCCATTCTTTCCTTTCTGACATTGGGGAGGGGGTGAAAGCAGAGACGGGTCCTTATTCTTAGAGAGAACAGTTGACTTCTACCACCTGAAGACAGGAAAACCTTAGGCTCACAGATATAAGATTATGTACTTAACAAATCAATAACTCATCTAAATGAAAAGGCACTTTTAAAAGAAAAGCAAATGAGTACACGAGCCATTTTACACATACATGTTCTTTCACGTCTTCTCAGATTGCTGCCTCAACCTACAAGCTCCTCTATCTCAGGCCAGGATGACAGCCGAGCTCAGGTTCTCAGCTCGTGTGCAGAGGGACCCCGGGACAGTAAGGCGTCATTCCTGACTCACTGCATTATCTCAGGCTTTCTCTTCTTCTACCTTTCCTATTTTTGAACTGGAAGCCAATAAACCAGTAACTAAAGTACAGGCAGGAAAGACAATGATTCGAGTTTGTACAACTGCTTTGATAACATGACTGGGGAAATAAGGTCAGGAAGTAAAGGAATGAGTAACTCCTTGTTTTCTCAGAAGGACCACAGGGAACACAAGAGTTACCCTCGTCTGATTCAACACGAGTTTCTAATTATAACTTATCCATGGGGAGATTGACATACACATATCTTTTTGGTAATGAGAGAAGGTTTTTACACACTTCCTAAAACAGAAGTCTTGATTATTCTCCAACATCACAATAATGAAAAGCATGACATATGTCTCCTTGTGGTAGAAAAGAAACAGATATGCAAACTCAGACTGGATTTCAGCTCAAAGAGACACAAATTGGCATCTTCACATATAATGCTCAAGTGCACTCACCCTTCCAAGGCCTCTTTCCCTTTCTTCTACAATGGGTTTTCCCTTTTCTGGAAGTTCTCTACACCCCTGGTATCTTCTCCAACAGAAGTTCTGCCCAGTGTGTAAAATGTCTTTGGCCCTCCTCACCTTTTCCTCCTCTTTTCAGGGGTCATCGGGAAGAAGGTTAAGGATCATGGCGAGGGTAGGGGGTTCAATGCCACCTGAGGAGGTTGTTAATGCAAAAAAAATTCAATAATTTGTACGAATTTTTTCTGCCCTTTTTTTTTCTTTGTCCCTCTAGAAAAAACAGCTGACACTATGGGCTAAAGCAGGGGTTCCCAACCCCCCAGCCACAGACTGGTACCAGTCTGTGGCCTGTTAGGAAAGTGGCTTCACAGCAGGAGGTGAAGGGTGGGTGAGCGAGCGAAGCTTCATCTGTATTCACAGCTGCTCCCCATCGCTCGCATTACCGCCTGAGCTCCATCTCCTGTCAGATCAGCAGTGGCATTAGATTCTCACAGGAGTGCGAACCCTACTGTGCACGGCGCATGCAAGGCATCTAGGTTGCGCACTCCTTATGAGAATCTAATGCTTGGTGATCTGAGGTGGAGCTGAGGTGGTGATGTTAACGCTGGGGAGCAGCTGCAAATACAGATTATCCTTAGCAGAGAGGTTTGACTGCATAGTAAATCAATTGCTTGCAGACTCATATCAAAACCCTATCAGTGAGTGGGAAGTGAAAACAAGCCCAGGGCTCCCACTGATTCTGCATTATGGTGAGCTGTATAATTATTTCATTGTATATTACAATGAAATAATAATAGAAATAAAGTGCACAATAAATTTAATGTGCTTGAATCATCCCAAAACCATCCCCCTTGCGCCGGTCCGTGGAAAATTTGTCTTCCACGAAAACTGGCCCCTGGTGCCAAAAAGGTTGGGGCCCGCTGGGCTAAATGACAGTCTGACTGGGATAAATGAAAAAGAATGGACCTATTACCACAGCTACCAATCAGTTTAAAACCACCTTGTCGAAGAAAAGAATCCAGGGAAGAAATGAATCCATGTACTAGAGCAACCGCATCCCCACCGACAGCTCTTTCATCCGTTTGAAAGGCTGACTTACATACACCCCAGACCTTAAAGAAACTATGAAATACAGAGACTGTGACCAGCAGCTATCTCAACAGTTGTCAGGAACCTATTTCCAAAGTTCCAGATCATTGGAACGTGCAATGTTTGAGAAGATCTACCCCTTCCTTCTCGTTCTTTGTATGAAAATACAGAAAGAGGGGTATGTAAAAGTCTGTTTTTACCCCTAATAGTAAGGGAGTCTGGGTCTTACTCCCTCTAAGATTACTTTATTGAATTTTCAGAATAAGTAATATCTTTTCAAATGTAAACTTTTCTGCGAAACTTGGGGTGAGTCTTCATAAAGATATGTTATTCCTTTCAAATGACTTCTGTGTAGTTAAAAAAAACAATAATCTTAGCAAGAGAGATGGTTTCACATGCTTTGAGAAGAAAATTTTAAAAGAAGATAGACCCATACTCAGTAGTTTTCTAGTAACTTCAGTTTATTAAGTGCCTGTAAAAGCTGAATGAATGAAAAAAGTGTGGGCAATACATAAGCCTCTGAAAATTTACGACAGGTTACATTTTTTTTTTCACGGTACGTGGACCTCTCACTGTTGTGGCCTCTCCTGTTACGGAGCACAGGCTCCGGACGCGCTGGCTCAGCGGCCATGGCTCACGGGCCTAGCCACTCCGCAGCATGTGGGATCTTCCCGGACTGGGGCACGAACCCACGTCCCCTGCATCAGCAGGCGGACTCTCAACCACCGCGCCACCAGGGAAGCCCCAGGTTACATTTTTTAAAATGCAATTTCAGTGTAAGTAAACATACAGAAAAGATAAAATTAATATATGGGCAAAACAGCAAGACTGCAGTAAGTTAAGCAAGAAAGATGGTGATAACAATGACAGATTCCATATACATAGTCCTGGGTGGCCCGGTGTAGCTGTGCAACAAGGGGAAATGGGATGGTTCTCAAAACAGGGAGGTGAGATCTGTAACCTCAACAATGGCAAACGTGATTCATGAAGCTGAATCAAGATAAACAGAGAGAAAACTGGAAGCAAACAACAAATCATTGTTTGGTATGAGTTGTGTGTTAAATACATTTTCTATAATTTTGTATTTTGGCTGCAATACATGAAATGCTAATTTCACCTCAACATGGAATAGAGGAAAGAGTGCAGATTCTTCAACAACATGAAATTGTAAATACAGTTAAGGTAGCCATGCTCATGCCTTAGACACATCAGCAGCTCACATGGCCCTGCTAAAAAGAGGTTTATAAATACATGAAAAAGATTTTGCAAGTAGGCTTCTAATTCCATAGTGTTTTATGATTTCAAACGAGGTAAAAGAATAAGCGAATGGAAGAGACCCAGGAACACAGATGTTCAGATACTCGTGGTAAACACAGGACACGGGTAACAACGTTTCCTGAGAATGTGGGGGAAATGTATGGAATGTGTTACCAGGAAGAAAACACGCAGTGAGCATAAGTGAGATCAGCAGTGCCTGGGGCTGCTCCGGAGAACAGGCGCCTTGCCTACAAGGAGAAACTCAGAAGGATGATAAAGGCCTGATGCAGATTTGACAAGAGGACTTACTCCAAACCACTGTTTCTGGCCCTTGAAGACGTCTGCTGGATAAATAACACCAAAGGGGATCACCTCACACAGGGTTTTACTCTGTTTAGGTGGAAAATCTCTCAATGAACCAGGTCTTAAATTTGAAAATACAAACCATCAAATTAGTTGAAAACCTACTTATTATTTCAAGTCATCCCTGGAACCACTCCAAGCCCCTCAGCCATTTCTCCAGGTTAAACAGCACAGGGTCTCAAGTCTCCAGGCCTTCAAATCTCTATTCAGAAGCTATGTTTTTTCCTCCAAGTTATATACACTACTCTAATTTCGCCAATAGTATAATTTGCTTTTAAACTGTACATTATACACTAACACCTCCCTTCCTGTTTCATTTTTCGCATCACCAAAACACTAAGAATAAACTAAAACCATGTTGCCATTTGATTGTTTTCTTCATGTGCATTTTATAATGATCAGACTTTGAAATTAAAACAAGCTTTAGCCATACTCGGTAGAAAAAAGGGGAAATATTTCTTGTCTTTTTAAAAGGGGAAATTTGGTTTGGTCTTATATTTGGCTGCTTTGTATTTTGGGGAAGACATAATCTGGAATCCAAAAAGCCAGTCTAATGAGTTTCTGTTTTGTTTCTGGAACATGAGTCCTCTCCATCTACCTGCTTCCTATGCGGCAGTATTCAAAAGCAAGCTGGTATTACTGTAATACGAAAGTTTATACTTAACAGAAGAAGCCAAGTGTGTCTGGGGTTGCCAGGGTAACACTGAAACCTAACTTTCAAAACAGCAACAAAATGTTACTTTTTCTTCTCTCGCCACTTAGAGGCTGGAGACTTGCTCAGTTTCTATCAAGCCCTGTGCCCATCTGGGCTTCAACAAGTGTCTCACCTCAAACTCCAGCTTCTAGTTCTGCTTCAAGAACATGCTCATTTCTAGAACAAAGCAGGAGACATTCCATCCTAATATGAAAAACTTTAGTTATAACACTAATTGATTAAAGTACAGAAAACCTTAGTAAAAGGGGCCGCAAGTAAAGCCACCAACATTAGGTAGAAAAGTACTAAAAAGAGATACTTTGTACTATACTTAGAGCTAAGAAGTTATAAAGAATCACCTGCTTATGTTCTATGGAAAGTTTTAATGACATTAGAATGAATTCATGTGGAGAAGTACACAAAACACAAAACTATCCATAAAGACAGCCATGCAGATCAACTAAAGAAAAACTTTGCCTCCATTCCTCAAAACACAATGATTGTAATGATTATACAGGAAAAAGCGATAAGAAAACGTGCCTGACCTCTGCAAGGCCATGGCTGACTGCAGCCCAAGCTCAGTCTTCCTTTTGCCCTCCTTCAAGTTCACTGACATCACTCTCAGTATGTTTCCCCATAACTTCTGGGTGGTAAGGTTTATATTAGTTTCCCAAAATATTTTGTAAAACTTGCTATTTTGAAGTCATTTTTCCTACCTTAGTTAAAATTTGTTAATTACGAAAGGATAGGCATTTCATTCACTTCTAATCCTGACACAACCTCATAGAAAACAATTGACTACAACCACCAAACTTAAGTCACTTTTTTGGTTTTGAGGCTAAACATATGTAAACAATGGTTTACAATGGTACCATAATTGGCAGCAAATTAAGTCCTGCTTATTCTACGGAGGCATCATTAACTAACAGTTTTTGGTCTGAATTCACTCTCTTCATGTGTGTAAAGGGTAAGAGATCACAGGGGCAAGAGCACATGGGACCTCACGCATCACATTCCTGCACATGGCGGGGGCGGGGGGCAAAGGGGGTTAGAGCTGAAGGTGCCAGGATGGGCAATTTTAGTTTATGAACCGAGGTTTAGGCTTAATAACGCAAATCTCCTCTGCTTCACGTGTCTGTTCAGCACACAAGTTAAAAACACAGAGGGCCTTAGATTTTGCTTTCAATCCTCTTTCATACATAAGGACTTGAGGGAAGAAAAATCCTCTGAAGCTTCCACTGGTACAGGTGGTAAACCAGTTTATAATCAAAGTTAAACCAATAGCGGACGTAACCCTCACAAACACTGTCCCGGAATGTCCGTGGAAAAGCCAGTGGGTCTCCTAAAGGGGTTTTCATTATGTTCCCAGGGACCATGTTCCTAAAGAGAAAAATCAGTCCATAGCTTTAGCATTTTCATCAAAAGAAAAAAGACATCAATTTCTCCTTCAGAGGTGAATGGACTCTTGCCTATAAAACCGTTTTGTTCTGTAAGTCAAAAACAAGCTTATACTTTTGACGATACACTTTTGGGGAGGTTACCTTTAAAGATTTTTAAGCTTGAAAAAATTATTTACACAGAAAATTATAGTCTGGCATGATTATTCTATGGGTAACTGGAGCTACCTGAAAAATATTTACTTTCTCATAAAATAAGATTTTTACTAGTAATTACATGAATAGGAAATTAAGACTCAGAATTCGCACTGAAATCCTGAGCTGCAGCTTCCCCACACCCTCTGCACACTGGTTACTGTCTTTCCTTTGAATTCCAGCCGTCCTAGTACATGTGAAGTGTGTCACATGGTGGTTTTGAGTTTCATTTCTAGTCACATCTTTGCCCATCTTTCAGTCAGGCTGTGTTGTCGTCATTTCATTGAGCTGTAAGAGTGCAACACATATTCAGCATATTAACCCCTGATCAGATACGATTTGCAAATACTTTCTCCTATTTTGGGGGTCATCTTTTTTATTTTCTTGATAGTATTGTTTGCAGCACAGATACTGTTCATCTTGATGTTGTCCAACTGGTCTATTTTTTCCTCTTGCCATATGTACTTTTGGAGTCTATCCAAGAAACCACTGCCCAACCCATGGTCATGAAGATTTACTCCTATGTTTTCTTCTGAGTTTTATAGTTTTAGCTCTTATGTTTAAGTTTATGATCCATTTTGAGTTAACTTTTGTTCACAGTAGGAGTTAAGAGGTACAAATTCATTTTTTTGCATGTGGATGTCCAGTTGTCTCAGCACCACTTGTTGAAAAGACTTATCCTTTGCCCTTGAAATGTCTTGGTACCATTGTCAAAAATCAATAAACCATAAACAACACTATTTATTTCTGGGCTCTTAATTCTATTCCATTGACCAATACGTCTATCCACACTGTCACACTGTCATAATTACTGTATCTCTGTAATCACTGTGTAATCAGGAAGTATAACTCCTCCAACTTTATTCTTCTATATTGTTTTGAATATTCTGAACCCCTTGCATTTTCATATGAATTTTCAAGATTGGCTTGTCAATTCCTGAGGGGGAAAGGCAGTTGGGATGTTGTCTAGACACCGTGTTGAACCTGTGGAACAATTTGGTGGTGTCTTCCATCTATAAATACAGTGTGTCATCCTGTTTATCTGGATACACCTTAACTTTCTTCAGGGTCTTCTAGTTTTCAGTGTATAACTCTTAGACTTCTTTTGTTAAATTTATACCCAAGTATTTTATTTTTTTGATGCTATTATAAAGGAAATTGTCTTCCTAATTACATTTTTCACAGTGTTAATTGCTAGTCTCTAGAAATAGAATTGATTTTTGTACATTGACTCTATATCTTGTTCAATCTCATTGAATTCTTTTATTATTTCTAATAGTTTTTTAGTGGATTCCTTAGGTTTTTTATATACAAGATCATGTCACCTACAAAGAGAGACATCCCAATCTAGATGCCATTTACATATTTCCTTTTCTTGCCCAACTGCCCTGATGAGAACTTCTAGCACATTGTTAAACAGAATTGGTGAGAATGTATATCCTTGTCCCCTTCCAGATCTCAGGGAAAACATTCAGTCTTCCATGTGAGCTGTGGGTTTTTCACAGACGCTCTCTATCAGGTTGAGGAAGTTCCCTTCTATGCCCAGCTTCCTTCATGTTTCGATCATGAAAGGCTGTAGGATTTTGTCAAATGCTCTTTCTGCATCTATTGAGATGTTCACAGGGCTTTGATCCTTTGTTTTGTGTATTACAGTAATTGATTTTCATAGATGAAACCTTGCATTCCTAGCATAAATCCCATTGGCCATGGTGTATAATCCTTTATACGTTTTGCTGGATTCAGTTTGGTAGCATTTGGCAAGAATTTCTGTCTATATTTGTATAGGATATTGGCCTGTACCCTTTTTTTTCTTATGATGAGTTTGCCTGGTTTTGATAGCAAAGTGGTCTCACAGAATGAGATGGGATGTGTTCCCTCCTATTTCAGTTTTTGAGATTGTGAATGACCAGTGGTAATTCCTCTTTGAATGTCTGATATAATTCACCAGTGAAGACATATGGGACTGGGTTTTTCTTTGTGGGTAGTTTTCTCTTACTGATTAAGTCTCTACTTTCTATTCAGATTTTCTATTTCTTCCTGAGTCAGTTTTTCTAAGAATTTGTCCATTTCATCTAAGTTAACTAATGTGTTGTCATATGATTGTTCATAGTACACCATTATCCTTTTTTATTTGTATAAGGTCAGTAGTGGTGTCTTTTCTTTTATTCCTGATTTTAGTAATTTGAATCTTCCTATTTTTCATGGTCTAGCTAAAGGTTTGTCAATTTTGTTATCTTCTCAGAGATTCAACTTTCAGTTACATTTACTTTCTCTATTATTTTTCTATTATTTATTTCATTTATTTCCACTCTAGTGTTTATTCTTTCCTTCTTTCTACTTGCTTAGGGCTTACTTTGCTCTTCTTTTTTAGTTTTTTAAGGTGGAAGGTAAGATTGATTTCAGATATTTTTTTCTTTTTTAATAAGATATTTACCACTATAAATTTCTCTGAGCACTGATCTACTTGCATAGTACTAAATATATTTAATATATTGTTATATATAAAATATGTATATATTTATATACAATATAAAATTTAATTTATTGTGATTTCACCTATATTCATTTCAAAGTATTTTCTAATTTTTCTTGTGATTTCTTTTTTGAATCATTTGTTATTCAAGGGTTTAATATTTACAGATCTGAAAATTCCCCAAATTTTTTACTGATTTCTAATTTAATTCCCTTGTGGTCAGAAACCACACTTTGTTTTTCAATAGTTTTATATTTATTAAGGCTTTGATCTCCTCAAATTTATTAAGGCTTGTTTTTTTGTGTGTCCTAACATATGGTCCATCCTGGAGAACGTTCTACAAATGCTTGAGCAGTATGTGTGTTCTGCTGATTCTGCAGATGCTGAGTGGAATGTTCTATGTCTCTTAGATCTAGTTTGTTTATACTGTTGTCCAAGTCTTCTATTTCCTTGTTTATCTTCTGCTTAACTTTCTATCCATTATTGAAAGTGGCCTATTGTACATAGCCCACTTACATACATACATAGTATTAATTTCTCCCTTAAATTCTGTCAGTTTTTACTTCATGTATTTTGGGGCACTGTTGTTAGATGCCTACATGTTTAGAAATCTTCCTGGTAGATTGACACTTTCATTATTATGGAATGTTCCACTTTACCTCTGCTAACATTTCTTTTAAGTCTATGTTGTGTGATATCAGTATAGCAACTCCAGCTCTTTTATGGTTGTTTAAAGTTGTTCTTTTTACTTCCAACCTATTTGTATCTTTGAATCTGAAGTATGTCTCTTATAATACAATATATGCTTAGATTTCTTTTTATCCAATCTGATAATGTCTGCCTTTTGAGTGGATTATTTAATACATTCACAGTTAAAGTTATTATCCATATGGTTGAATTTATATCCACTATTTTTCATTTTGTTTTCTGTATATCTCATGTCTTTTTTGTTCCTCTGTTCTTCCTTTATTGCCTTCTTTTGTAATGGATGGATACATGGATTAAGTGGATACTTAATTCCTTTAGTGATTTCATTTTATACAGTATTTGAGTCTTCTTAGTGGTTGCTCTAAGTCTTAAAATATTTATCTTAATTTACCAGAATCTACTTCATATTTATACTGACTTGATTCCAGAAACATAGAAACTTCACTCCTCCATACATCCATTCACTCACCACCTGTTTATGTTATTACTGTTACACTTACTGTCTGTGATTTTTATATGGTACAAACTGTTATCAACTTATGTAAGTATATGTCTTTCAAAGAAGTTGAGAGAGGGAAGGAGAGAGATATATTCATACAGCTTGTTATATTCACCTTCTTATTTACCCTTTATTGTTCTTTTCACTGTTTTCTGTAGATTCGCACGCCACATGGTGTCACTTCCTGACTGTAACACAACTTTTGTTTCTACTAGTTTCCTTTGTTCTCAAATATATTTCATTTCTGGGTGTCACAGGCTCAACAACATACAAACTGTTTTATGCAGTTATTTTTAAGTCAGTCAGAAGAATCAAGGAGAAGAAATACACAAAATACACAGTATTTTGTGTAGATGAAAATTATGTTTACCAGCAGTGGGGTGTGTGTGTGTGCGCGTGCACACATGTCTGATGTAATTTACCTTCAGACTGAAGAACACCCTTTTAGTATTAGAAGGCAGGTCTGGTAGCAAGAAATTCTCGCAGTTTTTGAGAATGGCTTTATTTCACCTTCATTTATAAACCTTGTTTTGCTAGATGTAAGATCTTGGTTGGTCGCTTTCATTTCAGCATTTGAATATGTCATCCCACTGCCTTCTGGTCTCCGCTAGTTCTGGTAAGTCTGCTGCTAACATTGCTGCAGTTTCCTTGTATGTGATGAGTTGTTTCTCTCTCACTGCTTTCAAGACTTTTTCCTTTACCTTTGGCCTTCCACACTTTGACTAAGATATAACTAAGATCTCTTTGTATTTGCCTACTTGAAGTTCACGAAACTTAGATGCGTATATTAGTGTTTTCATCAAGTTTGGGAACTTTTCACCCATTACAACTTCTAATAATTTTCTGCACCTTTTTCTCTCTCCTCTCCTTCTGACACTCACACTTCATGTACATTGGTCACTTAATGGTATCCCACATTTTTCTGAGGTTTCAACTTCCTTTTTTTCTGTTTTTCAGACTACATAGTCTCTATTGATTTATCTTCAAGTTTGCTGATAGTTTTTTTCCGCCACCCGTCACAAACCAATTGTTCAACCACTTAGTGCTTTTCTTGTTTCATTTTGGTTATTGTACTTTTCAGCTCTAGATTTTTTAAATAATTTATTTTTACTGATATTCTCAATTTGATGAGACATTATCATCATACCTTCCTTTATTTCTTAGAAACTATTTTCTTCAGTTCTTTGGAGACATTTAGAATGGTGCTTTGAAGTCTATTTCTGTTAAGTACAACACATGGGCCCTTTTGAACAAAGTTTTTGTTGCCTGTTCATTTGCTTCCCTGTATATGGGTCACGTTTTTTTGCTTCCTTGTATGTCTCATCTATTGTTGTTGAAAACTGGACATTTCAGATAACATAACAGCAGCTCTGGGTACGGACTTTCCCTTCTAGGCCCCAGAGCTTATTGTGTTTGTGTTTGCTTGTTCATTTGCTCAGTGACAAGGTCAAACCCGCTCAGGGAAGTCTGTTCCTGCTGCAGTGTGCTACCTGACCTTCCTGCACACACGCTTCCCCACGTTTTTATCTAAAGTGAAAGCTAAAGAGTGTGCTTCTGCTCCTTTAACCACTTAAAGCTTTACCCTTAACCACTCTGTGGGTGAGATAACAGGGCACGCCTTAGAGCAGGGATCCCTAAACTCCCTTACCGGTCTGTGGCCCACCAGGAAATGGGCCACACAGCAGGAGGTGAGCGGCGGGAGAGCAAGCGAGGCTTCATCTGTATTCACAGCCACTCCCCATCGCTTGCATTACCACCTGAGCTCTGCCTCCTGTCAGATCAGCGGTGGCATTAGATTTTCACAGGAGTGCGAACCCTACTGTGAACTGTGCATGCAAGGCATCTAGGTTGTGTGCTCCTTATGAGAATCTAATGCCTGATGGATGATCTGAGGTGGAGCTGAGGCGGTGATCGGCTGCAAATACAGATTATCATTAGCAGAGAGGTTTGACTGCACAGAGACCATAATAAATCAATTGCTTGCAGATTCATATCAAAACCCTATCAGTGAGTAGCAAGTAACAATTAAGCTGCATCTGGTGGCAGGCTTCATAGTGGCAAGTGAGTTGATGTACTTCAATTGTACAGCTGCATCTGGTGGAAGGCGTGAAGTCACTTATTTTAGTCCGCGTGTGTCCCGCCCATTATTTTATTTACCACTTCCGGCTGTGCCTCTTTCCTGCACTGCGCACTTGCTCAGTCATAGTTTTCGTAAGCCCACAAGCTAACTCTAGCCGAAATGAGTAAAAAATAAACATCACTGGAGAGCTTCTTTGAAAAGGGGGAAAGACCCAATGATGAGACAACAGAAGACTCTAAGACTGCCAATGAAAAGAAAGTTGCATTTAAAAGAAAATATCAAGAGTCATACTTAAATTATGGGTTCATTGCAACAGGTGATTCACATTCTCCAAGCCCGCTTTGTATAATATGTGGTGACTGGCTATCCAACGAAGCCATGAAACCTTCAAAATGGCTTCGCCACATGGAGACCAAGCACACTGCATTAAAAGACAAGGCTTCGGATTTTTTCAAAAGAAAAAAAAACGTGAACACAAAGAACAGAAGCGATTATTGAAGGCCAGCACTTCATCAAATGTATCTGCGCTGACAGCATCATTCTTAGTGGCTAACCGCATTGCTAAAGCTAAGAAGCCCTTTACTACTGGAGAAGAGTTGATCCTGCCTGCTGCTAAGGACATTTGCATGAACTTTTAGGAGAGGCTTCAGCTCAAATTGTGGCACATGTTCCTCTTTCGGCTAGCACCATAAGTAGATGAATTGATGAATCAGCAGAGGATATTAAGGCACAATTGTTAGAGAGGATTAGTGAGTCTCCATGGTACGCCATCCAGGTTGAAGAGTCTACAGATGTTGACAACAAGGCAACAATGTTTGTTTTTGTGCAACATGCTTTTCAGGTGGATGGGCCTGAGGATATATTATATGTGCACTTTTGTTGCCAACCAACACCAGAGCTGCAGAACTATTCCCAGTCTTTGAATGATTACATATCAGGGAAACTGAATTGGTCATTTTGTGTCGGTATATGCATGGATGGAGCAGCTGCCATGACTGGACGGCTTTCTGGTTTCACTACTCTGGTCAAAGAGGTTGCTTCTGAATGTGAGTCTATGCACTGTCTCATCCATAGAGAAATGCTGGTTAGCTGAAAAATGTCACCTGTTAACAACGTTTTGCAGGATGTGATTAAAATTATCAACCACGTTAAAGTACATGCCCTTAACTCACGTCTGTTCATGCAGCTTTGTGAGGAGATGGACGCAGAGCACACACGTCTTCTCTTATACACAGAAGTGAGATGGCTTTCCAAAGGTAGATCACTGAACAGAATTTTTGAGTTACGAGAGCTGCTCCAGAGATTTCTTACAGAAAAACAGTCACCACTGGCAGCACAGTTCAGTGACACAGAATGGGTGGCAAAACTTGCTTACTTGTGTGACATATTCAACCTGCTCAACGAACCCAATCTGTCACTTCAGGGGAGAAAGACAACTGTATTCAAGTCGGCAGATAAAGTGGCTGCATTCAAAGCCAAACTGGAATTATGGGGGTGACGAGTGAACACTGGGATTTTTGACATGTTTCAAACATTAGCAGAGATTTTGAAAGAGACTGAGCCAGGGCCTTCTTTCTCCCGGCTGGTGCATGATCACCTATCTCAGCTTTCAAAAGAGTTTGAGCATCACTTCCCAACCACAAAGACACCCGAACTGGGAAGGAATGGATCCATGACCCATTTGTGAATAAGCCAGGTGAAATCGACTTTGTCTGTGCTAGAAGAGGATCAACTGCTCGAGATCGCAAATGACGGTGCCCTCAAAAGTATGTTTGAGTCAACTTCAAATCTCCATACGTTTCGGATTAAAGTCAAGGTGGAATACCCTGAGATTGCCACAAAAGCACTGAAAAGCCTGCTTCCGTTTCCAACATTCTATCTTTGTGAAGCATGGTTTTCTGCAGTGACAGCAACCAAAACGAGTTTATGAAGTACAGTGGACATAAGGAACACACCTTGGGTATCACTGTCTCCCATCCCTCTCAGATGGGACCATCTAGTTACAGGAGAACAAGCTCAGGGCTCCCACTGATTCTGCACGATGGTGAGTTGTATAATTATTCTATTATATATTACAATGTAATAATAATAGAAATAAAGTGCACAATAAATGTAATGTTCTTGAGTCATCCCCAAACCATACCCCCACCCCGGTTCGTGGAAAATCTGTCTTCCACGAAACTGGTCCATGGTGCCAAAAAGGTTGGGGCCTGCTGCCTTAGAGGGTATTTACAGAATTTTTTCCCCACATTGAGCCAGGAACTAATAACTTGGGTCTTTTCTAATTGCTCCTGAAAAGTTGCAGTCTTGGGCATGCACACAGCCTTCAGGTTGCCAGACATGACGGACTTTATTTTTAAGCCTGGATTAGGAGTTGTCCCCAGGTCAATATTTGCACAAAGGTGTGTTTAAGACACTTGTGCAATGAAGATTCCACTCAGTTCTGATGAGTCTGATGAGGTTTAGGGACACTGTCCCGGGGCCCGTGCCCTGTCCTGATGGCTCCTGAGTGGGGGCAACGTGCACGGCCTTCCTGACATCCAGGGCTGACTGTGATCCATGGACGGCCCTTCTCGGCTATTTCCCTAGTTCTCCGTGGTTGCCTGGAACAGAGCTTCTGGAACAGGGGACTGAGGAGAGTAGGGATGCCAGTTTCCTACCCTCCCAAGGAAGGGCCACAGCCACAGACAGAGCCTGTCCAGGCTGCACACACCAGACGCTAGAATGGAGCATCTCAGGGCTCAGACACTGTGGGTCTCGCTGTCCTAACCGAGTTTCAGGAGGTCTTCTTGAGTGGGTGTTTCTCCATTTCCTCTGTGTCCTGAGGACAATTTCCAGAGACTTTAAATGAGTATTTTTGTTATAATTCTCACCAGTTAAATTGTTGTTTTGCTGGGAAGAGGACCTGTCAAGCTGCTCGTCTGTCAGTCTAGAAGGCCCATCTCCAAAGAAATTTTTAACGTGATATTTCAGATGGAGTTTCAAGTTTAGTGATTTTAAAAATTCACTTATTAACAAAACCAAAAAATAAGCAGAAATGTTAGAAATCTTCCATTATGAACATCGTTTTGAAAAAGAAACATACATTTACTTGTATTTTGGTTTAAATAAAAAAGGTTTGGGACTTCCCTGGTGGCTCAGTGGTTAAGAATCTGCCTGCCAATGCAGGGAACAGGGTTCGAGTCCTGGTCTGGGAAGATCCCACATGCCGTAGAACAACTAAGCCCGTGCACCACAACTACTGAGCCTGCGCGCAGCAACTACTGACCCCACGTGCCACGACTACTGAAGCCCATGTGCCTAGAGCCCGTGCTGTGCAACAAGAGAAGCCACCACAGCGAGAAGCCCGCATAACGCAACTAAGAGTAGCCCCCCGCTCACCGCAACTAGAGAAGGCCTGCACGCAGCAGTGAAGACCCAACACAGCCATAAATAAATAAATAAAGCGTTTAAATAAAAAAAAAACAGATATAAATAAGAACATTAATTTTTCTTCTAAGTCTTAAATTTGTGCCCCCAAATAACTGGGAACATTTTTCAGCTTAGGTCACAGGAGGTACAGTGGGAACAACCAGTCTACTGTCAGCAGCATCACCTCCCACGGGCAAAGGCGGGAGCTATCATAATGGTAACTGTGTAAGTCAAACGAGAAATAAAATTCTCCTTTGCTCTCGGATAGTTCAGAATCCTGTCGCTGTCCATGGTATAGAAACGTACATTCCACCATGTAGCACCAAGACATCAAAATTAACTTCAGGTCTAATTTACCTAAATTCAATTCTCACTCTTATGTCTAATGAGAAAAACCTAAAGACTTTTGCTGAAAGATGAGAAGGACACACATTCAGTGAAGGGAAATATCCGTCAACAGCCCATGTCCGCATCCCTGAAACCATCAGACAGGAGCTCCCCGTACACAGAAGCCTGCTGCTCTACCGGCTGATTTTCTAGGGTTTTAAACAAGATGCAGGGAAATCTCTGCTTGCGGTGCTACTTTCAAAATCCATCCCTTATTCCTCTGTACGTGTCTGAATGAAATACATTCTTCAAGGCCCACTTCAACCCTCATCTCCTCCAACAGCCTCACCCTAAGTCCAGCTAACTCGCTCCATTTCAGTCCCGACTATGAGCAGCACCCAATGTGACCGGAGTGGTTAGTGCTGGCTCTCCCTGGCATGGCTGCTGCTTTTCTTTGCTGCACTCCCGGCTGAAATGGAGAAACCCTGTTCCCATCAGATCAAGAAAGGGATGCAACAGTGAACGTAATTTGTGCCCCCCTTCCCTCCAGTTTTCTGGGTTCTCCACACTAGCAATACTGAGAAAACACTCTCCCTTCATCTGACCAAAAATCTTTCCTCACTTTTGCAAGGATGAGTTTTAGTTTCCATAGATAATCATAAAAGGTAATGAATCTCAAGTATATTTTCCAAGCAACCCTTTTTTCAATGTCTATGGATCATAATAAATAAAACACCCCAGCCATTAAAAATTAATACCCTTTTCTAATATACCTAGTCCAACAAAATCTTAATATCATCATAGTATGCAAATATGAAGTCCAAAAGAATTAAACTTCAGCATCATGATTAAATTTTTGCAATTCCAAAGTACAATTAATCAGATATAATTTTCCCAATACATCCAGCAAGGTCGAGGATCATTAGTCTAATTATATTTCCTTTTCATTATGTCATTAGGCTTTCTGATTATTTGTTTTGTAGCCATTTACTTACAAGTATAAAAATAATATTTTGACCAAAAGAAAATTTTTTAAAAAGAAGTTATTATTGTTACATTCTTTGAATTGACTGGGTATGCTCTACAAATAATTAGAGAAAAAGCATCTCTACAGAAAGTAATGAATCATTCAACATCTAAAACAAACCTAGGATCCACAAAACGTATGTTCTTCTAACTATAGCCTTGTATATTGATGTGGTTTTCTACATAAATACACTTTTAAGGCTTGCAATAGAAATGTATTCTATTATTGATAAAAACAAACATCCTGTTAAAAATTACAAAGTACCAAATATTTATGATGTATTCCCCAAAACAGATCTAAATTGTCTTATTATAAGATATTTGGTATTTCAGACATTATTTTAGGTCTACGAGACAAATAGAACCATCCAATCAAAACACACCCTTGCCAGCTACGACAGGAAAACTTAACACCAGTACAGACAACTAGACTTATACCTCTCAGATGATCATTCAGGCCATCAGCCTGTAAACACTGAAATATCAACTGATTAAGATAAAACATATTTTTTAATCTAAAGATAAATATTTGCACTTAGTACAAGTCAAGCAGAGATTCACAGGTAAAATACATACCCTTGTTTTATTTTCTGACCAACCAATCTTACGATAGTACTTAAGGTACAGCTCACACGTTTTCCCAGCGCCCCAACATAGTAGGAAAAATCATTTTAATGGCAATTACTATTTCACATAAGAATACTTGGAGGCGTTACATTACACACTCCCACACAGGAACATTTAAGTAATGAATGCTTCTTTTCCCATTGTTATTATGAAGTTTTACAAAATACAAAAAAGGCTTTTTAGAAGTTAGGTCAGAAAGCACAGTGGCAAGATCGAACAAAATGCCAAATGTCTTTTATTAACTCCCCTAATAATAAGTAGCAGATTTAACTATCTATTTTTCTAATCATATTTCCAGAAGCTGAAGCCAAACAAATATTTAACTATCATGAATTCTTTTTCTCCCCCATTCTTTGGGCAGAGCATTTTAATCTGATAAATAGAACAGAAGAAACCCAGGAAGAAATTCATTTGTTGCATTAAATGGTTATATAAATGGCAATTATGTATTTAAAAAGCAAAACAGATTCTTTGCGGCTTCCCTGGTGGCACAGTGGTTGAGAGTCCGCCTGCCGATGCAGGGGATACGGGTTCGTGCCCCGGTCCGGGAGGATCCCATGTGCCGCGGAGCGGCTGGGCCCGTGAGCCATGGCCGCTGAGCCTGCGCGTCCGGAGCCTGTGCTTCGCAACGGGAGAAGCCACAGCGGTGAGAGGCCCGCGTACCAGAAAACAAACAAAAAAAAACAGATTCTTTTCATTCACTCTTGTTAAGTTCTGTGTGCAAATTTATATTGTGGGAAGCATGTTCCTTTACACACCTTTTAAGGATTATTAGACATTTTTGACTTAAGGCATATTTTACAGAGACGTCCCTTTTGGTGGAATCAAAACTATCTCCACTCAACATTTGGTGGGTTTAACCACAGTGGCTGTACCTCCACCTACTATTTATTTGCCACACAAGCAAAAGGCCCTCATGTTTACTGCTTACAAAAGCTTATGTGTCTAAGGCTCACATCACTCTGATAAATTTTATTTAATTGGGCAAATGTCATATTTGGTGGTATCATAGTTTATGTACTTATCAAAGTCTGTTAGAATACAGAAAAGGCTTTAAAAGTATCTCCACACACAATTTTATAAACGTAACTAGTCATTTAAATATGGAACACATATGAAAATCAGTACAAATTCAGATTCTTTTCAAAAAGGATCTATTCTAGTCTTCTTATAAATCCCATCCCACACTTGCCCTCATCTATAATATTTCACATCCACACCTATGGCTAATGATGAGGAACACAGGCTCTGCAGCCGGACGGCTGGGTCTGCACCCGAGCTCTGCCCCTCACTGCGCTGGGAGCGTGAGATCGTGCCTGCATCTCAGCTTTGTGTGCTGTGCACCAGGGATATGGGGTTTCCCTCACAGGATTAGGGGGTGGGATGAGCCAGCTTGGGGCTGCGCAGACAAGGACCACGCACCTGCAGGCTCCGCGGCGGCCGGGGCTGCTGCCATGATCCCCGCTGGTACTAGTACTACTGCTGAAGCTGCTGCTGCTACTGCTGTTTCCCAAAGTATCTCTGCTCGGACCTCATCTGACACTGGATTAACTAGAAACCTCTTTGTCAGGGAATTCCTACTGTCAAGATCACTCCAGTGTAAATTCTCCCACTTCCCTGCTCATAAGCTTGGGTTAATTTAATCTTTCCTTGGACATGAAGATCCTGAGGTGACTTAGGGTCACTCTCAACATTAACAGGCACTGAACTCGCCTGTGAGACGCAGGACATGGGTCACCATGCACTTGCTCTGGGACGTTCCTTAAAAATTGGCAAGTGCATGTGTGTGTGTCATGTTTCAAACAGGGACCTCATCTTCCTCTTGATTCCGTGGGTGACAGGGTTGTTGTTTCACCAAGTGAGCAGCTCGATATTTAATTCTGACCTATAAGCATCACGCTCATTTGCTAAAGGAGAAGTACATGAAATCATAGTCTGATAAAACTATACCTTCTCAGCGAATCTCCTTATGCTTTCATAACCTCACAATGAAGACCGGTGTGCTAAGATGTAGGCACACAACTTAAATACAGGTTCCGTGAAAAAATAAGGAAAGCTCTGTGTTGGGTTCCCTGGAGGACAAAGGGCTGAGAGACACCAGACATGCCTCACTGCAGCCACTCCAGAGTCCAGAGAGCAGCCCCTTCTCTTTATGCCACAGAGCAAGCTGTCCAGGTGTAGGACCTCTGTGGTCACACAGAAGACATATCTCCCGAGAGAGCTACTAAAGGCCAGTGCATCCAGCCACAGACTTACTTTCAAGAAGAGGACAGATCACAGAAATACTATCTAGCTCTTTTAAAGTATTTGGAGAAACCAGAGCTCTTGGCTTCCACCGTGTGTGAGAAGAGTGGCTAGAAAAACCTCCATAAACACAGGTTATAGCATCAATGGCAACCAGTCTCACTCGAAATCAGGGTCCACCTATACAAGGGCAACCACAGGTCAGTGGTTTGGACTGTGCAGGTCCGCTGACACACAGAGTCTTTTCAGTAGTAAATATTGCAGCACTACATGAGCTGAGGGTGGTTTTGTCCATGGATGTGGAACCTTGGATATGGTGGGACCCCGAATACGAAAGGCTGATTATAATTTGTAGAGATCTTGGATTGCACAAAAGTTGGTGCCCCAAGTCCGTGTTGCTCAGGGCTCAGTGTGCTTGCAGGCATATGGAAAATACGTTTTCCTTAAACGAAATTTTACATGTCTCAAGTAGTTGGAATGGGTAAGTTTTTCTTCCAAATACAACAGAGTTAAATAAAACTGGCTTTCTTCAGCCATCTAACACTTTGTAGCAGATTTTTCTCTTACCAACATACTGGAAAAGTTACTTTGTCTCTCCCAAAACAAACCTGAATAGCAGAACTGAGTACAAGACCCTGGCCAAGGATATGCTGACAAGCTCATCAGGAGTCAGGATGGAGACTGGTCCACAAACCCTCTTTAAGCTGCAGGTCAATAGCTGTGTCACCACCAACGGGTGCAAATGACAGCACTGGCAAAGGCTCATACCCACAGTTTACTGATGGGCTCACGACAGGGTGAGGCCACTGTGCAGACATGACACTGCACATGATGGTCGTGTGGAAGGGGGCCATCTCATGCCAGCTACCTGAATCTGAAGTCTTCATGATTTGTACAGAAATCTTATTTCAGTAGGCTTAAAAACTGAATACTACGTCAAAAAAATCATGAAATCGTATACTTGCAGGTAACATGCGGCAGCTTCCTCATCTCTGTTCATTTAACAGAAAAAAAGTGGTGACAGGAGATATGGAGGGCGTGCTTGGCATTCTGGAGAATTTCATCCCTAGACTAGTGACGTCCGCATCACCCCTGCCCTTCATCACGTGACAACCCCGCTGCCTAGCTCTACCCGGCCTCTGCGCTCCCTGCCCGTATTCCCCAACCAGACAGCTTTCCCATTTCTGATACGGTCCATGGGAAGAGGTGTGATGACTCAGCCTACATGTACTATATGCAAACATGCCATTTAGAACATTTACCAGAAAAACGTGGTTTTTCATTTACCTTTATTCCATTGACAAAGCCACCTTGGCGATATTGCTTATTTTGAGATGAGTTATTTTCTGGCTTTTAATCACTACTGGGTATAGCCACTGATATGTATAAAGCCCTCCTCCTCTAGCCAGCTGCCTTATTTGTTAAACAAATATTTATTCAGTGCCTTTTCTGATCTAAAGTCTCCAGCAACCAGCTGTGTCATCATAAGTGGTTCTGAAAAATGCAACTGCATCACA
The DNA here is from genome assembly GCF_963455315.2 of Globicephala melas. NCBI lineage: Eukaryota > Metazoa > Chordata > Mammalia > Artiodactyla > Delphinidae > Globicephala > Globicephala melas. The sequence goes on along the minus strand of NC_083329.1, from coordinate 83,658,608 downwards.
TTTGGGTTTGCATCATCGTCAGATTAATAGAGATGCCTGTGGTGAGGCTGCCCCCATCTCAGCTAGAGGTTCCATTCAAACACACCCCTCCTGGCTGGATTCCGCAGCACCCATCTGGGGGCAGCTGTCTGCTTCGAAATAAATATGGATGGAAATATCTCTGGGTCAGACTTCTAGCTACAACTTCCAGGTCAGTAACAAAAGTTCACAGAATCACATCACCCCTTAGTTGCCACTCGCCTGGGGAAGCTGTGCCAGCTTCAGGCCTCATTTCTCTCTATTTGTTTCACCCAAAAAGACAGAGCTGCCCACCATCCCCCACTTCAGGGTGAAGGATGGGCACCAACAGCATTACCTTCCTTCTGGGTTCATTATTCTAAGACTTTACTACACTTTCCTGAATGGCTGCCTTGAGAAATTTACAAAATCATTTCACAATCAAGGTCACTGGCTGGATCAGTGGAAAAACATTGCATGAAAATGTTTTCCTCCAAATGCACTTTTCCTTATCTTTGGGACTCAGGTGTCACAGGATAGATCAAAAGTGCTGACACAGAATGGAGATGTTGGAACTGGATACAAGAGTCTCTTCCCTGTGTCAAGTGCAAGGTGACTGTTTAGCTGGGTTCTGCAGGGCATCCACTCAGGTATTACAATAGCAACAAAATACCAAACACATGACTGGTTACTAAGGACTGGATTTCTTGCTTGCTTTCATTTGCTCACTCTTACCTTTCTTTCCATCCATACTAGCACTAATATGGATTTCAATCAAGTGACAGTTTGTTTCTAGACAACTAATTCTGGAAACAAACAATTGGTGAAATTTTGGAAATACGTATCATGAAGCTACAAATAAAGTAGTCAGAGCATGATCACTTGGTGGAGATGATTATTTGTTGTTCTATCTGGGAAAGTCTTACTTAACTTCATGTTCTAAAATGCTAACCTCTGCTACCTGCTTACAGACTGTGGAGGGTACACAGCCCAGAAAACAATGTGAATGTTTTTCTCTAATGAAAGTTCACACTTATGCCCAAAACACTGTCCAACTTCAGAAAACACATGAGTACTCACTTGTTTAGCCTTGGTCTTTGTGATGGTGTCAGAAATCGGTTTCTTCCTTTCCTTTACAGTAGTTTTAGAAAATAATTCCTCAAATTCATGACAATCTATGGATGGCTCTTCAATTTTTTCCCAAATAAGTGAAGCACTGGAGTCTCTAAAGTTAAGCAAAAGACCCATGAGAGAGCCATCAAACCAAACTGCAGGACATTACAGTGAGCAGGGACAGATGGGGACAGAGAGGACAGAGGCATCAGAGGAGCAGGGATAGGACGGCAGGCAGCAGAGGACGGAGGGAGATCGGGGGGAAGATGCTCTTTTCTGTACAATCACCATTTGCTTAATCAACGTGATGAGAAACAGCATCAATACAGAATGAGACATTTGCCTGGAAAGAATCATTTCCAGGAATTCTCAGTCATCAAGTCGCCATATAAAAACATAAAAGGAGAGCCCCTCTCTGTACAGCTCTCAAGGCAGGAAATGTCTGATATCTCACAAACCCAACCTGACCCATCAGCTTGGGTTATTTGTGGGTTGAAAATAAATCACTTCAGGCCCACAGAGGCACTTTCGTCTCCCCACCGCTGCCCATCACTGCATGTCACCTGTGACTGTGGAGTCATGTAGTGCCACCTAAAAAGGGGAGATCCATTCAAAAAAAGCAAGACAAAAAGAACTTCATATACTGCATATGGATAAAATGAGTTTGGGGCACATTTGGAAATGATGTCTCGGCACATAGAAGTGACCCAGCAAATTACTCAGAGAATGAGCTGCAAAGTCAGAAGTAGTCAAAATAGATAGGTTCCTCTCCCACTATGATTCAGTGAAGAGAAAATTAATATAAGAAATGAAAATGAACCTGTTAAATACCCTATTCTAAATCTGTGCCACATCACACACACACACACACACACACACACACACAAATTCAAAGAGTCACGAGAACTTGGGACAAGGAAATCCAGTGAAATTTAAAGGGCATTTTTTTCTCCCACTGGCGCATTCCACAGCCATGTCCCAGTACCGTCCCAGGGGTCGGGGAACCAGGTTATGGACCATCCATGGATAAGTAATACACCAGCAGCGTACCTGCTAGGAGGCATTCTTTTACAAATATCATATATTTTATAAAAATCATATAAGTTTGTGATTTTATGACCTCACAGTGTTGCATATCATCTACAGAAGTGCCATGAAATGCTCAGAACTAAGTCATTTCACACATGGGGTGTGGATGTGTGTATTTTTGTGTAGCACATTTCTGGATAGTAAAACAAGACCATGCCTTCAAAAGGATGAAGAAAACATCCTCAAGAGTCAGTCTGTCTATGGATTTGATTTACTTTTATGAGCTATTTATCAGAGTGAGGTTCTGCAATGAGGAAAGAGCATGTATGCTAAGAAAAATATATCCCTCTATCTATAAAAGTCAATCAAAAACAATATAGACAGAAATGTGTATATTGATTCATGTCATTTGTTTTATTCCTTTGATACTTCTGGAAAAAAGTCTAAAATTGCTTCACTAAATATTGATGTAATCGTCTACAGACAAGTTTTACTTTTATTTATTTTATTTTTACTCATTTTTCTCCAGAGTTTTAAAGGAAAATACTTCCCTCGTATTGACAATATTATGCAAAGATGAGCCCCTGTTCATGTTACCTTTTACTGTGCAGTTGAATTCTCGTCCAATACAGAGGTTTCATCGGCCGACAAGGTTCTATTGGCTGCTTCCTGCTGCCTTTGTCCTGGTTCAACCCGAACCCAAACAAGCCAGCTGGCAACGGTGGAGGAAGAAATCCACACGCCTGCAGTGTTGGTGAAGTGCTACTCCCAGCTTGTGGTGGGAGAGCAAGGCCGGATCCAGGAAGCAGAGGGGGTGGGGGGGGTGGGGGGACACCTGTTCCAGGAGGGAGAGGAGGGGGTGGGGCTAGAGGAGGTGGAACCCTCACACCTGGCAAAGGAGGAGGGGGGGCAGGAGGAATTCCTTCACTGGGAAGAGGGGGCACGGGAGGAATTCCCACACTGGGAAGAGGGGGGGCGGGAGGAATTCCTTCACTGAGAAGAAGGGGGGCGGGAGGAATTCCCACTCTGGGAAGAGGGGGGGCGGGAGGAATTCCCACACCAGGAAGAGGGGGGGCGGGAGGAATTCCCACACCGGGAAGAGGGGGGGCGGGAGGAATTCCCACACCGGGAAGAGGGGGGGCGGGAGGAATTCCCACACCGGGAAGAGGGGGGGCGGGAGGAATTCCCACACCGGGAAGAGGGGGGGCGGGAGGAATTCCCACACCGGGAAGAGGGGGGGCGGGAGGAATTCCCTCACCGGGAAGAGGGGGGGCGGGAGGAATTCCCTCACCGGGAAGAGGGGGGGCGGGAGGAATTCCCTCACCGGGAAGAGGGGGGGCGGGAGGAATTCCCACACCGGGAAGAGGGGGGGCGGGAGGAATTCCCACACCGGGAAGAGGGGGGGCGGGAGGAATTCCCACACCGGGAAGAGGGGGGGCGGGAGGAATTCCCACACCGGGAAGAGGGGGGGCGGGAGGAATTCCCTCACCGGGAAGAGGGGGGGCGGGAGGAATTCCCACACCGGGAAGAGGGGGGGCAGGAGGAATTCCCACACTGGGAAGAGGGGGGGCAGGAGGAATTCCCACTGTGGGAAGAGTGGGGGCGGGCGGAATTCCTACTGTGGGAAGAGGGGGGACGGAAGGAATTCCCTCACCAGGCAAAGGTAGGGGAGGGGGTGGCAGCATCTCTGGACCAGGCGGAGGAGGAGGTGAGGGGCACGGTGGGCTGGGAAGTGCAGGCTCAGGCACGACATGGGGTGGGGTCCGTGGAGGAGCCACGGTGCCCAGACCAGGCATCTGGTGGGAGAACTTGGGAGACAGAGGCAGTGCAGTAGGGATGTCATGGCTGTTTTCAGAGGAGGGAAAAGCAGAGTGCTCGTGGCTGGTTTCAAACTCCGTGTGAAAATAAGGATGGGAAGGCTGTGAGCTCGCCTGTCCTTGACTGTCAGACCAGGGCGGTGACGTGGGTGGTGGAGCCTGGAGGGATGGATGTGCATCGAGCTGAACTGATATTCGCCTTGGAGACACAACCAAAGAAATCTCTGCGCAGAACTTGTTCTGAGGTCCGGGAGGTGAGGACAGCCCGGCTGAGTCTCCACTCGTGGCCTCAGGCAGGGCACCCATGAGAGGATGTGTCAGTGTCCCACCCTCCTCTGTCGGGGACGTCTGGATGGACTTTGCCTGTAAAATCCTTTCATGCCCTACTTCCTTTTCTCCCAAACTGAGAGCTCGCAGACACGTGTCTCCAGAGGTGGCCGCCTCCAGGTCTGCAGCCAGGTACTGCTTCTCTAGCTCAGCTATTTTGGTCCTCAGATCCTCAATGGTCTGCTCCAGCTGCTGAATGACAGTGGCCTGACCCTCAGATTTCATGTCACAAACTTCCTGAGGGGCAACAGAGACATCACAGTTAAATATAAAATAAGGAATACTCAAAATACCAAAAACTGGTCTTACAAAATTAAGCAAAATGTATTTGTTTGTTATAATACTTCTAAACGCTCCCTCCATGGAAAGACACTATTACTATTTCCACTGGTCCCTGCTTTTCCATCCTCGGATTTCAAATTAGTTTACACACGTGACCATGAAGTCCGAAGGCCCCTGTCTAATCTTCGAATGAAATCATGGAAGACCGGCAGACCGCTGAGAAGAGGGAAGAAGAGACTGAGTGACAGACCCACATAATGCCACCATAGGCTACTCTCTTCCTGCCCAGTAACATCTGCTACTAGGACGTTCCCTAAAGACATTTTAAATCCTGAGTTTTACAGTTAATCACAACCTTTAAAAGGTAATCTCTAAGAGGTGGAGAAGTGTCCCAGAGAGAGCTACAATATGTGAGCAGGGATTGCGAGCTTGGGAGCCTGAACCAAGATGGCGGAGAAGAAGGACATGCTTTCATTCCCTCTTGTGAGAACACCAGAATCACAACTAGCTGCTGGAAAATCATTGACAGGAAGACACTGGAACTCACCAAAAAAAGATACCCCACATGCAAAGACAAAGGAGAAGCCGCAATGAGATCGTAGGAGGGTTGCAATCACAATAAAATCAAATCCCATAATTACTGGGTGGGTGACTCACAGACTGGAGAACACTTATACCACAGAAGTCCACCCACTGGAATGAAGGTTCTAAGCCCCACGTCAGGCTTCCCAAGCTGGGGGTCCGGCAACGGGAGGAGGAATTCCTAGAGAATCAGACTTTGAAGGCTTGTGGGATTTGATTGCAGGACTTTGACAGGACTAGGGGAAACAGAGACTCCACTCTTGGAGGGCACACACAAAGTACTGTGTGCTTCAGAACCCAGGGGAAGGAGCAGTGACCCCATAGAAGACTGAACCAGACCTACCTGCTGGTGTTGGATGATCTCCTGTGGAGACGGGTGGTGGCTGTGGCTTAACGTGGGGATGGGGACACTGGCAGCAGAAGTTCTGGGAAGTACTCCTTGGCGTGAGCCCTCCCAGAGTCTGCCATTAGCCCCAAGAAAGAGCCCAGGTAGGTTCCAATGTTGGGTTGCCTCAGGCCAAACAACCAACAGGGAGGGAACCCAGCCCCACCCATCAGCATACAAGTGGATTAAAGTTTTACTGAGCTCTGCCCACCACAGCAACACCCATCTCAACCCACCACCAGTCCCTCCCATCAGGAAACCTGCACAAGCCTCTTAGAGAGCCTCATCCACCAGAGGGCAGACAGCAGAAGCAAGAAGAACTACAATCCTGCAGCCTGTGGAACAAAAACTACATTCACAGAACGGTAGACAAGATGAAAAGGCAGAGGGCTAGGTACCAGATGAAGGAACAAGATAAAACCCCAGAAAAACAACTAAATGAAGTGCAGATAGGAAACCTTCCAGAAAAAGAATTCAGAATAATGATAGTGAAGATGCTCCAGGATGTAGGAAAAAGAATGGAGGCAAAGATCGAGAAGATGCAATAAATGTTTAACAAAGACCTAGAAGAATTAAAGAACAAACAAACAGAAGAACAATACATTAACTGAAAGGAAAACTACACTAGAAGGAATCAATAGCAGAATAACTGAGGTAGAAGAACAGATAAGTGACCTGGAAGACAGAATGGTGGAATTCACTGCTGTGGAACAGAATAAAGAAAAAGAATGAAAAGAAATGAAGACAGCCTAACAGAACTCTGGGACAACATTAAACACAAAAACATTCCCATTATAGGGGTCCCAGAAGGAGAAGAGAAAGAGAAAGGACCCGAGAAAATATTTGAAGAGATTACAGTTGTAAACTTCCCTAACATGGGTAAGGAAATAGTCACCCAAGTCCAGGAGGTGAAGCAATTCCCATACAGTGTAAACCCAAGGAGAAACATGCCGAGACACATAGTGATCAAATTGGCAAAAATTAAAGACAAAGAAAAATTATTGGGCTTCCCTGGTGGCACAGTGGTTAAGAATCCGCCTGCCAATGCAAGGGACACGGGTTCGAGCCCTGGTCCGAGAAGATCCCACATGCCACGGAGCAACTAAGCCCGTGCGCCACAACTACTGAGCTTGTGCTCTAGAGCCCACGAGCCACAACTACTGAGCCCACATGCCTAGAGCCTGTGCTCTGCAACAAAAGAAGCCAGCGCAATGGGAAGCCCGCGCACCACAACGGAGAGTAGCCCCAGCTCACTGCAACTAGAGGAAGCCCACGTGCAGCAATGAAGACCCAACACAGCCAAAAATAAATGAATTTAAAAAAAATTATTGAAAGCAGCAAGGGAAAAACAAAAAATAATATACAAGGGAACTCCCATAAGGTTAACAGCTGATTTCTCAGCAGAAACTCTACAAACCAGATAGGAGTGGTATGATATACTTAAAGTGATGAAAGGGAAGAACCTACAACCAAGATTACGCTACCCGGCAAGGATCTCATTCAGATTCAATGGAGAAATCAAAAGCTTTACAGCCAAGCAAAAGCTAAGAGAATTCAGCACCACCAAACCAGCTCTACAACAAATGTTAAAGGAACTTCTCTAAGTGAGAAACACAAGAGAAGAAAAGGGCCTACAAAAACAAACCCAAAACATTTAAGGAAATGGTCATACAAACATACATATCGATAATTACCTTAAATGTGAATGGATTAAAAGCTCCAACCAAAAGACACAGGCTTGTGGAATGGATACAAAAAAAAGACCCATATATATGCTGTCTACAAGAGACCCACTTCAGACCTAGGGACACTTACAGCCTGAAAGTGAGGGGATGGAAAAAGATATTCCATGCAAATGGAAATCAAAAGAAAGCTGGAGTAGCAATACTCATATCAGATAAAATAGACTTTAAAATAAAGAATGTTGGGGGCTTCTGTGGTGATGCAGTGGTTGAGAGTCTACCTGCCGATGCAGGGGATACAGGTTCATGCCCTGGTCTGGGCGGATCCCACATGCCACAGTGTGGCTGGGTCCATGAGCCATGCCCTCTGAACCTGCACATCCGGAGCCTGTGCTCTGCAATGGGAGAGGCCACAACTGTGAGAGGCCCATGTACCACAAAAAAAAAAAAAAAGTTACAAGAGAAAAGGAAGGACACTACATAATGATCAAAGGGATCAATCCAAGAAGGAGATATAAGAATTATAAATATACATGCACCCAACATAGGAGCACCTCAATACATAAGGCAAATGCTAACAGCTGTAAAAGAGGAAATCGACAGTAAAACAATAATACTGGGGGACATTAACACCTCACTTACAACAATAGACAGATCATCCAAAATGAAAGTAAATAAGGAAAGAGAAGCTTTAAATGACACAATAGACCAGATAGATTTATTTGATATTCATAGGACATTCCATCAAAAAACAGCCCATTACACTTTCTTCTCAAGTGCTCATGGGACATTCTACAGGATAGATCACATCTTGGGTCACAAATCAAGCCTCAGTAAATTTAAGGAAATTGAAATCATATCAAGCATCTTCTCTGACCACAACGCTATGAGATTAGAAATGAATTTCAGGGGAAAAAAACATAAAAAACACAAACACATGGAAGCTAAACAATACATTACTAAATAACCAAGAGATCACTGAAGAAAACAAAGAGGAAGTCAAAAGATACCTAGAGACAAACGACAATGAAAACATGGTGACTCAAAATCCATGGGATGCAGCAAAAGCAGTTCTAAGAAGGAAGTTTATAGCTATACAAGCCTACCTCAAGAAACAAGAAAAATCTAAAACAAATAATTTAACCTTACACCTAAAGGAACTAGAGAAAGAAGAACAAACAAAACCCAAAGTTAGCAGAACGAAAGAAATCATAAAGATCAGAGCAGAAATAAATGAAATAAGAACAAAGGAAACAATAGCAAAGATCAATAAAACTAAAAGTTGGTTCTTTGAGAAGATAAAAAAAGTTGATAAACCTTTAACCAGACTCATCAAGAAAAAGAGGGAGAGCACTCAAATCAATAAAATTAGAATGAAAAAGGGGAACTTACAACAGACAACACAGAAATACAAAGCATCCTAAGAGACTACTACAAGCAATTCTATGCCAATAAAATGAACAACCCGGAAGAAATGGACAAATTCTGAGACAGGTATAACCTTCCAAGACTGAACCAGGAAGAAATAAAAAATATGAACAGACCAATCACACGTAATGAAATTGAAACTCCGATTAAAAATCTTCCAAAAAAACAGAAGTCCAGGACCACAGGGCTTCAAGGGTGAATTCTATCAAACATTTACAGAAGAGCTAACACCCATCCTTCTCAAACTCTACCAAAAAATTGCGCAGGAACGACACTCCCAAACACATTCTATGAGGCCACCTCAACCTGATACCAAAACCAGACAAACATACTACAAAAAAAGAAAATTAGAGACCAATATCACTGATGAATATAGATGAAAAAATCCTGAACAAAATACTACCAAACGGAATCCAACAACACATGAAAAGGATCAAACACCATGACCAAGTGGGATTTATCCCAGGGATGCAAGGATTCTTCAATATACGCAAATCAATCAATGTGATACACCATATTAACAATCTGAAGAATAAAAACCATATGATCATCTCAGTAGATGCAGGAAACGCTTTTGACAAAAATCAACACCGATTTATGATAAAAAGTCTCCAGAAAGTGGGCATAGAGGGAACCAACCTCAACATAATAAAGCCCATATAGGCCAAACCCACAGCAAACATCATTCTCAATGATGAAAAACTGAAAGCATTTCCTCTAAGTTCAGGAACAAGACAAGGATGTCCACTCTCACCACTGTTATTCAACATAGTTTTGGAAGTCCTAGCCTCGGAAATCAGAGAAGAAAAAGAAATAAAAGGAATACGAATTGGAAAAGAAGAAGTAAAACTGTCACTGTTTGCAGATGACATGATACTATACATAGAGAATCCTAAAGATGCTACCAGAAAACTACTAGAGCTAATCAATGAATTTGGTAAAGTTGCAGGATACAAAATTAATGCACAGAAATCTCTGGCATTCCTATACACTAATGATGAAAAAACTGAAAGAGAAATTATGGAAACACTCCCATTTACCATTGCAAAAAAAAGAATAAAATACCTAGGAATAAACCTACCTAGGGAGACAAACGACCTGTATTCAGAAAAGTATAAGACACTGATGAGAGAAATTAAAGATGATACCAACACATGGAGAGATATACCAGGCTCTTGGATTGGAAGAATCAATATTGTGAAAATGACTATACTACCCAAAGCAATCTACAGATTCAATGCAATCCCCATCAAACTACCAATGGCAATTTTTACAGAACTAGAACAAAAACTCTTAAAATTTGCATGGAGACACAAAAGACCCCGACTAGTCAAAGCAGTCTTGAGGGAAAAAAACAGAACTGGAGGAATCAGACTCCCTGACTTCAGACTATACTACAAAGCTACAGTAATCAAGACAATATGGTACTGGCACAAAAACAGCAACACAGATGAATGGAACAAGAGAGAAAGCCCAGAGGTAAACCCACACACCTATGGTCAACTAATCTATGACAAAGGAGACAAGGATATACAATGGAGAAAAGACAGTCTCTTCAATAAGTGGTGCTGGGAAAACTGGACAGCTACATGTAAAACAATGAAATTAGAACACTCCCTAATACCATACACAAATATAAACTCAAAATGGATTAGAGACCTAAATGCAAGACCAGACACTATAAAACTCTTAGAGGAAAACATAGGAAGTACGCTCTTTGACATAAATCACAGCAACATCTTTTTTGATCCACCTCCTAGACTAATGGAAATAAAACCCAAAATAAACAAATGGGACCTAATGAAACTTAAAAGCTTTTGGACAGCAAAGGAAACCATAAGAAGACGAAAAGACAACGCTCAGAATGGGAGAAAATATTTGCAAACGAATCATCGGACAAAGGATTAATCTCTAAAATATATAAACAGCTCATGCAGGTCAATTTAAGAAAAAAAACAAGCAATCCAATCCAAAAATGGGCAGAAGACCTAAATAGATATTTCTCCAAAGAAGACACACAGTTAGCCAAGAAGCACATGAAAAGCTGCTCAACATCACTAATTATTAGAGAAATGTAAATCAAAACTACAATGAGGTATCACCTCACACCAGTTAGAATGGGCTTCATCAGAAAATCTACAAACAACAAATGTGGAGAAAAGTGAGTCCTCTTGCTCTGTTGGTGGGAATGTAAACTGATACAGCCACTATGGAGAACAGTACGGAGGTTCCTTAAAAGACTAAAAATAGAATTACCATATGATCCAGCAATCCCACTACTGGGCATATACCCAGAGAAAACCACAATTCAAAAAGACACATGCACCCCAATGTTCACTGCAGCACTATTTCCAATAGCCAGGTCATGGAAGCAACCTAAATGCCCATCGACAGATGAATGGATAAAGAAGATGTGGTACATATATACAATGGAATATTACTCAGCCATAAAAAGGAACGAAATTGGGTCATTTGTTGAGATGTGGATGGATCTAGAGACTGTCATACAGAGTGAAGTAAGTCAGAACGAGAAAAACAAATATCGTATATTAACACATATATATGGAACCTAGAAAAATGGTACAGATGAACCAGTTTTCAGGGCAGAAATTGAGACACAAATGTAGAGAACAAACATATGGACACCAAGGGGAGAAAGCTGTGGGGAGGGTGGGAGTGGGGGTGTGATGAATTGGGCGCTTGGGGTTGACATGTATACACTGATGTGTATAAAATTGATGACTAATAAGAAGCTGCTGTTTAAAAAAATAAAAAAGAATTCCATGACCTTCCAATATTAAATCTCCCTTCCTTGAAGTGGAGATAATAATGGTGCCTTATCTCTGATGGTTGTGACGAATGAGATAAAGCCTATGTTACTTAGCTCAGTGGGTAGTGTATTATGAACACCCAATAAATGTCAGCTATTATAAAAAAAAAGAAAAAAAAAACTAAGGGAATCTGAATCAAGTATGGACCTTAGGTAATAATAATGTATTGATATTGGTTCAATGCCAAAGGCACTTCCTAATATGTTAATAATAATTTTTTAAAAAAAGATAATCTCTAAAAGCGTCTCCAATAAGATAATGGGAAATATTTCTGATAGCCATATAGGCATATTCATATATCTTAAGTGCATGTATACAACTTACATCACATTACTACAATTCAAATATTTTATCCAAGGCATTTCAGAAAGGGATGCCTTTTGTCACCACAATTTATGAAGATGGCTGAGAGCAACTGTGCCCCCGTGTGGGTCACCCTCACACCCACACAGTGTCTTCCTCTCCCAAGGGGACACTTTCAGGAAAAAGTGTTTTGGTTATAGAAAAGGAGGAAGCCCTCTGGGTAAACTGATTACCAATAACAGATGAGTAAGAAAAAAAGACAAGAGAGAGGAATGGGTAGAGAAAAAGGAGAAAAGCAGGGACAGGAGGTAGGAGAGAAGGGGGACAGACTCCAGCCAACTAAAGCTCAGGATTACACACCTGCTCACACAGGCTCAACTGCTCCCTTAAGGCTGGAATGAGAGGGGAGGGGGCAGGGTCTCCGTGCTCAGAACTGCTTCTCCAGAGCGCCCAGGGCTCTTCACAGATGACCCCAAGAGAGGCCAACATGAGGAGCCACCATCCACAGCATGGACACCTACTACCTTCCCCTCTCTTCATCTACCATGGAGGAATAATTAAGAGGTTAATACAAAGATGACACAAACTACTGGATTGGCCAAAAAGTTCGTTCTGGTTTTTCCTGAATTTCATTTTTTTATAGCTGAATAATATTCCATTGTATAAATGTACCACATCTTCTTTATCCATTCATCTCTTGATGGAAACTTAGGTTGCTTCCATATCTTGGCAGTTATAATGTTGCTATGAACACTGGGCTGCATGTATCTTTTCGAATTAGTGTTTTCTTTTTTTTTTTTCTTCAGATAAATACCCAGGAGTGAAATTGCTGGGTCACATGGTAGGTTTTAGTTTTTTTGAGAAACCTCCATACTGTTTTCCATAGTGTCTGCACCAATTTACCTTCCCACCAACAGTGTATGTGGGGCCTGTTTTCTCCACATTCTCACCAACATTTGTTATTGTGTTCCTTCTTTTTCCTACATTTTCTTTATTATTTTTTTAAAAATTTTATTGAAGTATACTTGATTTACAACGTGTTAATTTCTTCTGCACAGCAAAGTGACTCAGTTATATACACATATACATATTCTGTCATTGTGTTCCTTTTGATGACAGCCATTCTGACAGGTGTGAAGTGATATCTCATTGTGGTTTTGATTTTCATTTCTCTGAGGACTAATGATGTTGAGTATATTTTCATGTGCCTGTTGGCCATCTGTAGGTCATCTTTAGGAAAAAGCTTATTCAGGTCTTTTGCCTATTTTTAAATTGGGGTTTTTGTTTTTTGTTTTTAATATTTGTTTATTTATTTAGGCTGCACCGGGTCTTAGTTGCAGCATGCAGGACCTTCATTGTGGCATGTGGGATCTATAGTTGCAGCATGCATGTGGGATCTAGTTCCCTGACCAGGGATCAATCCTGGGCCCCCTGCACTGCGAGCACAGAGTCTTAGTCACTAGACCACCAGGGAAGTGCCAGGGTTTTTGTTTTTTGATGTTGAGTTGTATGAGCTATTTATGTATTCTGTATATTAGCCCCTTATCAGTCACATAATTTGCAAATATTTTCTCCCATTCAGTAGGTTGTCTTTTCATTTTGTCGATGGCTTCCTTTGCCATGCAAAAGCTTTTCAGATTAATTAGCTCTCATCTATTTATGCTGGTTTTTATTTCTTTTGTTTTAGGAGACAGATCCATAAAACTATTGCTATCATTTGTGTCAAAGAGTGTTCTGCCTATCTTTTCTTGTAGGAGTTTTATGGTTTCTGGTGTTACATTCATATTTAGGCCTTTAATCCATTTTGAGTTTATTTTTGTGTACAGTGTTAGAGAGTATTCTAATTTCATTCTTTTAAATGTAGCTGTCCAGTTTTGCCAGCACCACTTATTGAAGAAACTGTCTTCTCCACTGAATACTCTTGCCTCCTTTGCTGTAGATGAATTTGACAATATAAGCTCAGGTTTATTTCTGGACTCTAATCTGTTCCATGGATCTGTGTGTCTGTTTTTGTATCAGTACCATATTGTTTTGTTTTGTTTGTTTGTGGGTTTTTATAACATCTTTATTGGAGCATATTTGCTTTACAATGGTGTCTTAGTTTCTGCTTTATAACAAAGTGAATCAGCTATACATATGCATATATCCCCATATCTCCTCCCTCTTGCATCTCTCTCCCACCCTCCTATCCCACCCCTCTAGGTGGTCACAGAGCACCAAGCTGATCTCCCTGTGCTATGTGGCTGCTTCCTATTAGCTATCTATTTTACATTTGGTAGTGTATATAAGTCCATGCCACTCTCTCACTTCGTCCCAGCTTATCCTTCCCCTGCCTGTGTCCTCAAGTCCATTCTCTATGTCTGCGTCTTTATTCCTGTCCTGCCCCTAGGTTCTTCAGAACTTTTTTTTTTTAGATCCATACATATGTATTACCATATGGTATCTGCTTTTCTCTTTCTGACTTACTTCACTCTGTATGACAGACTCTAGGTCCATCCACCTCATTACAAATAACTCAATTTCATTTCTTTTTATGGCTAACAGTCCATTGTATATATGTGCCATATCTTCTTTACCCATTCTTCTGTTGATGGACACTTAGGTTGCTTCCATGTCCTGACTATTGTAAATAGAGCTGCAATGAACATTGTGAGTACCATCTTGTTTTGATTACTGTAACTTTGCAGTATAGTGTGACGTCAGGGAGCCTGATTCATCTAGTTCTGTTCTTCTTTGTCAAAATTGTTTTGCCTATTTGGAGTCTTGTGTTTCCATAAAAAGTTTTTAAATTATTTGTTCTAGTTCTGTGATAAACACCCTTGATATTTTGATAGGGATTGCATTGAATCTGTGGATTGCCTTGGGTACTATGGTCATTTTAAAAACATTAATCCTTCCAGTTCATGAACACAGTATATCTTTCCATCTGTCTGTGTCGTCCTCAATTTCGTTCACCAGTGTCTTATAGTTTTCCAAGTACAGACTAGGCATTTTATTCTTTTTAATTTGATGGTAAATGGGATTGTTTCCTCAGTTTCTCTTTCTGATAGTTTGTTGAGGTGTATAGAAAGGTGACAGATTTGTTTATATTAATTTTATATCCTTCAACTTTACCAAATTTATTGATGAGCTCTAGTAGTTTTCCAGTGGTGTCTTTAGAATCTTCTATGTATGGTATCATATCATTTGCAAACAGTGAGAGTTTTACTTCTTCCTTTCCAATCTGGATTCCTTTTATTTCTTTTTATTGTCTGATTGCTGTGGCTAGGACTTCCAGTAGTATGTTGAATAAAAGTGGTGAGAGTGGGCATCCTTGTCCTGTCCCTGATCTTAGAGGAAATACTTTCAGCTTTTCACAACTGAGTATGATGTTAGCTGTGGGTTTCTCACATAAGGCTTTTATTTTTTTGAGGTATGTTCCTTTATACCCACTTTCTGGAGAGTTTGAGTCATATATGGATGTTGAACATTGTCAAAACCTTTTTCTACATCTATTGAGACAATCATATGTTTTTATTCTTCAATTTGTTAATGTGATATATCACATTGACTGATTTGAGGACACTGAACCATCCTTGCATTCCTGGAATAAATCCCATTTGATCATGGTGTATGAACCTTTTGATGTATTGTTGGATTCAGTTTGCTAATATTTTGAGGAGGACTTTTGCATCCATGTTCATCGGTGATGTTGGCTTGTAATGTTCTTTTTTCGTGATATCTTTGTCTGGTTTTGGTATCAGGGTTATGCTGGCCTCACAGAATGAATTCAGAAGCATTGCTTCCTCTGCAATTTTTTTGGACTACTTTGAAAAGGTTAGGTGTTAACTCTTCTGTGAATCTTTGGTAGAATCCACCTGTGAAGCCATCTGGTCTTTTGTTTGTTGGAAGTTGGTTTTTTGATTTTGTTTTTTAATTACTGACACAATTTCATTCTTGGTAATTTGTCTGTTCATATCTTCTATTTCTTCCCAGTTCCAACTTGACAGATTGTACCTTTCTAAGAATTTGTCCATTTCTTTTATGTTGTCCATTTTATTGGTGTATAGTTGCTTTTAGTAGTCTCTTATGGTCCTCTGTATTTCTGAGGTGTCAGTTGTAAGTTTTCCTTTTTCATTTTGGATTTTATTGATTTGGGCCCTCTCTCTGTTTCTTAATGATTGTGGTCAAACCTTTATCAATTTTTAAAATATCGTTTCAAAGAACCAGCTATTCGTTTCACTGATCTTTTCTATTCTTTTTTTTACTCTCATTTATTTCTGCTCTGATCTTTATGATTTATTTCCTTCAACTAAATTTGGGTTTTGTTTGTTCTTCTTTTTCTAGCTCCTTTAGGTATAAGGTTAGGTGCTCTATCTAAGATTTTTCTTGTTTGATGAAATAAACTTCTATCGCTATAAACATCTCTCTTAGAACTGCCTTTATTACTGTGTTACTGTTGATTTCTCCCTTCATGTCTGTTAATATTTGCAATATGTATTTAGGTGCTCCTATGTTGGGTGCATATATATTTACAATTCTTATATCTTCTTCTTGGATTGATCCCTTGATCATAACGTAATATCTTTCTTTGTCTCTTTTAACAGTCTTTACTGTAAAGTCTATTTTTTCTGATATAAGTATTGCTACCCTGGCTTTCTTTTCAATCCATTTGCATGGAATACATTTTTCCATCCCCTCATTTTCAGTCTATGTCTTCTTAGATCTAAAGTGAGCCTCTTATTGGCAGCATATACACAAATATATATATATTTATATATAAAAATATATATATTTATATATACATATACTTATATGTATATATATGATTGCTATAAGTTTATTGATCTCTTAATTTCAAGCACGTTATAAAAACCCTGCATTTGGGGCTTTCCTGGTGGTGAAGTGGTTAAGAATCCATCTGCCAATGCAGGGGACATGGGTTCAACCCCTGGTCTGGGAAGATCCCACATGCCATGGAGCAACTAAGCCCATGAGCCACAACTACTGAACCCCGTGGGCCTAGGGCCTGTGCTCTGCAACAAGAGAAGCCATTGCAATGAGAAGCCTGCACACCTCAACGAAGAGTAACCCCCATTCGCCACAACTATAGAAAGCCTGCGTGTAGCAACGAAGACCCAACACAGCCAAAAATAAATAATTTTTTAAAATAAGTAAACAAATAAAAATACAAACCCTGCATTTGTATTCTCCTAGCCTCCTGATTACTGTTTTTGATATATTTTACATTTAATTGTTTTGTGTATCACTTTACTGATTATTGTGGATATGGATGATTTTACTACTTTTGTCTTCTAATATTCCTACTAGCTTTTTGTGTGGATGACTTCCTATCTTTACTATATGTTTGCCTTTACTGATGAACTTTTTCCTTTCATAATTTTCATATTTCTGGTTGTCACCTTTTCTTTCTCACTTAGAGAAGTTCTTTTTTTTTTTTTTTTTTTTGCGGTTTGCGGTCTTCTCACTGTTGTTGCCTCCCCCGCTGCGGAGCACAGGCTCTGGACGCGCAGGCTCAGCGGCCATGGCTCACGGGCCCAGCCGCTCCGCGGCATGTGGGATCTTCCCGGACCGGGGCAAGAACCCGTGTCCCCTGCATCGGCAGGCGGACTCCCAACCACTGCACCACCAGGGAAGCCCGAGAAGTTCTTTTAATATTTGTTGTAAAGATGTTTCGGTGGTGCTGAACTCTTAGCTCTTGCTTGTCTGTGATACTTTTAATCTCTCAATCAAACACCTGAAAGAGAACCTTGATGGGTAGAATATTCTTGGTTGTAGGCTCTTCCCCTTCATCACTTTAAATACATCATGCCCCTGACTCCTGGCCTTCACAGTTTCTTCTGAAAATTCAACTGATAGCCTTATGGCAATCCCCTTGTATGTTACTTGTTCCTTTTCCCTCGCTGCTTTTATATTTTCTAATTCTTTGTTTAAAAAAAATAAAAAACTTTTAATTTTCACTCTGTACATCCATTCTCCTCCCGAGTTCTTTGATCATTTTTACAATCATTACCCTGAACTCTTTCTCAGAAAGATTGCCTATCTTCATGTCACTTATTTCTTCTTCTGGGGTTTTATCTTGTTCCTTCTTCTGAAATGCATTCCTCTGTCACCTCATTGTGTCTAAATTGCTATTTGTATTTTTACATATGTGGTAGGTCAGTTACATTTCTTGACCTTGGAGAAGTGGCCCTCTGTAGGAAACACCCTATGCATCCCAGGAGTCCACTCTCCTCTCGTCACCCAAGGGCCAAGGGCCAGCTGGTCCCAGGGTAGTGTCTGGCCTGCAGTTGTGGATTCTATCTGCAGGCTGCAGGACCATAGTTTTCTTGCTTCTGGTGTCTGCCCCCTGGTGGGTGAGGCTGGCCTAGAGGCTTGTGCAGGCTTCGTGGTGTGAGGGGCTGGTGCCTGCCCACCGGTGGGTGGAGCTGGGTCTTGGCCCTCTGGTGGGCAGGGTCATGCCTAGGGTGTGTCTAGAGGTGGCTGTGTCTCTAGCCTGCCTGCCTATAGGTGGGGATGTGTCCTTCCCCGTTTCTTCTTTGGCCAGAGGTGTCCAAGCACTGGTGCCTACAGGCTGTTGGGTGGGACCAGGCTTTAATGACAATATGTCAGCCTCCAGGAGAGCTCACACAGGTGAATGCTCCCTGACATGTCCACCACCAGTGTCCTTCTCCCCAAAGTGAGCCAGAGACACCCCTGCTTTCCCAGGAGACCCTCCAAGACCAGCAGGTAGGTCTGTCCCAGGCTTCTATGAAACTGTAGCTTTTGCCCTTGTTCCTGGTGTGCGTGAGATTTTGTGTGCACCCTATAAGAGTGAAATCTCTGTTTTCCCCAATCCCATGGAACTCCTGCAACCAAGCCACACTGGGCTTCAAAGCCAAATGCTCTGGGGGCTCCTCTTCCCAGTGTCAGACCCCCACACTTGGGGGCCTGACATGGGGCTCAGAACTCTCACTCCTGTGGGAAACCCTCTGTAATATAATTATTCCCCAGTTTGTGGGTCGCCCACCCAGAGAGTGTCAGATTTGATTATATCACAACTCCACCCTTCCTACCAGATTTGTTGTGCTTCCTTCTTTATGGCTTTAGTTGTAGAGATCTTTTCTGGTAGGTTTCAGACTTTTTCAATGATGGTTGTTCTGCAGATTTTTGTGATTCTGGTGTCCTTACAACAGGAGGTGAGCTTAGGGTTCTTTTACTCCACCATCTTGGCCACTCTCTCAGGATTCATTCACCCCTTTGCTGAGTTTAATATTCTCTCTTTGCCTTTTGTTTTTGCCAATTTAATTACAATATGCCTTGGTGTGTTCCTCTTTGGCTTAGTCCTCTATAGAACTCTGCACTTCCTACACTTGGCAACTCTCCTTTTCCTAGGTTAGGGAAGTTTTCAGCTATTATGTCTTCAATTATGTTCTCAGCCCCTTTCTCTTCTCTCTTCTCCTTCTGGGACCCTTACAGTGCAAATATTAGTATGCTTCATATTGTCCCAGAGGTGTCTTAAACTGTCCTCATTTCTTTGCATTCTTTTTCTTTTTTCTGTTCAGCATCAGCAATTTCCACTGCTCTGTCTTCCAGCTTGCTGATCCATTCCTCTGTATCATTTACTTTACTATTGATTCCTTCTAGTATATTTTACATTTCACTTATTGTATTCTGCATCTGTTTAGTTGTTCTTTATATTTTCTGACTCTTTGTTGAAGACTTCTAACTTCTCACTCTGTGCATCCATTCTTCTCCCAAGTTCTTTGATCATCTTTACGGTCATTACCTAGAACTCTTTCCTGGGTAGATTTCCTATCTCCACTTCACTCGGTTCTTCTTCTGAGGTTTTATCTTTTCCCTTCATCTGGAACATTTTCGCCTGTCACCCCATTTTTCCTACTTGCTGTTTTTACTTTTATGGGTCTGGTAGGTATGTTTCCCGACCTTAAAGAAGGGGCTTTTTTGCGAGACAGAATTCCAGCAGCACACTCCCCTCTCATCACCAGAGCCACATGCTCTAGGGGTCCCCCCCTATGACGTCTGTCTGGGTCTTTCTGTTGTGGCAGGCTGATTATGTGGGTGATCCAGTAGGCCTGGTGGCTCCCAGTCTATTTAGTTACCTGGTGTGGCTTATGCAGAGGCTGCTGGCCACTGGTTGGCAGAAGTGGGTCATGAGGCAGCTGACTTCAGAACCCCAGGGAAGCCTGGGGCTAGTGCTGGCTCTCTGGTGGGCGGATTCAGGGTCCAGGTGATACCAGGGCTGTTGCCCACCCACTGGTGAGTGAAGTCAGGTCCTAGGACAAGTACCAGCCTACTGGTGGGCAGAACCAGGTCCTGAGGTCTGGTTGCTGGGCCCCAGGGGTCCTAGAGCAGGTGTGTCAGATCACTGGTGGATGGCACCAGTTCCTAACAAAGATTTCTGCAGGTCCCGAGTTTTCTTGACACTTGTGTTGGCCTGCTACTGGGAAAGGCCTGCTCTCTAGTGGGATGGCTGGTCCAGACTGCAGTGCTGTGGTTTGCTTACAGCTGGTGTCTGCACGCTGGTGGGTGGAACTGGGTCCAGAGGCACCTGTGGGCTCAAGGGTTCTTAAGGCAGCCTGTCTGCTGTTGGATGGGGCTGTGTCCATGCCCAGTTAGTTACTTAGCATGAGGTGTCCCAGCACTGGAGCCAAAATGGCCCTTGACAGCACCAGTGTCCATGTCCATGTGGTAGAACAAGCTCCCCAAACAGATGCCACCAGCATCTATGTCTGCAGGGTGAACTGCAGGGAGAGGAGGTGAGCTTAGGGCCTTTCTACTCTACTATCTTACACATTCTCTCCCAAACTTGTTTTATTTTTTTAAGTTAAACCATAGTTGATTTACAATGTTGTATTAATTCTGCTGTAGAGCAAAGTGACTCAGTTATACATATATATACATTCTTTTTTATGTTCTTTTCCATTATAGTTTATCACAGGATATTGAATATAGTTCCCTGTGCTGTACAGTTAGTCCTTGTTGTTTATCCATTCTCTATGTAATAGTTTGCATCTGCTGACCCCAACCTCGCACTCCATCTCTCCCCAACCCCTGCCTTGGCAACCCCAGGTCTGTTCTCTATGTCTGTGAGTCTGCCAAACTTAATTCTTAAATGCTATTACCTCAGCCAGCTATTTTTCATCATAGGTTTAGGTATAATAAAAGAATGTATAAAATTTAAAAGCCAGGAAGAAGAAGAGGGGGAAGAAGAGAAAAAAGGAAGAGAGACTGATCCTAAATCAGATTCTCACTAAAAATTAAAGTTTTAAAGGGAGAGAAAGGGAGAATTCCAGTGGTCAGGACTCCGCTCTTCCACTGAAGGGGGCAAGGGTTCGATCCCTGGTTAGGGAACTGTGATCCCACATGCTGCATGGCACAGCCAAATTGAAGAAAAAAAAAAAAAAAGAAATTAAAAGAGAAAAGGAAAAAAGTGATCTTTGCAATTCTGTACAGAATCTCTGAGTGAATCCTTATAAATGGAGGAAAGATAACAAATCTATTTTAGTCAACACAGTAATATATTTTATATACCACCAATTTTCAGATTATTTATATTTTAAAATATTGCTTCAAACCTCTAAATCGTTACAAGTGGTAGAGTCTGCCACCCACTTTGGCCGAACAATTATATACAATAAGTCAGCCAAAATTCTTCCATTTCTGTATAATCTTATATGTGGGTGGTGTTGGTTAGTTCTTATAAATTGTTTGAATACTTACATATCACAAAAGACAAGTTGTCATTAAAAATAGTATGTTCACCAAAGTATTTTTCAAAATACAAGATTATCTGATTCCCAGAAAAAGAAACATTACTGTATTAAGTCTAAAACTGTGAAAAAGAAAGCCAAGATATGTCCAAGGAAAGCTTTTCCTGTAAAGTTAATTTGCTCATCTTTGAAACTTTATTATGTTTACTGTGTAAGCAAGATACTTTCAGAGGCTAGAATATAAAACCACTTATTGGTAAGTTAACACCGTGAGAGTTTATTCTATAAATGTTAATATGAGATATGCAATTCATTTTCTACAATATTCAAATTTTCAAGTTCTGCTAAATTCTAAGGCCATGTTACTGGCAAGTTAGCATACCTCTAGACATCTGTAAAATTTGAATTCTACTCTTCACAGAAGCCTACAAATTCTCTGTCTCATGCTCTAAATTCTAAAACATTCTATGGCTTTGGAGAAAGCCAAGGAGATTCCAGATTTATAATAAAACAACACATGCTGTACATAATCTTATAAGAAACCCAGATTTTAAATTGATAATATTATGCACAGAAGTAAAGTGCCATCGATTTCAAGTTTGAAACAGAATTTCAGGAAAGAAGTATCAGAACATATGGTGACTGGTAAATAACTCACCGTGGGCTCCTTAAAGCAGAACATATTATGGAAAAGAAGAGTGTCACACAGAGAGCTAAAATAGCATCTCTGCAATCCTTACAATGAAAAAGATAAGAATTACTGAAAATGGAATATTTCTGAACTGGAATGGAAATGACAAGTGTCTTCCAACCCCTTCATTGCATAGATGAGAAACATAGGGTGCGGGGGTGGGGGAAGTTCAGTTAGAAATCACCATTGGCAGTGTAACTTCTGATGTCTATAGCACTGATTGATCATCTCATTGATGGGAAGGTACAGTCACCATCATTAGCGAATAACAAGAGTGGAAGTAATAAACAACATGTCTGGGAAAGGGGTCAGAAAAAATGGAAATAAACAACCTTTTTGGTTCCCTCACATCTTCTGAATGCTCTCTCTCGTTACCTGAGATGCAGCAAGGTCCTGCACTAACTCTAAAGCAAAATATTCCTCAACTCTCCCAATTAGTGCAAGGAAGAAAAACAGTCTCATTGCAGTTTCCCTTCAGTGATGATCCATGGATAAATGTCTCACCTTCTAACCACCCTCTGCACCAACACACAACTAGCCTCTAAGGTCATTAAACTTCTAAAGAACAGAGCTCACAGCAAGTCTGGTGGTGTGGCTCAGGGGTGTATGCACGTGCCTGCAAATGAAGGGAAAGCCCTGCAAGCAGTGATCTGGGCGCTGCAAATAAATTCTAGCTGGTTGTCATGTTTGCAAATACAGAATCTATAAATAATGAGGATCAACACTACACCATGACAGCAACTTTGGAAGCCAGAGTATTGCCCAAACACAGCGACAATAATGACGAGGCAACAGCTAACATTTGAAGTACCCTACTATGTGCCAGGAGCTCTTCTAAGCACTTTATAAAAATCAGTGCATTTAAATCTCACAAAACCCTATGAGACCAGAGTTATCATTATCCCCATTTTGTAGAAGAGGAAATTAAGGTATGGAGAACATAATACGTTGCTAAGGTTCCTCGGGTAACAGTGGGGTAGCTGGGAGTTGTGCCCAGGAGAACTGGTCCAAAGCCAATCCTCAGTCACCATGGGGTGAACAGAAGCAGGATTTCTATGACTCCCCAACCAGCACCTCTGCTCTAGTAAGTGTGGTCCCTGATATATTTCTTCATTCATCAAACATTTTCTGATCTGCCCAAAAATGTCAGGTGCTATGTTAGATATTGGAGGGACAAGTAGAATAGGGGGAGTCTTAGCTTTAAGGAGGTCAGCTGTCTATAAGACATGTGTAACACAATAATTATGGAAAAGCAAGGTAAGTATAAGGTCCCAGAGCAGAGGTATCAAAAGGGGTCTCTAGATGGAGGCCTCTCTGGGGACGTGTCTAAGAGGGAGTGAAGTTTGACGTGAGTTTAGACTAAGATATAGGAATTCAGTGAATTAAAAGGTGGCAGTAAGAGTGAGAAGGAAAAGATATCAAAAACAGTTATGAAGGATGCTAATGCCTAGAAAACAAGGGTGTCATTTTAAGGCTGTAAGAAACCAGACATGTAGGAAATAGTGGGTGATGAGGTTAAAAGCAGAGGATGGCAAGGGAAAGCCTTACATGTCACCTAGGGGTCTGAATCTTCTCTCAAAAGCCATGAGCAGACAGCAGACATGAGTACATTTGGCTCCTAGAAGGACAGCTCTGGAGGGCTGTGGAGGGCAGATCAGAAGGGACTGAGACTGGGGTGACTAGACCAGCTGGGAGACCACTGCAGGGACCCAACAGGGCTGCGGCGAGCCTGGAGGGATGGAGGGTGCGACCCCTCACGTCACCAGGACTCCCACGCCTGCCATATCCTCCCATTGCGATGCATGCTCATTTCTACATCTGGATCTTCAATCTCTCCTCCATCTGAAATGCTCTCTCTCCTCCCTTCCTCTGTCCAAAAATGATCACTTTGAGGACATGCTCTAAATTTCTCCCTTCCTAAGAAGCTGTCTTTAATTATAAGTTCTCAAAAATGTTCCCATTTTTTAAATTCTGTAATACAACATACACTAAATACCTTGGCCAAATCACATTACAGCTTGCAGATCATTTTATATATATGGAAGGGCCCAAGACCGTACAATTCTTTGTATTTCCTTCAATACCTACCACAACTACCTTGCACACGGCATGTCAGCACACGTCCAAGAAGCATCCTTTATAAGCTATGAACTTTTAACAGCTCAGCTATCCCTTTAGAGCAGGTGTCCCCAACCCCCAGGATGTGGACCGGTACCAGTCTGCGGTCTGTTAGGAACCGGGTCATACGGCAGGAGGTGAGCGGTTGGAGAACGAGCAAAGCTTCATCTGCCGCTCCCCATTGCTCCCCATCACTCACGTTACTGCCTAAACACCACCACCCCGTCCGTGGAAAAACTGTATTCCACGAAACCAGTCTCTGGTGCCAAAAAAGGTTGGGTACCGCTGCTTTAGAGCAGCTGCTTGAACTGTTTGCCCTTCTCCACAGGTCATCAACCATGTTGCCCAGCACAAAGGGATTTTACACCCGCTAAAGCTCAGTAGAACAAAGACACAACTTGATTTCACCTGCAAGTCCTACTGCCCCAGAGGAAAGCAAAAACAATGTGTGATCTCTAATGCTTTTCTGACATTCTCACCACAAACTGTAACTGCTTTCCAGATGCCTGCTGGTTTTCACTCTTAAAACTGACAAACCAATTTATCTTTTTTCTTTATTTCTAAAATTAAAATGTCTATTTTTTGTCCTCTCAGCTAGGTGGAGTTTCCATAAAATGAAAATGTATTTTCCAGAAAATCCCTGTCTTCCCCATAATGCATCATGGTGAACACCTTGCTAAAATGTCACAATTTTCCAACTCGGTGCCTCCACAGGCACTTCACTGTGTCTCACCTCTTCCAGACTAGGACCCCGTCCCTGCGCCAAAGTGTTTTTCATGGCACATAAGAAGGTTCAGAGTCTGAGGCAAACTTCAAGGAATACTAACCCATAATTTTGGACTGCAACCACGTCTTTCCTCATCCCCTTTAATCCGTCTTTTTCTTACTCTGGTATATATATATATATATATATATATATTTTTTAAGTTAACAGGCATTATTATTTATTCCTTCTACACATATTAACCTAGGCACTGGGTATAAAAAAGAAGACATAGAGATTTAGTCCCTTCCTTCTTTTTTTCTTTTTTAACATCTTTATTGGAGTATAACTGCTCCACAATGGTGTGTAAGTTTCTGCTTTATTACAAAGCGAATCAGCTATACATATACACATATCCCCATATCTCCTTCCTCTTGCGTCTCCCTCCCACCATCCCTATGGCACCCGTCTAGGTGGTTACAAAGCATGGAGCTTGTCTGCCTGTGTGATGCAGCTGCTTCCCACTACCTATTTTACATTTGGTAGTATATATAAGTCCATGCCACTCTCTCATTTCGTCCCAGCTTACCCTTCCAGTTCCCCCGTCAAGTCCATTCTCTACATCTGCGTCTCTATGCCTGTTCTGCCCCTAGGTTCTTCAGAACCATTTTTTTTTAGATTCCATATATATATGTTCACGTACACTATTTATTTTTCTCTTTCTGACTTACTTCACTCTGTGTGACAGTCTCTAAGTCCAAGCACCTCACAACAAATAACTCAAAGTCGTTTCTTTTCATGGCTGAGTAATATTCCATTGTATATAGGTGTCACACCTTCTTTATCCATTCATCTCTCAATGGACACTTAGGTTGCTTCCATGTCCTGGCTATTGTAAAAAGAGCTGCAATGAACATTGTGGTACATGACTCTTTTTGAAATATGGTTTTCGCAGGGTATATGCCCAGTAGTGGAATTGCTGGGTCATATGGTAGTTCTATTTTTAATTTTTTAAGGAACCTCCATACTGTTCTCCATAGCAGCTGTATCAATTTACATTACCACCAACAGTGCAAGAGGGTTCCCTTTTCTCCATACCCTCTCCAGCATTTATTGTTTGTAGATTCTTTGATGATGGCCATTCTGACTGCTGTGAGGTGATACCTCACTGTAGTTTTGATTTGCATTTCTGTAATGATTAGTGATGTTGAGCTTTCTTTCATGTGTTTGTTGGCAACCTGTATATCTTCTTTGGAGAAATGTCTATTTAGGTCTTCTTCCCATTTTTGGATTGAGTTGTTTGTTTTTTTCATATTGAGCTGCATGAGCTGCTTGTAAATTTTGGAGATTAACCCTTTGTCAGTTGCTTAATTTGCAAATATTTTCTCCCATGCTGAGGGTTGTCTTTTCATCTTACAGCTTCCTTTGCTGTGCAAAAGCTTCTAAATGTCATTAGATCTCAGTTGTTTAATTTTTGGTTTTATTTCCATTTCTCTAGGAGGTGGGTCAAAAAGGATCTTACTGTGATTTATGTCATAGAGTGTTCTGCCTACGTTTTCTCCTAAGAGTTTAATAGTGTCTGGCCTTACATTTAGGTCTTTAATCCATTTTGAGTTTATTTTTGTGTACAGTGTTAGGGACTGATGTAATTTCATTCTTTTCCATGTAGCTGTCCAGTTTTCCCAGCACCACTTATTGAAGAGGCTGTCTTTTCTCCATTGTACATTCTTGCCTCTTTTATCAAAAATAAGGTGACCATATGAGAGTGGGTTAATCTCTGGGCTTTCTATCCTGTTCCATTGATCTATATTTCTGTTTTTCTGCCAATACCATACTGTCTTGATTACTATAGCTTTGTAGTATACTCTGAAGTCTGGGAGTCTGATTCCTCCAGTTCCGTTTTTCTTTCTCAAGGTTGCTTTGGCTATTCGGGGTCTTTTGTGTTTCCATACATAGAGTGGAATGCTTTAGTTCAAGTTCTGTGAAAAATGCCATTGGTAGTTTGATAGGGATTGCATTGAATCTGTAGATTGCTTTGGGTAGTAGAGTCATTTTCACAATGTTGATTCTTCCAATCCAAGAACATGGTATATCTCTCCATCTGTTTGTATCATCTTTAATTTCTTTCATCAGTGTTTTATACTTTTCAACATACAGGTCTTTTGTCTCCTTGGGTAGGTTTATTCCTAGGTATTTTATTCTTTTTGTTGTAATGGGAGTGTTTCCTTAATTTTTCAGATTTTTCATCATTAGTGTATAGGAATGCAAGAGATTTGTGTGCATTAATTTTGTAACCTGCTACTTTACCAAATTCATTGCTTAGCTCTAGTAGTTCTCTGGTAGCGTCTTTAGCATTCTCTATGTATAGTATCATGTTTTCTGCTAACAGTGTCAGCTTTACTTCTCTTCCGTTTTGGATTCCTTTTATTTCTTTTTCTTCTGTGACTGCTGTGGGTAAAACTTCCAAACCTATATTGAATAACAGTGGTGAGAGTGGACAACCTTGTCTTGTTCGTGATGTTAGAGGAAATGGTTTCAGTTCTTCACTACTGAGAATGATGGTGGCTGTGGGTCTGTCATATATGGCCTTTATTATGTTGCGGTAAGTTACCTCTATGCCTACTTTCTGCAGGGTTTTTATCATAAATGGGTGTTGAATTTTGTCAAAAGCTGTTTCTGGATCTATTGAGATGATCATAAGGATTTTCTCCTTCAATTTGTTAATATGGTGTATCACATTGATTGATTTGTTTATATTGAACAATCCTTGCATTCTTGGGATAAACCACACTTGATCATGCTGTATGATCCTTTTCTGTTTGCTAGTACTTTGTTGAGGATATTTGCATCTATGTTCATCAGTGATATTGGCCTGTAGTTTTCTTTCTTTGTGACACTTTATCTGGTTTTGGTATCAGGGTGATGGTGGCCTTGTAGAATGAGTTTGGGAGTGTTCCTCCCTCTGCTATATTTTGGAAGAATTTGAGAAGGATAGGTGTTAGCTCTACTCTAAATGTTTGATACAATTCACCTGTGAAGCCATCTGCTCCTGGGCTTTTGTTTGTTGGAAGATTTTTAATCACCGTTTCAATTTCAGTGCTTGTGATTGGTCTGTTTATATTTTTATTTCTTGCTGGTTTGGTCTTAGAAGGTTGTGCTTTTCTAAGAATTTGTCCATTTCTTCCAGGTTGTCCATTTTATTGACATATAGTTGCTTGTAGTAATCTCTCATGATCTTTTTTATTTCTGCAGTGTCAGTTGTTACTTCTTCTTTTTCATTTCTAATTCTATTGATTTGAGTCTTCTCTCTTTTTTCCTTGATGAGTCTGGCTAATGGTTTATCAATTTTGTTTATCTTCTCAAAAACCACCTTTTAGTTTTATTGATCTTTGCTATTGTTTTGCTTCATTTCTTTTTCATTTATTTCAGATCTGATCCTTATGATTTCTTTCCTTCTGCTAACTTTGGGGTTTTTTGTTCTTCGTTCTCTAATTGCTTTGGGTATAAGTTTAGGTTCTTTATTTGAGATGTTTCTTGTTTCTTGTGGGAGGATTGTATTGCCATAATTTCCCTCTTAGAACTGCATTTGCTGCATCCCATAGGTTTTGGGTCGTCGTGTTTTCATTGTCATTTGTTTCTAGGTATTTTTTGACTTCTTCTTTGATTTCTTCAGTGATCTCTTGGTTATTAAGTAATGTAGATTTTAGCCTCCATGTGTGTGTATTTTTTACAGATATTTCCTGTAACTGATATCTAGCCTCATAGCATTGTGGTCAGAAAACATACTTGATATGCTTTCAATTTTCTTAAACTTACCAAGGCTTGATTTGTGACCCAAGATATGATCTATCCTGGAGAATGTTCCATGAGCACTTGAAAAGAATGTGTATTCTGTTGGTTTTGGATGGAATGTCCTATAAATATTAATTAAGTCCATCTTGTTTAATGTATCATTTAAAGCTTGTGTTTCCTTATTTACTTTCATTTTGGATGATCTGTCCATTGGTGAAAGTGGGGTGTTAAAGTCCCGTACTATGATTGTGTTACTGTTGATTTCCCCTTTTAGGGCTATTAGCATTTGCCTTATGTATTGAGGTGCTCCTACGTTGGGTGCATAAATATTCACAATTGTTATATCTTCTTCTTGGATTGATCCCTTGATCATTATGTAGTGTCCTTCTTTGTTTGCTGTAATAGGCTTTATTTTAAGTCTATTTTATATGATATGAGAATTGCTACTCCTGCTTTCTTTTGGTTTCCATTTGCATGGAATATCTTTTTCCATCCCCTCACTTTCAGTCTGTATGTGTCCCTAGGTCTGAAGTGTGTCTCTTGTAGACAGCAAATGTACGGGTCTTGTTTTTCTATCCATTTAGCCAGTCTACGTCTTTTGGTTGGAGCATTCAATCCATTTACATTTAAGGCAGTTATCGATATGTGTTCCTATTACCATTTTCTTAATCGTTTTGGGTTTGCTATTGTAGGTCTTTTTCTTCTCTTGTGTTTCCTGCTAAAGAAGTTCCTTTAGCATTTGCTGCAAAGCTGCTTTG
Source organism: Globicephala melas (assembly GCF_963455315.2). NCBI lineage: Eukaryota > Metazoa > Chordata > Mammalia > Artiodactyla > Delphinidae > Globicephala > Globicephala melas. The sequence goes on along the minus strand of NC_083329.1, from coordinate 83,629,057 downwards.
GTGGTGTTGAAATCTCTTAGCTTTTGCTTCTCTGTAAAGGTTTTATTTTCTCTGTTGAATTTGAATGAGATCCTTGCTTGGCAGAGTAATCTTGGTTGTAGGTTTTTCCTTCATCACTTTAAATATGTCCTGCCACTCCCTTCTGGCTTGCAGAGTTGCTGCTGAAAGATCAGTTGTTAACCTTATGGGATTCCCTTGTAGGTTATTTGTTGGTTTTCCCTTGCTGCTTTTAATATTTTTTCTTTGTATTTAATTTTTGATACTTTGATTAATGTGTCTTTGTGTGTGTCTCCTTGGATTTATCCTGTGGGACTCTCTGCGCTTAATGGACTTGACAATTTCTTTTCCCATATTAGTGAAGATTTCAACTATAATCCCTTCAAATATATTCTGAATCCCTTTCTTTTTCTCTTCTTCTCCTGGGACCCCTATACTTCAAATGTTGGTGCATTTAATATTGTCCCAGAGGTCTCTGAGACTGTCCTCAATTCTTTTCAGTCTTTTTTCTTTATTCTGTTCTCCAGTAGTTGTTTCCACTATTTTATCTTCCAGGTCACTTATCCGTTCTTCTGCCCCAGTTATTCTGGTATTGATTCCTTCTAGAGAATATTTAATTTTGTTTATTGTGTTGTCCATCAGTGTTTATTTGCTCTTTAGTTCTTCTAGGTCTTTCTTATACATTTCTTGTATTTTCTCCATTCTATTTCTAACATTTTGGATCATCTTTACTATCATTACTTTGAATTCTTTTTCAGATATACTACCTATTTCCTCTTCATTTGTTAGGTCTGGTGGGTTTTTACCTTGCTCCTTCATCTGCTGTTTGTTTCTTTGTCTTCTAATTTTGCTTAACTTACTGTGTTTGGGGTCTCCTTTTTTGCAGGCTGCAGGTTCGTAGTTCCCGTTGTTTTTGGTGTCTGCCCCAGTGGCTAAGGTTGTTTCAGTGGGTTTTGTAGGCTTCCTGATGGAGGGAACTAGTGCCTGTGTTCTGGAGGATAAGGCTGGAACTGTTCTTTCTCGTGGGCAGGACCACGTCTGGTGGTGTGTTTCGGAGTGTCTGTGAACTTACTATGATTTCAGGCAGTCTCTCCGCTAGTTGGTAGGGTTGTGTTCCTGTTTTGCTAGTTGTTTGCCATAGGGTGTCCAGCACTGTAGCTTGCTGGTCCTTGAGTGGAGCTGGGTCTTAGCATTGAGATGGAGATCTCTGGGAGATTTTTCATCTTTCGATATTACATGGAACCAGGAGGTCTCTGGTGGACCAACGTCCTGAATTCAGCTCTCCCACCTCAGAGGCACAGACCTGATACTCGGCTGGAGCACCAAGACCCTGTCAGCCACACAGCACAGAAGAAAACGGAGACAATAAGAAAGTAAAAGAAAAATAAATAAATAAATAAAATAAAGTTATTAAAATAAAAAGTATAAAAAATTAAAAAGTAATAAAAAAGAAAGAATAGAAAAACTAAACCAAAAAACAAATCCACCAATGATAACAATTGCTAAAAACTATACTTAAAAAAAAAAAAAAGACAGAACCCTAGGACATATGGTAAAAGCAAAGCTATACATACAAAATCACACAAATAAGCATACACATACACACTCACAAAAAGAGAAAAAGGAACAAAATATATATATCATTGCTCCCCAAATCTACTGCCTCAATTTTGGGATAATTCGTTGTCTATTCAGGTATTCCACAGATGCAGGGTACACCAAGTTGATTGTGGATATTTAATGCACTGCTCCTGAGGCTGCTGGGAGAGATTTCCCTTTCTCTTCTTTGTTCACACAGCTCCTGGGGTTCGGCTTTGCATTTGGCCCCATCTCTGCTTGTAGGCCGCCTGAAGGCATCTGTTCTTCACTCAGACAGGACGAGGTTAAACTTGCAGCTGATTAGGTAGCTCTGACTCACTCAGACAGGGGAGAGGAAGAGGTACAGAATGCGGGGCAAGCCTGGAGCAGCAGAGGTCAGCAGGATCCCTATAATTGCACCAGCCTGAGGCGTGCCGTGTGTTCTCCCAGGGAAGTTGGCCCTTGATCATGGGACCCTGGCAGTGGTGGACTGTACAGGCTCCCAGGAAGGGAGGTGTGGACAGTGACCTGTGCTTGCACACTGGATCCTTGATGGCTGAAGCAGCAACCTTAGTGTCTCATGCTCATCTCCCACGCCCGTCTCTGGAGCTCGTTTAGGTGGTGCTCTGAATCCCCTCTCCTCGTGCACCCCAAAACAATGGTCTCTTCCCTCTTAGGAAGGTCCCAACTTTTTCCCAGATACCCTCCCAGCTAGCTGTGGCACACTAGCCCCCTTCAAGCTGTGTTCATGCAGCCAACCCCAGTCCTCTCACTGGGGTCTTACCTCCAAAGCTGGAGCCTCAGCTCCCAGCTGCCACCTGGCCCAGCAGGTGAGCAGACAAGCCTCTCGGGCTAGTGAGTGCTGGTCGGCACCGATCCTCTGTGTGGGAATCTCTCCGCTTTGCCCTCTGCACCCCTGTTGCTGTGCTCTCCTCTGTGGCTCCAAAGCTTCCCCACCCCCCGCCACCCCCCGTCTCCACCAGTGAAGGGGCTTTCTAGTGTGTGGAAACTTTTCCTACTTAACAGCTTCCTCCCACTGGTGCAGGTCCTGTCCCTATTCTTTTGTCTCTGTTTTTTCTTTTTTCTTTTGCCCTACCCAGGTAAGTGGGGAGTTTCTTGCCTTTTGGGAGGTCTGCGGTCTTCTGCCAGTGTTCAGTAGGTGTTCTGTAGGAGCTGTTCCATGTGTAGATGTATTTCTGATGTATTTGTGGAGAGGAAGGCAATCTCCATGTCTCACTCCTCCACCATCTTGAAGCTGCCTCTCTCTGGTCTATATTTTAGTTGCTCACTCATCTTGGAAATTGTGTGTGCTGGATTTATAATTAACTTGTGAATGAATGTCACTTTTTGCCTTAGAGTTCAGTAGGAACATACGATTTTCCCCTAACCTTTGATATGTCTAATACATTCTCATGCAATTCAAGTGCCTTGTTTCTGTGTCTCCATCACTATTCCTTCAGAACTACGTTCCCCACACCTTTCTTTTGATCTGACCAATTCTGTTTCACTCTCTGAACTTGCCTCTGTCAAGACACAGGTGAGTAACCCTCAAGTGCCATCAACCAGGCCACCCCCCCTTGTTCATACACATTCCATGATTCGCTCCTAAATAAACATGTTTCTGAAACAAACAATAAATTGTAGTGAGTGGTCATTGTATAAAGAGCATTAGAAAAGATACTCTACAAGGAGAACCAATAGAAAAGAATACTCAATTCCTCAATTAAGTTTGTAACCCAATTAGGCACTGAGAGGACTGGGGAGGACTGATCAGAGCAGGATCCTGGGGGAAGAGAATTAAGCCAATTTCAAAGGAGGTTAAAACTGGACTGAAATAGGATTTTGCCACTCACCTCAAATCATACACATTTTTCTGACTTTTGAGAATTTAGTTGCATACAACATATGTGGTAAGAAAGTTTTGATCTTGGTTAATTTATTTTCATTATCCAACACTTTGTAATAGACGTGGTTGTTTTCAATTAATCCATACCGTAAAGTGCAGGAAGACCCAACTTTCAATTGCTTTGATGTACCAATTCCTACCCCAAGCTAGTGTTTTCAAAGATCAAATTCTATTCTCTTTACCTTTCAACTAGTCCATTTACATTGGAAAGTTGTTGAGAATTTTAGGAAAATACTTTGAAGCACACATTTTATGTATAATTTCAAAATTATTATTATTAATTTAAAATTATTTATATAATTTAAAAATTAGTTTAAAACTGGGTGGTAACCACTTTAGCTAACATATATTAATATTTAACATAGGAGTAAATGTTTCTAGAGAATGTAATTGATATTTGGCTATTTATATATTGTAGAATACAAAAGGATTTACAGTTTAAATAGTATTTCAAATGCCAAAGAATAAAAAACAGAATTGAGACAGTTCTGTTTCGCTTTATGAAATAATTATTTAGATACAGCAGATTTCAGAGCATATTACTTGAAATTAATCAGTAAGTGAGGTCTAAAGAAAGCAGTTTTGTTTTACAACTTCCTGATCCCACGAGACCATGGGTGACAACGCTCAGGGGTGGCCACACGTCTCCCTCCACAGATGCAGAGGATCCCCGCACCTTCCACTCCTTCCAGCTGAGAAAAGGCTTTAGGAATCATGTGTTTTGTCTAGGGATATGGAGTTCTCAGAATTATTAATTACAGGGAGACAGCAAAAGACAGAACCAATTCCGTAAATTCCAGCGTGCTTGGATGGAGAGAACAGGTGCCTGGATGCACACCTAAAGAAAACCGAGAGCACAGGATGCACTTCACCTCTGTGGAGGGCCCCACTCTCTGCGTGCATAGCTTTCATCAGTCACACAGCAAACCCACAGGAAGCCCCCCACTTCCTCTGCAGGGGAAGCTCACAGACAGACTGCTCTCTAGTAACTAAGAGGCAAGGCGCTCTATGTAAAAAACAGAACTGTACTTTTTTTTTAAAGAGCAGTGAAGCACTAAAGTTAGTAAAATCGACACAATTTAGCAGAGTTAAACATGTGTCTGTGACCTAATCAGCTTCAATCTATGCCTCTAAAACATATCTTGATATCAGTCTCTTATAAATGGTATAAATACAATAGAATAACTTAAAATAAACTTCTCACCTCATCCATTTGATGATTTTGGCATGAGATGGTATTAAACAGCTGCAGTTTGATTACACATGCAAAAGTCTAATTTTTGTCATAGTGGAGAGAACAGGAGGTATAAAGTCAAACAGACCTACGTTCATACCATGGCTCTTACCCTTTATCAATTTTTGGTCTGAAGCAAGTTAACTCCTATAAACATCATTTTCTTATCAGTTAAATATGAATTATAATAGTTACTTTAAAGGGTTATTATAAGAGTCACATAAAAAATAAAAAAAATAAAAAAAAAAAGAATCACATAAGATAATGCAGTAAAAGAACAGGTGCACAGTACATAGGTAAATTCTAGTTTCCTGAATCCCTTTTATGGTGGTTACTTTAGGCTCTTATGAAAGAGACACACATCATCTCAAAAACGAACCAGTCCCTAAGTAAACTTATGATAAAGAGTCACCGATTCCAAGAGTACATGATGTCATTACTGAGGGCTAGGCTTCAACTGCTTCCCAACAATCTTACCACCAAATTAATTTATTATATTTTCTAGCTTCTAGACACTTCACTGGCAACAAGGAAATGAGAAGGTGTGAAATTTAAATCAATCTATTTCCCCTGTGAGTTTCCAAGCTGTAACATCAGGTGTTTTAAAATCACCCAGTTCATCAGGTTTTCTGCTTATTATTGGTTCAGAGCTCATGAAACATAGAAAATCACTATTATTTTACACACATGAATATCTGCCTTGAATTATTCCAGCTGGAATCTTAATACACAAAGTAATGTTGTTGGTGTTTGGTCACCGTTGATAGTATAGAATACTTTTTGTCCAGGTTTTCTTTGGCATTATCAATATAACAGAGAATTCAGTAATATACGTCCTGGAAATAAGAACTAGAAAGATCTAACATATTATCCCAGATCACAGCTTAGTCATGCCAAAAAAAGCATTGCAAAAATAATGAGAAGATATTTTGAGGGCACTGTTTTTCTTAATTATTTCTCTTAACCTCTTTTCATTTTTCTTCATTGTATTCACTACTGGCTAATCATGACAGTTAATGAACTACCAGCTCAGTCCACCAGGCTCTTCAAGTGCCCCAGCCTGATGGAAGTCTCTGCTCTTAAAAAAAAAGAAGCTGGGAAAACCTGTTTTATGACATTATCCTTAAGAGCATCTTTACTCTCATGAAAGTGAACAGAATAGCTATATTTCTGAAAAGCACCAGATAATTTATAAAACGAAGTTCTCAACCAATTTATATCCTTATTTATCCTCCAGGAGGAATAAACTTTCATGTATGATGCAGGGCTGCTTCTTTTAAAAAAGGAAGTCATTTTATACTTGGAAAAGTTCTCAAAAATCAACAGATTCTTTGATTTTACAGAGAAGAACACTATGTCCCAGATAGCCTGAGTATGTTGTCACAAACTGACCAGAAACTGACCTGGGCCTGAAACTCAGGAAGCAGCCGTCTCATTTTCTACTCAGACCCCACTCCAGAAAACACACTTCTTGGTGGTAATTTCTAACACTAAGTTATTTTCAAAGGTAGAGTTAGGAGAATGTATAAATAAATTTTAAAAATGGTTTTATAACCAAAAAAGCAATTGCTAACCACAATTACTATTTCATATAAGTGTTTCCTATTTTTACAGGAAGTGCATTTTGGTGCAAGAAAAAAAGGCACAAAATGTGGCTTCTTTAGTAACAGAATAAGAAAGTTTCTGTGGAAATTAAACAGACACTAACTAATGTTTCATCCGCCAAAGCAACTTAAGAATATTATTTGGTTTTAGAAAAGCCCTGGCACATCTTATAAAAAA